>NW_004524675.1:6734800-6753162 GCF_000260255.1 Octodon degus | reverse complement strand
GGGTCCGGCCCGCGCTGTGCCTGGGCTGGGACTGGTCCCGCAGGCGCAGGGTAGCAGGAATCTCTCCGCACACTCATAGGACCTGGGCTAGCGATCCTCCTGTCTTCAGCTTCCCCATTCCAGGCATGCTCCACTATGGCTGGACTTGGTCTTAGGTTCAGTGCACTTGGAGGGGGCAGCACGGCATGCAGTGCTGGAGTTTGAACCCCTGGCTTCGTGCTTGCCTAAGCAGGTGCTTAGTCTGCTGAGCTATCTTGCCAGTCCTTCTTGTGTATTTGTTCTTATGTTATTAAGTGTCTTTCTTTGTTTCTGATAATGTTCTTTACTCACAAATTGCTATAGTATTGTGTAAAACTAGAAGAGATAACACAGTCTTTCTTTTGAATAGAGTTAGCACAGAATCTTTCTTCATCTGATTAACTTTAAACTCTTTGGATCTTTATATTTAAACAACATAACATATGCTTCATGTTATTTCTGTGTCAGACATTTTTCTATTTAATTTATCATTTTTTCCTGTTTTTTGTTCTTTATATATTTTCTCCTGCTTCTTTTGGGATTCAGGATAATCTTTACTATCATTGCTCCAAAGGGGTTATTAGCTGTACTTTATTTATATATGTTTATTTTATAACCTATTAAGTATATACCTTATCTCAATAGCCTCTCACAATACTACACCATTATATATAATGAACAAACACTTTCAAAGCTTATATTCATTTCTTTATAGAAATTTTCTCTTTTGTATCTTTTGTCAGAAAATTATATACTTCAGAAAATTATTTCTTTTAAAGTTTTAATTATCCTCTAAGTTTTATTTTATTTTTATTTATTTATTTATTTTTTTCGCAGAACCGGGGATTGAACTCAGATCCTTGCACTTGCCAGAGAAGCACTTATTCCACTGAGCCATCTCCCCGGCCCCTCTAAGTTTTATTTTAAAAGTAAATATAAATACTTATTACAACTACAGTTACAATTATAATATTTCATATAATTATTTCCATATTACCTTTATGTTTTCTAAGCCTAGGGTTTCATCAGATAGTGTTTTTCTTCTTAAATCATTGGCACACTGCTGTTCTACTAGGAGGTAACCTTGTCCAGAAATTTTGTTTCTCAAATTATAGTTTTAGACTGATAAGATAGCTCAGAAGACTAAGCACCTGCTTAGGTAAGCACAGGGACCAGTGTTTGATCCCCAGTACTGCCTGCCTCGCTGGCTTGCAAATGGGCACACTGAGCTGGCCAGTGAGTCTAGGCATGGAGGTGCACACCTGTAATCCCAGTGCTTGGGAGGCTGAAAGCAGGAAGATCTCTAGAGTCCGAGTTGCATAGTGAGACCCTGTACCAAATACATAAAATCATAGTTTATGATTTTATACAAATACATAGTAATCATAGTTTTGCCTTTATTTTTAAATAACAATATTGCTTGAAATAAAATTCTAAGTCATTATGATTTTTAATTACAATTATTTCAGTACTTTAATGACCCTCTTGTTCTTCCTCCTGATTTTCTTTGTTTCAGAAACTGGTTGTCATTTTTGTCTGTTATGTGAAAACATGGAATTTTCTCTCAGACACCTTTTAAATTTACTTATCAAAACAGTTAATTTAATTATGATGTTCATTGGTGTAGTTTTTCTCTGATTTCTTCTACTTGTTGCATGTATATTTCCAGCAAATGTGAGAATTTGTTGTTGTTCTTTCTTCCAGTATCATTCATTGCCCTTTTCTTACAGGGTGTTATAATTACAGGTTTACTGTAGTGTTTGAGATGTCTTATAATTTTCTGACACCGGTATTTTACTCAGTCTTCTTTCACTTTAGAACCTGTACATAGTATCACTATGACTTCAGCTTCACTATTTCTATACAATGCTTCCAAGCTTTGCCTTAGGAGATAGTTCATTGTAAACCGCTTAAAATCTGTCTTTCAAATCTTCTCATTTCAAATTATTTTGTGTATTATTAGTGCACACTCTTCATGAAAGGCCTCTGACTCCACAATTGAGGCAGTATAGTTCTGAGGATGTACTTGAAGTAGCCTATTATTAGGTGCGTTAAGTAGTGTCCTTAGTTCTTACAAAAGTGAACTTTATCCAGTCATATGTGGGCCACACATATTATTCAACCTGTTCAGCTCATTGAATTTCCTTTCTACCTTCAAAGATTTGTCTTATACATACACACTTACCTGTGCTGGCTGTTGACCTGAGAGGAATGCTCTGAAAATTTCTATGGCTGTTAGTCTAAGCTGCATATTCTTCGCTAATACTCTTCCTAACACTAGTTACCTAGACCTTCTCAAATTCTTAACTCTATATCAACTTGGTGGGTATCTTAGGGAGCTCTAGGCTTTCCCTCACCTAGCTGCTAAATGAATTCTATAAAGTTTCCTTTTGGTGTGTTTTGACTTGTCAGATATTTTTGCTTTCAAAAATTAAACTATGATGGCTGATAGCCAATATGTGAGCACTATTTATATAGTTTCTGAATTTTATTTAGTTAAGAAGATAATATGAATCTATTCCTTTATGTTCTAATTTCACTTCTTTATTTAAAATATTATCTTTATTGTGTCAACCTAGTCACTTTGCAAAGTACCTTATTCATCTAACATTAACTTTTACATAATGCCTAGGATACATATATATCAGAAATGTACAGAAATATTAGAATATGTATAAGCACATATAAGTGAACCAGCATATATGAGCTAAAAATTGGCTTAAGTCACACAGATCAAAACTTTCTTATTCATATGTACAAATAGGCACATTTTCCCATTTCCAGAACTCTGGTCCCTTTATCATAAACATTAGTGGATCAAAATGATGCTATGGTATTACAAAGGAATATTGTGTCTGAGAATTCAGATAAATGTCTAAGTCACAAAAATAGAAACAGTTTTTAAATGATAAGAATTATAAAATAATGCTATAGCATTGTAACATTCAAATATTATACTATAATATTAGTAGATATGAGAGAAAAGTTTAAAAAAACATTATATATAGACTTTCATCATTCAGTGAGTGGGAAAATTTGAAGATTTTTTAAATTATTTATGCCAGGATATATCTGTTAAATTTCAAATGATGATTATTTTCTTTATAAAATTATATTATTTTAAAAGAATTACATGTACAAATGTGACAAACTTTTTTCTGGAGCTGTCTCTTCACTGTAATTTGTAGTGAGAAAAAATGAAGTCAGTATAGCTACTGTGTATGTATTTCTCTAAATCTCACTTTTGAAAATCCATGCCCTTAGCCATGCAGCATTTCAAGGGACATCAGAAGACGTTTCAAGTCCAGGACTATTGATTCTGAAAAGTGAAAAGGAATGAAAAGAAGATCAAAGACACAGAACCAGCTAGAACTACAGATGGTTATGGAGACGATGCAAAGGACTGGCTTCCTCATTGGAATTCCATCCCCAATTTTAAAACAAGATAACTGGGTTACAATCCAAGATTCATAGTAAAAATAGGGCTCGCAAGTGAATTTCCATGTCTAGTGTATTATTAGAGAAACCAGCTTTGGCAGCGCTAGGGAGGCAAGGGCTCCACGCTTCCCTGGGCCTGCCGTAGCGGGATGGTTTCGCTCCACAGTTTGCCGAGCAGGCAGTGTGACTCCGATGACTCCTGGAATCATTCTTGACAAAATGCCGAGGATGGTAGACGAGCTTCACATTGGGCGCGTCTGAGATCGAGCGATCGCAGTGTCATTACATTGAAAATGCTCATGCGGCCAAGTTTGAAAGGAAACAATACAAAATTACCAGACCTTTAAAAATGCCAACTATGACAGTGGACAAAGTGATTTAGACAATGATGATCAGAAACGGGACATATGCAAAAACCAATCAAAAAATAAAACCAAATAGAATTTACCAAGTGACTGATAGGAAGAAAAATATTAGACATTATTAAGACATTAATCTAGCAGTGTTTTTCAAAAGTTTAATAAGGACATAGGAATCAAATAAAATACTGTGGAAATGGACAAAAAGTGAATGAGTCATGGCAGATCCCCTAATGATGTTAAACAGATTAGCTAATACCCACCAGTTAAAGATTTAAAAGTTCTTATGTTTTAAACTGTCCCTCAATTACCTCTTTTGTGACTGGGGCTTAAGGACAACCAGGAATTATGGAAATCTTTGTTTTGTGGCTCTATTGTGATCAGTGTCAACCCATGTGGTAGCCCACATGATGTATGTTAAGAATTATTGGGTTAACCTCTTTTGCTAGAACTGTAGCAAGGAAACACACACACACACACACACACACACACACACACACACACACACACACGAGACTCAGTGTTAAGTCTCCTTTAAAATAAAAGACTAACATAATTTAGTAAGTTAACATAATCCTATTTCTGTTTGTAATTAAAATGAACATATCTATAGCTATTTTTTTCTACTCTAACTATAGGAAATGTTTTTTTGAAGGTGAAGTGAGGCACATTTAGTGAAGCTGGAATGTAAGCTAGCCAACACTTTCTTGAACATATAAAAGTGATCAGAAAACGGCCTTTCAGGGAAGAAGCAATTGAGGTTGTAAGTAAAATAAAACACAACACAAGAAAACAAAACAACAACAACAAAAAAAAAACATGACTGAAAAATCCAACTACAAGGCAACATGGGAAATGAGGCTCCTGAGTAATGACAATGAGCAAAGGACGGTGGTAGTCCTGAAAGGGACTTGCTGGAGAGCAAGACTGCGCAGTGTGGGAAAGGCAGCTCATACATAAATTTTACTCAAAGACAACAAATGAGACGCACTAACAAGTGGAGAAATTGAGCCAGAGAGAAAAGAAAATGAAGCATACTTTAAAGAAATGTAGTTAGGAAAACTAACAGCATTAGCATCATTTCAAATCTTGATAGAAACAAATACCTATGCTGCACTCTTGAGCATCCAAATCATAAGGTCACTAAGACTCCTTTATCATTGATGAGTATATTTAAGCTAGAGAGGCATTAATTTCAAGTATAGTCTTTGCTGTCAGAGAGAACTGAGTTAGAGGGCAGGGATATGGCTCAGTGGTACAGCGCATGCCTGGCAAGCAAGCATAAGTCCTGAGTTCGATTCCAAGTACCAAAAGAAAACGAAAAAAGTATCTAGATTTGGAATTCCTTTTTGCCACTTAATGTACGAACTTTGGTAAAACAAAATCAATAAATATTGAGTTTATGCATAAAGAATATATATACAGGAGCAACTAACTGATGAATTTGTTAGTTTAAATGTCATATCACCTAATAACCACTTATTGCAACGTCTGGTACATGGAACAAACATGATACAAGCTATAGAGATTTAGTATTGACCCTATGCAAAAATTCAAATGAAAGTTAGAAAATAGCTAAGAAATGAAATAAAAACTGTCTGTTCTTTTATTTCATGTTTTGGTTCTATATTCAATGTTTACATATATTTTTGAAGTAAACAATTCAAAGCAATGGGTTTATACCATGGCTATAATGCCAGTGTCATTCACTGAAAGCAAAACAATGTTTAATGATGTTATCATATAAGTCGGTGAATCGGACAATATGTTCAAGTAATTGGGCCAATACTAGTTATCAAAATAAATGAAATATTAGCAACAACTGTTTTAATATTGCATGCTATCAATTTTTTTTGTGAATGCTTTTTAAGCAAATACATTATTACTCTTTGAAATTGTACATTGGACTAAATTTTAGATAATTCAGAATCAATTTCTTTAAAAAGTTCATCTTAAAAGGCAATTAAAACACAACTATCTCTGTTATTACTTTAAAATTTTGTAAAAAGAATCAGTGCAACTTGGTTCTGTTCAGGTCCTCACTTATTCCTATGTCTTCAAGTGTTTTATCTAATTTATTCTCAAGCAGAGTGAGCATTTCTGTTTTTATGCTTGATTTTTTTTTTCGTATTTAGGACAGGGTATTCTGGGTCTACAGGGTCTCACTATACAGATCGGACTCAAAGTGATTCTCCTGTTTTCAGGCTTCCAAGCCCTTGGCTTACAGGTACGTAGCACCACGCCCAGTCTCAATCATCCTCTCAGTGCACCTCGGGGAGCCTGACCAGCATGGCACACTGTGAATCCAACCATGGCTGCTGCACTCTGCGTAAGCAGATGCTTTAGTCTGCTAAGCTATCTGGTTGGCCTATGTTTGAATTTTTGAGGTATTTTATTTACTTATTTATTTTGCAATACCAGAGATTGAACTCTTATTCTACTGAACTATCTCCTTGACCCATTGATGCATTTTTATTTGATTTTAATACAGGATGAGAGATTTGGTTCTCTACAATTATGTGCATATAGATAAACAGTTTTTTCATTAGAATTGGTGGAAAAAATCTATCTTCCCTCCAATGAGTATTTTTGGCCCTGTTGTTCAACAGTAGAGAGCAGAATGAGAGTGGGAGGGTTGTTTCTGCATCCTCTGTCTTTTTGAAAATTATTTTTAAAGAGAATAAAAACTAGTTAAAAAATAGACACTATACAGAATTTCAGTTAACAAAATAATAGGAATTAAGCAATGCTTGTTATATTGCATATTGTTGTCTTCAAATCAGTTGCTCATGTTACCAGATATAAGCACACATAATTGGTCAAAAATACTATAAAAATTAAAAAGCAGAAAGAAAAAAATTAAGCATTAACACATCCTTTCAGTAGACCAGCAGAAATTGTCAGTACTCTTAGTCTAAGAAATTCTAGTAAATTTTGTATTGAATCCATGGAATTCTGGAGTTTTCCTTGTTGGTAAAGTTTTTATTATGTTGTTCTTTGTTCACTTTCTTTTTTTGGTAACTTTGTTTAAAGCTTTGTCAATCTTGTTTATTTTTTAAAAGAGGCAAATCTTTGGTTCCCTGATCCCTTGTGTTGTTTCATAGCCTCAGTTTTATTAATTTTTTTATCTTTGTCTTAGATCTTGAGAGGTACTACTAGATTGTTTATTTGGGTTCACTCAATTCTATTAATGGGTGCATTCAGTTATACATTTCCTTCTTAGGAGTGCTTTCTTTGTGTCTGTCATTTTGGAATGTTGTGCTTACATAATCATTTGTTTATAGAAACTATTTCTCTTCTTATTTCTTCTGTGATTCATTGATTATTCAATAATATATTGATTAACATCCATTTGTGTGTTTTCTAAGGTTTATTTTACTATATTTTTTAGTTTCCATCCCATATTATCATATAATATGCAGGACATGATTTATTCTTTTGTATTTATTTATGTATCCTTTACCACTAATGTACGAGTTATTTTAGAAAAAGTTCTCTGCTGCCATGAAAAATGAAACATCCTATAAGTAGGAATTAAATCCATTTGTTTAATGCTTTAGCTTAATTCTGATATTTCTTTACAAAGTTTTTGGTAATATTTCTTTACTAAGTCTATAATAATGAAGTGTTGACATCGATGTATATGTTGTATTAATGGTTGTCTGCCTTTTTATGGCCAGTAGTTTTGTTTCATGGAGTTGGGGGCACCAATATGCTGTTCATGGATATTCACAACTGCTATCTTCTCATTGAATCATCCTCATTACCAGTAGATAGAGACTATTTTTGTCTCCCCAGATCAGTTTTGGCTTGCAGTCTTTTGTATTTGAGAATAGGATAGCTGCTTCTGATTGCTTTGTGTCAAGAGAGGCACGGAGTATTAATTTCCATTTTTCCACCTTTACTCTGTGAGCTCCGTTTAGGAAGAAGTACATCTCCTATAGGTAACACATAGTTGTATTTTGTTTCTTTGATTCAATCTGCCAACCTGTCTTTTGACTGGAGAGTCAAGACTATTGATATTAAGAATGATTATTATGGTGCTAACTGAATCTTGTCCTTGCATTGTTTTTAGTGTTGATCCTTCATTTTTTATATTTTGTTTTACTACTTATCCAAATAGATATGTAATAGTCTTGGGCTCTTTGGTGCTGTCTTTGCCTCTGTCTAAGGTTCATGTATTTTCTGCAACATTAGTTTAGTGGTTATGTATTCTTTAGGATTTGTTTGTCATTTAAAGTCTTTACCTCAGTTTCAAGGGGTAATTTTGCAAAAATAGAAGTCTAGGTTGAAAAGTGTTTTAAGTCTTGAAAAACTTTGCTCTAACTTTTCCTGAACCCTTAATTTTTTGAAAGAGAAATTGTCTGAATTTCTATAATTTGCTTTCCTCCAACAGTTTTTAATATTATCTCCTTCTGTTAATTGTCTAGAAATCTGATTAATACGTGTCTTAGAAGACTAGGAGTAATCCAAGAACTTGGGAAGTTGAAAGCAGGAGGATCACTATGAGTCTGATACGTATAGTGAGACCCTGTAGACATGGAACTAAATATATTTTTTTAAAAAAGGTTGTGTCTTAGAAAGAAGTTCTCTTCTTATCACAGCATATGGTGGAGTAAAATCCATCAGCTTCTCACAACTTCTCCAGGGTCTGGAGTCAGTTCACATGGAAAACAACTCAGTGAAGAAAAAGAAAGAGTTCTGACAAGAAAGAGTTTCAAGGAAAATGAGAGCAACCAGAGAAAATGAAACCAATACAAAAAAATAAATAGGAAGTAGACTGGGAGACTAACCCTGTTTTCCAAAGAGAATACGTCTTCACAAATGAAGGTAAATCCAAAGATATGTGACAGGACCAAGGAAAAGCAATTGAGTGAACCAGCAGTGCTAACCAAAAAAAAATCCTCATTATTGTAAATTGCAACTGCAATGTGGAATTTTAATTTGAAAGTGTGTCTTTCCATATGGCAGGCATGGTATGCTTGAGTTGGAAAAGAAATCCATAGTCCATTGAAATTTCTACCGTATGTGGGAGTGATTCATTAGCAGCCACTGTGGAAAGGGCTTAATTTTTAGAATGAGCTATTCCAAGAAACAGAAGTGACAGGCACTTATACTTCAGTGTTCCTAGGATGATCCTATCCTAAGGCCCAATTGAAAGGACAAGAGATAATCACAGAGTGATCATGAGCTACTCAAACATATCCTGAGAAGTTTATTTTATTCATTTATTTATTTTCAATTATGTTTTTGGTAACAGGGTCTCACTATGCAGATGGGATTCATAGTGAGCCTGCTTTTTTCAGCCTCCCAGCACTGGGATTATAGCCATGCGCCATCACTCCCAGACTCAGTGGCCATCTCAGTGTGCCCATGGTGCTGAAGATCAAACCCTGCTCCTTTTGCTTGCCTAAGGAGGTGCTTAGTCTGCTAATCTATCTGTCTGGCCCTTCCTGAAAAGTTTAAGCACGAGCTCAGACTATGAAGAACATGATGGCTACATCCACTATGGTAAGAAGCCAGGCTCCTCCTCCATGGTTTTCTGAGCAGGCTGAATCTGAAAGTGCTAGAATTAAGACCAGGGACCTATTTGAACCTCACTCCCTTATCACTTATGTCCAACACAGAATTCAGGGGTTTGTTTCCTTCATCTCCAATATAAGACAATGTTGTAATTTGGATAGCTGCCACCATTCTAGGGACAAAGGGACCCCTGGAGAAAAGTGGTACTTCCTAAGTCCACAGGTCATAAAGCTAGGATGAGAAAACAATGAGATGGAATGGAGAGAGGGTAGTAAAGTCTGGCGTAACTGTGATTTTGCTTTTGAAGTTATAGAGAAAAACTGTTTCCATTAGTCTTTGACTTTAAAATTATTCTAATTAATATAGTTACTTAATTGCTTGTGACCCTTACCCAGTCCTCACTAGCTATGTAATCATTGACTAATGAGCGAAAATAATTTATTGATAGCACACACTGATATATATCTTCATGCAAAGAGCCCTTTTCACCAAAGAAGATCATCCCCATCTACTGAGCTTGAAACTTCATGAGAGCTACAACATGAAAGCTAAATGGAAGCACCAAATTCATAATTATGTCTTCCCTTGAATTGAATAAAAACAATGGCAACTGCACTGGTGATTAATTTAATGATGAATATTACAGCAAAATACTGTAAGTGGGGGATCTCCTTTCTTATAATTTAGAAAGTAGAAGTAGATAATTTTACCTCAGATAATTACCATGATTTCAAATAAGGTTAAAGCACTTATTAAATTAAGAGGGAGTTTTACCCTATTCTAAGTCAATCTGTTGTTCCATCTCCTCTTTATAACATGCATTCTATATGTATTATGTCTTCTACAAAATGAGCCTTATTTTAACTTCTGAGCTGGATCTATTGATCAAAACATATATTAGAGGAAAAATTTTATTATATCTCTATGAAAAATAGATAGTAATTTTTTTCAGAAAGACCCAGGTCTACCTTAATTCCTAAATACATAGGTCATAATTGAACATTGATTAGAAGAAATGTGGGACAACTTACAAATTAAATAAACTAATTTCTAACAAAGCTCCAGAAAGAATTCTGTAAGATTTTCTTAACAATGGATCATGATAGAAATCATTGATGGAACTACTAAGCTTTTTACCCTTATTCCAGTTAGATGGGCTGTTTGACCATCTTTAATGACTAGTGAGTTTAAGAGCAAATAGAAAATTCTGGTAGAATTATTTCACACAAAGACAGTGAGCATATGGAATAAATTGCTAACTTAGACCACTGGAGCAAATAATACAATTTAGTTTAGTAGCACAAAATTTATTTCTAAAGGTGAGTGAAAAAGCAGGAAGTCTAGAAAGAATTGATACTAGTGGTTTAGAGAATGTCAGATAAACCTAGAAGAAGGTTTTTCTTTAATGTTCACACGGTCTCTCCCTCTACCTCTGTCTTGGTTTTCTTTATGTCCTTAAGATCTTTTAATTTTCCGGAAATAAATATAACTGTGACTAGCTTAGCAAAAATTACTGCTGTATACCATAATGCATGCTATAAACCATGCAAGGATCTTAAAGTGCATAATCGTGCTGCAGATGGCACTGTTAATTTCTATTACAGATTGTAAAACCACGAGGGAGATAGTGCTTGCCTCACTGCCTTGCTGTTCCACAAGAATGATTTTTGATAGTTTCCCTTACTGCACAGCTTTTCTGCAAAGTGTTTGTCTTTTAGAAAGGCCAAAAGGAACTTACTGGCTTTTTAAAAATCTGTGCAAAACTGGCAAGCTGCTCTGGGCCCCACCCCTGCAGTCCCACTTCGCCAGCCTTATTTCGAGAGAGTACAGGTATATGCTCACTCAGAATGAAATGAGCTTCTTCTGGGTATTGGGAGTTTGTTAAAATACCAACTACCTGTTTCGTACCAAATGGGGAATATAATGTGAAATTCTGCCCATTAATATTCTTTTGAGGCTAGAGAAGTTAAACAGGAATCAGTTTTTCCAGAAACTACACATAGAAAAACAAAAGGATTTTACTTTTTTCTGCCAAACCATTGTGTATTCAGTCAAATTAGGTCCGCCATACTATGGCGTCATGCACTGGGTTTCACCCAATGGGCTAGTTTAGATTCTGAAATCCTCAATCCCTGTCAAATTCAAGAAGCTCTCTTGGAGCTGGGCATGGTAACACAGGCCTGTATCACAGTGCTCTGGAAGCCGAGGCTGTATGGTAGCAAGTTAGGAGCCCAGCTTGGGTGAATTAATTTTCTTATGTCTTCACATTCTTTTCTTTTCTTCTTTCTCTTTTCTCCTTCTTTATTTTTTTCCTTCTTTTCTTCCTTCCTTCCTTTCTTTTAACTTTAATTTTTTTTGTGTGGAACTGGGGATTGAACTCAGGCCCCTGCGCTTGCCAGGCAAGTGCTTATTCCACTGAGCCATCTCCCTGGCCCCTCTTTCTTTCTTTCTGTCTGTCTTTTTGCAAACAGTAGTGCCCTAAGTAGTTCAGGTTGCATTTGAACTCACTTTGTAGCCCACTTGAACTTAAATTCACAGTGATCCTCCTGTCCCAACTTCATAAGTGCAGGAATTACAGGCATGGGCCACCACACCCAGCTGTTTTTGCTTTCTTATCCAAAATTTATAACTTTTGAGATTTTGTTGGATTAGAAAAACTAATGTATATAAAATGATTATCATAATTCAAGGCATGTGCTGAGTTGACAGTGGCTACCTAAGAGTCTGCTTGATATGTATTATCCCCTAAAACACACTACACCAAATATATATATATATATATATATATATATATATATATATATATATATATCTCCAAAGAACATATGCTCTTATTTATTCTACCTCTAAATTATTTTCTCCTTAGAACAAGTGAAGAATCTCATTGAGAAAAACAGTTACAAGTTTTACCTAGTGTAAGAACCTGAAAGAATAGATAAAACCTGAAAGGTACAATAAATACAGCAAAAGGGAAAGAAACTGAACTTAAGGATTAAACAATGAAGATGAGAGGAAGGAGAAAAGACAAGAGAAATGAAGAGGGGAAATCATGTCAGTGTATATGAGTGATGGCTGAGAGGATTCTACTAATAATTTCCACCAGTGTTTTGAAAACAGCAGTTAATGTTCAGAATTTTCACCTTGACCAAATCTGTATGCTGATATCTTTGATTCGAGCAACTACATTGAGGAGAGCAATGTGTGATACAAAAACCATTCTTGAATGCCTGTCGTCTTGGTCTTCTAAATGGATACTATTTCTATCATCTTAATTATTATTATACTCTCTACAAAATAAACTTTAAAAAGTAAAAAAGACAAGAGAAAATGTAATGCAAGCATTAAATCTTGCATTTAATCTTGAAAGTAAGCATTAATAATCAATTATTTGTTCAATCTTACATAACTATTTCTGTTCATCTGAGCAGTAGATTTGATGATAAAAGTAGGTAATATATCAACCATTGTTAATTAATGATTCTTGTTTTGAAACTCTGCAACATATCTATTGCTGTCTATTACCCTGATAGAAATGTATAAAATAAGACTAATATATACTAATAGAAAACATGCTTATAATTATATTTGATCTTAGTACTATATAGGTTCACAAATTCTCATTTGCAAACAATTCAGCTGTGAAACAAAAGTGTTAGGTGAAATTTTGCTTCTGTTCACAAACCCTGCCAGCATACTTCCATTTGCAAAGGACCAGCTTGATAGTTCAGCAGACTAAAGCACCTGCTTAGGGTGCAGTGGCCGGGTTCGATCCATAGCATATGGTGCCAGCCCCACCCGCTAGGCTTGCGCTGAGACAACTGAGACTGGGCATGGTGACACAAGTCTGTAATCCCAGCACTTGGGAGGCTGAAAAGAGGAGAATCACAACAACTCTGATCTATGTAGATCCCATAGACCTTGTCCTAACTACAGAAAAATAAATAAATAAATAATTGAAAAAAGCTTCCATTTGCAATCCAGCACTACTGGGGCCATCTTCCTCACAAAATACAAATGCAGCCATCTTCCCCAAATCATAAAGCAAATTAAGTTTGTAAATTCAGGTATTAGTGTATTTGCCATTTTATAACTGTTGATTCAAGTAACACATACACTGCATGACAGTTCTAAAATAACCCAAAATGAAGGGAGGAAAGGATTGTATGTCCATGGCTGTAAGTGCCTTTTGCAAACGTAGTAGCCAGTTTAAAGCAGGTTAAGGTAAATTATAAGCGTTGGCTTTCTCCATGTGAGTCATTGTTCTAGGATTAAATCTCCTTCTATAAAAAGCCCAACCACAACATATTTAGGTTAGGGCTTCACTAAACACCTGTATTACATAACATTAGTGATTTTTTTTTTTTGTACCTCAGTCTTGATAGTTTCAAATATCGTGTTTCATTAAATGATACTAATAGAATTGTAAGTACACATTTATAAGTATATTTTCTCTTAAAATAATACTTGTAGAGGCTGGGGAGATAGCTCCACAGTATAAGAGCCTGCTTGGCAAGTGCAAGAACCTTGGTTTAATCCCTGGTACCACATGCAATGCTGGTCTCACCCCTGCGGCACACTGAGCCAGCCACCCAAACTGGGCATGGTGGTGCACGCCTATAATCCCAGTGCTGGGGAAACTGAAAACAGGAGGATCACTTTGAGTCCAAGCTGCATAGTGAGACCTTATACAAAATAAATAAACAAATAAATAAATAAAATTTAAAAACAAATAATATTTGCACTTTCACAATAGATCGTTTTCCTTTAATCTATGCATGTCTTAGTTTTAAAAACTTATATAAACCAGGCTGCACACCTATAATCTCAATACTCCAGGGTGCTGAGGAAGAATGAGCCTATTCTGGGTAATTTAGAAGTCTTAGCAAGATCACTCCAAGTCAAAATTATAGATAGATAGATAGATAGATAGATGATAGATAGATAGATAGATAGATAGATAGATAGATAGATAGAGAATTGAAGTTATGGTTTAGTTTAAAGGCTCTAATTTCAATCATGAGAACCAGAAAAAACAAAAAAGTAAAGTATTATATTAAGAAGCTTGCTGTACTTTGTCTTTCTTGATACCCAAATAATTCATAATTACAACTCATATTGAGAAATTAACTTTGTGTACAGTAGTGCAATATAATATGTTTGAAACTTAACTTCCCACTAAAATCCTGCTCTACTTACTCCTCATTTTCTCACTGGCTAATGATATTTTATATTTGTCTGCTGTTCAGTCAACAAATTCACGAAATTAAATTCGTGAAACCCACATTCTATGCCAACACTCTACTAGATGTTGAATATACTCCCCCAAAAACCCTATTAAAATGATTTCTTCTCTAAAAATATATATTATAAAGGAAAGAAAATTACAGGGTGATAAATAATCTATCATAAGCAAGATATTTCTGAAAACTTTAGTGATATAAACCATATATCATAAATTTTACCTGTCATAACTATGCAATTTAGTGGTTTTTAGTTTTTGACATAGTTGTGTAATCATAACCATAATCTAATCTGGGATATTTTTGTAACCACTTATTGAGCCTCTTTCCTTATCCTAAGTGACTCTTTTCTCTACAGATACTTCTATTATATAGTCATAAATGCAATCACATAATATATGTTCTTTTGTGACTGGAACCTATCACTCATCCTAATGCCTTCAAAGGTTATCCAAATATTTTCAAAGCATTTATCAAAGATGCATTCCTTTTATTGTCAAATAAACTTCCATTTTATAGATAGACCAAGTGTTTGCATACAGCAATTTTGAATTTCTAAAATATATCCTTACTTATAGACTCTACGTAGTATATCATTAGTGTAAATACACCCTATGCATACTATGTATCTATAATCTATATATCATTTTAATTGCTGATTACAGTAAATTGTACTATAGCACAAACTTGTCAAGAACTTAAAAGACTTATAACCTGTTATTATTGGAAATATAACTGGATTTACACTTTTTTGAAGAAAGTTTGACACTTCAAACCACACTATTATCTATCTTTTAATAAATTTTACAAAATATGTACACTATATAAAAAAGTATGTACACAAATGTTTCTGGCTATGTTGCATTAAAGAGAATATTATTGCTATCCTGTACCAAATACATATAAATAAATAAATAATAAATATCCCCCCCCAAATGCAATTTTTGAGAATTGCACTGATCAGGAGTAGTTTTTGAAGTTATTGGGTCCAATAGGTACGAAGGAGTGTAGAATAGAACCTTGTATTTATATAGGTGAACTTAGGGATTTATAATTTATAACACACACACACACACACACACACACACACACACAGTCGCAAGGCCTCAGAGAAGACAGACCTTGATGAAACAACAAAGGAGGAAGAAATAACTCACTGGAGTTTTTGAACCTGATTGACAAGGATAATAAATGAGAAGAAGCAGGTGACAAAAATAATTGGATCCTTACACACAGTTCAGATCAGGGACCTAGGTGGTGGAGGACAAATTACTTACAACTCCAGCACAAGGACTCAGTCTACTCCTGACCTTCACACCAGCCCAGCAGGAGGAAACAACACCAGGGTGGGCGTGGCATCTACAGCATGTAGTGCAAGTGTGTGGAAGGTGGGAATCTCTCCATCACCTGGAAGAGAAGATAAATGTAAGTTCTGGAATTTTAAACGTTGAGAAGCAAATCTCTTGTTTAAAGAACAAAGGGGACTTTCAAATACATCTGGCCATTGGCTGATGAAAATGTACCTGGTTAGAAAAAAAGCAAAGATCGTGTCTTACAAGAACGTGGCTTTCAGATATGAACATACTGCCTGCCTCCAAGTCCAGTCTGCCTGGAAGTTTCAGCTTGGCTGAGGGAAAAGGCAAGAAACTGAAATATCAGGTAGAGAAATAATTTCTGAAACATGTACAAGTTTCTCTACTTTTGAAGGAGTAAAATTTTCTAATTAGAACTTAAACAACTGGAAGACAAAAGGAGATAAATAATGCCAGTTTTTAAAATTTTAAATGTGAAATAGATTTCAAAGGAGTTACACTTCATGTATTATCAGTTAATCAATACTAGAATTTATACACATGCAATTTATCAATTTATATAATAGCTTTATGTCTACATAGATATATATCCCTATGACCACCCTCAAGGTGGATATTAACAAATTTTATAAATAGTGATACTGAGGTTATTAAAGTGAAAATATTTCTCCACAGGAACAAAATTCTAAGAGTAGGGCAACACCTATATATCAATAATAAATAAAAGAATATCAATGAAAATCAAGGTGTGGAAGAGACACTAATGTTTTTAATTACCTAGAAATTTTAACTGTGTGTGTTCCACTTATGTGTTGTAGACAAATCTGTCCTTGATTTATACTGATTTTTTCTTGACTTTGCAAATGCATTAAAAAACATTCAAGCTATATTTTCTGCTTGTGAAATTAACAGGTTAATTAAATGTACATACAACTCTTGCACTTGTAAAATCTTTGCTTGAACATTCACAGCACCTAACTCCTGGAGAGGGACTCTTTTTGCAATCCAAAGAAAATAAAGATTATGTTGATACACAATGAAGGATATTTAAGTATGCAAATGTGGCCATAAAAACGTCTTTTCACCACATGACCATGATGAAATGTAGCTTGACTTAGAACTCAAAAGGATTATGTCCCACAAAATGACAAAATACTGTGATGACATCAACTCCCAAGTAATACAAGCTGGATTTACTTTTAAAATCACAACTTTGAATTTCACAGTTATAAGTGCAATGTTATGAAAGTCATATGGTCTCTGCATGTCATGCTTCAGTAATAGTTAATATTTCTCTGTTCTTTTATAGATGGTTGTTAAATAGGATGGTTTTTCTTGAAAAGAAAAACAAACCATCCTCCTAATCAGCATAATAACAAGAACAAATTTCCTGCTGGCCAGGGCTTTTAAGAGCACCCTGAAGTCTGTGGGTAGCTGAAATGTTTGCTTCTGACAGGAGCAGACGTGTATTTAATCACTACACTCAGTAATTTATTAGGGCCACATGATCTGCACATTATGCATGCAAAAAAGGCAGAAAAAAAAAAGCAAAGGGCTTAGACAAGATGGAGAACTAGTCTTGGCAGCTGGCTCCTTTCTTGCAAACAGAACCTAGGGAAGCTATAAACGCTAGACAAATGCACGAATTTAAGAAAAGTAGTTAGAAAATAAAACCACTAGGCAGATAAGACGATTGGGAGCTGCTGTTAGAGATGGTCTGGACATTATCTGGATATATATATATATATATATATGAAATATATAGTCAATTCATACTACCATAGCAAAGTGCCACACTTTGGATGGTTTGAGAAACTAATTTATTTCTGGAATTGGAAATTCCAATATTAAGATGTCAGCTGATTGATTTCCTGGTATAAACTTTCTTTATGACATATACATGACCCTCTTTGCTGCATTCGTTTTTCTTTAAATGAATTTAGTTGTTACAGGGTCTCACTACACAGCTTGGACTCATACTGATCCTCCTGTTTTCAACCTCCCCAGCAGTGGGATTACAGGCGTGCACTACCACACCTGGGCTCTGTGGCCAGCTCAGTCAGCCCTGGAGGCAGGGTTGGTGTAGCATGTGGTGCTGGGGATCGAACTTCAGTCACTGTGCTTGCCTAAGCTTGCCTAAACAACTGAACTAGGAGGTGGGGGGGGGGAGAGAGAGAGAGAGAGAGAGAGAGAGAGAGAGAGAGAGAGAGAGAGAGAGAGAGAGAGAAACTATCTACCAATTCACTAGCCCTCTGGCACTTGTATTAAGATGTGACTCTTACCTGATCACAACTTCACCCTTGTTAATTCATTTAATCTTCATTCTTCTCTAAAGGACTTTCATCCAAAGAGAGCTACATGGATATTTTGGGCTTGATATGGAATTTTTTTGTGAGACACAAATATTCACAAAGAAGAGCCTTTAATTTTTTTTTTTTTTTTTTTTTTTTTTTTTTTTTTTTTTTTTTTTT
>NW_004524675.1:6728741-6734700 GCF_000260255.1 Octodon degus | reverse complement strand
AACAAATTAAAGTAAAAAAAAAAAAAAAAATTCTCTTTCTGCTTCATTTCTTGGGAATGATTAAAACCTATCCCCTTGCAGAAAAGTGAGAACCACGCAGCCTGAAGTTTGTCACTGGTACAACAGTATAATAGGTAAAGTTTTTAAGCCTAATAGCTTTTCTATTGAGAGAAAATGATTAATGTGACTGAAGTCTTTCCACCCACCCTAAGAGCTTATTACTCTACCTTCTTGCTCTTCAATCTTGGTGTTTTGTTCACAGCTTTCAGAGATTGTCTTTGTTTAATCATAATGCTTTGAAAATATTTAAAAAAGAATTCCAGACAGGTAAACATTTTAAAAATGAATCTCAGGTCAATAATTTCTGACGTTGCCCATTAAACAGAAGACCCAATGCTATTATGGGCTACTGAACTCTTTTAGAATATTTTGCTGAGTTTACACACCTATAATATTCAATAACGGAACTTAGAAAAAATGGGGTATACCTATGAATGTTCATTTTGTATCTGTGTATTCAAAGTGGTTGGGATAGATATGTAGTTGCATTCTCTTAATGAATAGAATGATTTGTTCTAATGGTGTTTGTAAATAGGATCTCAAGTCCGCATCTTGTACAGCAATTAACCACTAAGAAGAATATATGCAGTGTGTTATTTGTTGAAACTGTACTTTCGATTTGATTTGAAACTGTCTCATTGCTATCTGTTTATAAATAAAATTTTGAAAACAAAAAAGAATCTCACACAATGGTCAATATGCAAGGTAAGGCAGTGCTTCATTATTGCCCTAGTTTATTAGACTGAGCTCCCTCTACAGCATTCTCTTACATTATCCCAGAAGGGTGGGAACCAGCACTTACCTTGAGCCTTTCTTTTAAAGTGAAAGTTATCTCTTCCTAGAGAAACATGACTTTGTGGATGAGAGAAGAACCAGCCCTATTTAATGATTTTCAATAAATAAGCAAAAAATTCTGAACAATTCTGAACATTAAGCAAAAATTCTGCCACATGTAGCAGAATCATTGATATAGATCACAAGTTTAAAACAGGTTGAATGAATGTCATTAAAATAGAATTATAAGCTTTTGAGCAGTGAGAATTGAAATAAGGAGTAACACAGTACATTTAGAAAATGAACGAGTGAGATGGAAGGGTTACTTGAAAGACTGCAGAAGTCAGTGCTAAGGTTTAAAGGATAAGTGGCATAAAGTAAAGAAAATAATACACACCAGCATTAGCAAAGGAACTGACAGTCAGAGGGAGTAAAATAGTGAAGAAAATCAGTGAGACAAATCATATTTTACCATCATACTTTGATCCATATTTTATTTAAAAGAAAAAGGAAAAGATAGTAAATTGAAATATAAACATGTTTATAGTGAGGAACACAGGGGACACAGAATCAAAATATTTCCAGCACAATGATTTGGATTAAACCTTATAAGGAAAGAATTTCAGCCAAGACACAGAGAGTATTCTTGAATATGTTGAGGAGCCATTTATTTTTAATTTAGAAGAACCTACTTGTTGCCTAAGAGAAATAAAAAATATATTGACCAAAGAAACCACTCTATGACAGCTCATTTGTAATTAATAAAAATGCATATAAGTTATCTTCAGTATTTACATTCTATGATGAGCATCACTTGGCATCAGTCCATAAGCCAAGCAGAGGAAGCCTAAAGACAGCAGAAGAAGCTAAACCATAATTTCTGGGTGAGAAATACTTGTCTCTTGTAATAAAAATTTTATTTGGCAAATTTCATAGCAATAATTCAAATAAACTAAGACAGTTTTTTAGTTCCTATATGTAACTTTATTTAACTACTTAAAAGGGCCAATTGGGGAAAGGAAAGATTTTAACAGACTATTGCAACATGAGATTAATGTGATGGCTCCCCATTTTATCAAAACACAATTTTGAAAGCAAAATTCATAAAGTGAAATTTAGAAAAAAATGATTCAATATATAAGTTTAAATATAAAAAAATTAAGGAAAGAATTTCTTTATAACAGAAGTGTATATGGAAGTAGATAAAGATTATTAAATGAAATAAAGTGATACTTTTATATTTTAAAAAGGTCTGTATCCGAAGCAACTAGAGCCCCAAAACACTGACTGGCTTAACAATCCCTCCTAAGGTAAGACTAGTCTCATTGATATCACCATTTTAGGACAACTGTCTTTTTTTCCTATGTTTAAATGTTCATTTATTATTTAATAAGTCAGAAATTTGTAAATGGTCTCTATAAACTACAGAGTAGTTTTAAGAATTTCTCACAACTGGACAATGACCTCAATAGCCTTTGCATTTCAGTAGTCCAAATGCAACTTTTAATTTTCAGTTCAAATTATATCTATAGTAGTGTATTATCTAAAAGGTATTAACTCCAGTTAAAGTAAAAGTTCTGTTCTTCACCTAAGAAAATGTTAATAATAACTATGTGGAGACTTTGCTTAAATAGCCTAAAGTTACTTATAAGCTATTTAGAATGGAGTTGTACAAATTACTTTGTGTTTTTCTCTTTCACTGAACTTCAAATATTAAATGAAAAAGAAGTTCAGACCCAGTCCAAGCGCAGGTCTGGTGAGTGTGTGGGAGAGCTTCCTGCTACTCTGCACCAGCGGGATCTATTACTGGTCCCAGCCCAAGCACAGCATGGGTGAGACTCTCTTCCACCCCCGTGGGACGCCCCCCACCACTCCACAGCACCTCCTCAACCCTGCCCGCCGAGTAGGAATTTCTGCCACATTCTGGGAGCCCCCAGACCCAGTTCTAGCCCAGGTCCGGTGAGTGTGTGGGAGAGCTGCCTCTTCCCCCTACTCCAACTTCTCCCTTCCGGACTCAGCTTAGGCCTGGCATACAGGCCTGGGGTGTAACCCTGCAGCTGCACTCCCTGCAGAGAGTGTAGAGGACAGAACCACCCAGTTAGTCCAGGAGCAGAAAATCTTGCCAAAGGGGCACAACAGGCTCACCTTCAAGGGCAGCAAATAGAAGGAGCTGAACATAGCAGCCAGACTCAAGCCAGGCACAGCTGGATAAACCCAAACTTTGTAGATCTGAACCTGAACTTCAGTACGTGCTAAGGTTATAACTACAAAAAAGAGCTACAACAAAGGTCAGAAGACAGTGCAACACAAAATGATTAGAAGGAACAAAATGCAACCTCAGAACCCAAGCCCACCCATAACAAGTGCAAAGGACACTAACACAGAAAAAATTGGGAATCAAACAGCTGAAAGAAATGAATCAATGGCTTCTGAAATAAAGAAACAGCTGCAGAAAGGTATAGATTGAAAATAAAAAAAGAAATCCCTGAATTAATAACATCTGCAGTAAAGAATCAAATGCAGAAACATATGGAGGAAATCCAATGCCCACCCAGAACAAGTACAGAGGACACTAGCTCGGCTCAAATGAATGAATTAATAGGATTGATAATAAATAAGCAACAGCAGAAAGATATAGAAGAAATCAGAGTGCAATTCTTTTCTGAAATAAAAAAAGAATTCTCACAACTCATAGCATCTGAAGTAAAGAAGCAACTACAGAAACATGGGGAGGAAACACAATCTGAAAAAACTACTGCAGTAAAAGATTTTATAACTGCTTCTAAAGAAGACATTGATAAAAAAAAACAGAGGAGATTAGAAAAATGATGGATTCCTTGAATGAGCAATACAGGAAAGAAATAGATCGCATGAAAAAGAGTCGAAGAGATATAGAGGAAAGTAAAATCTCTATCACAAGCTTGCAAAACTGTTTAAGTGAAAGTGAAGACAGAGTTTCAGATCATGAAGATGCTGGTGCAGCTAGTGAAAAGGTAAGAGAGGATCTCTTAAAGACAACGAGGATGCAGGAAAGAATAATCCATCACCTGCAAGATGATGCAAAGATGAACAATATGAGACTAATAGGCATCAATGAGAAATAAGGAGTCAACACAAATGACATTAAAAAAATATGGGCAGAAGTAATAGCAGAAAACTTCCCAAATATGAGGAAGTAATCTGACATTCAGGTAACTGAAGCATACAGAACACCAAGTAACTTCAACCCAAGGAAAAATACACCGAGACATATAATAGTCAATATCCCAGAAATTCAGCACAAGAATAATATACTGAAAGCCGCTAGAGAAAAGAAGCAGATCACTTTCAAAGGAAAACTCATCAGAATTATGGCCGACTTCTCTTCACAAACCATGAAGGGAAGAAGAGCATGGAGCAGAGTACTTCAAGTCCTCTATGAAAACAAATTCCATCCCAGACTATTATACCCTGCAAAACTCTCTTTCAAGTTTGATGGAGAAGTGAAATACTTTCATGCCAAAGAATAGCTAAACAGTTTCATGAAGACAAAGCCAACCCTACACAGGTTACTGAAAGATGTTCTAGAGAGAGACCAAAATGATCACAACTCCATGAATGAGATCAGAAGCAACCAACTAAATAGGGCAAGCAATTAAACACAGGAGAAAAAGGAATAAATGACAATAGGTATATAACATATCAACCGTAAGTCAATACATCTCAGTTCTAACCATCAATGTAAATGGACTCAGTTCATCAAGAGAAATAGAATGGCACAGTGGGTTAGGAAACAAAATCCAATGATATGCTGTATATAAGAAACACATTTAACTCATAAAGACATTCATAGGCTGAAAGTCAAACGATGAAACACAACACTACATGCCCCAGCATCTCAGAAAAAAGCAATGGTAGCGATCCTATTCTCAGACAGTCTCAACTTCAAACCAACAATGATCAAGAGAAATAAAGAAGTCCACCATATACTGGTTAGGGGAAAATTTCAAGAGACGGATGTAACACTCATAAATATGTATGCACCAAATATCGGAGCACCAAATGATGTAAAGCAAATCTTAATGGACATGAAAAATCTAATATCCAATACCACAATTTTAACAAGAGACCTTAACACACCCTTATCTCCAAAAGATAGGTCAACCAGACAAAAACTTAGCAAAGAAATAACATAACTGAACCAGAGCTTGAAACAACTGGAATTGGTAGACATATACAGAGTGCTCTACCCAAGGACAGCTAAATACACATTTTTCTAAGCTGCACTTAGGTCATTTTCTAAAACAGACCACATACTGATCCATAGGTCATGCTTAAGCCTATGCAAGAAAACAGAAATTATCCCATGCACATTACCTGACCACAGTGCAATGAAACTGGAAATAAATGACAAAAGAAACCAGAAAAAAAAACACTAAATACATGGAAATTAAATGACACCCTACTCAGCAACCAATGGGTCACAGAAGAAATTAAAAAAGAAATTCAACAATATCTAAAATTCAATGAAAATTCAACCACAACTTATCAGAATTTATGGGATATGATGAAAGCAGTTCTCAGAAGGAAATTCATAGCTGTGAACTCACACATTAGGAAAACAGAATGGGAACAAAAAAATACCCTAATGCTGCACCTTCAACAACTACAAAAGGAAGAGCAAACCAAATACAGAGCCCAAAGATGGGAGGAAATCATAAAGATTAGAGCAGAAATTAATTCAGTTGAGATGAAGAAAAACAATTCAAAGAATTAAAAAAGTAAAAAGCTGGCCCTTTGAAAGATTAAATAAAATCCATAAGCCCCTAGCTAACCTCATCAAAAATAGGAAAGAAAAAATTCAAATACAAGCAATAAGGAATGACAAGGGTATAATTACCACAGACTCAGTGGTAAATCAGAAGATTATCAATCAATACTTTGAGAATCTTTACTCTCACAGAATAGAAGACACAGAAGAAATGGAAAGATTCCTAGAAAGGTACAAATTACGACAACTGAATCGACAAGATATAACCACTCTCAATAGCCCAATAACAGCCAATGAAATACAAGATATAATTAAAAACCTACTGGCAAAGAAAAGTCCAGGTCTGGATGAATTCACAGCTGAATTCTACAAGAC
>NW_004524675.1:6725448-6726348 GCF_000260255.1 Octodon degus | reverse complement strand
TGTGTGCCTATGTTTATTCCAGCACAATTTGTGATAGCCAAATCTTGGAAACAACCAAGATGCCCATCACCTGAGGAATGATTGAAAAAGATGTGGTATTTTTACACAATGGAGTATGACTCAGCTATTGAGAATGATAAACTCGAAGCCTATATATTGAAGTGGATGCCACTTGATCATGTACTCATAAGTGAAATAAACCAAACACACATATGTAAATATCATACAGTCTCCCTAGTATAATAACTCAAAAGAAGAAATACAAATAGAAAGGTATAATACAAGTAAAAGGAAATCAGGATCTCTAGGACTAACTAGAGATCAAGAGAGGGAAAGGAGAAGAGCTAGGAAACATGAATAAGTCAAGCCATACAGCTTTATGTAGAATATGGGCAAGGCGATGATTCTGAGATTCTACAGAAGATTTTTCAATCTAGCAATTAAGTGGAAAGATTCTCACCCTGACTAACTATATATACTGATACCTGTGAACTAAGCTACTGCATTGCAGATGGTAATTAGTAATAGTAGTTTTATGGCTGGAGTGCCTGTTGTTCTGGTCTTCTGAATATGGGCTGCTTGTCATGACATGCCAGTTGCTGCTATGATGTCACTCGGGTAGATGGTTGTTCAAGAAGAAGGGGGTGGTGAATGAAAGCAAGAGACAGGAAAAGGAATATTGTGGGACTGTGCTACTTCAATGTTTATATGGTGAGATTTTTGGACTTATGTGTAAACATAAGAAGTGTACAATTCTTTATTCCTGTTTTTAAAATATATTCTAATTGTTAAATGTTTTTTATCATATTCTGTAGGGTCTTAAAGTTAAACATATCAATACTTGATGAAAAATACCTGTTCCATATTATGCCTAAGATGCTTGATATGCAGACAGATAGT
>NW_004524675.1:6723225-6724640 GCF_000260255.1 Octodon degus | reverse complement strand
GATTTGTTCTAAAGGTGTTTGTAAATAGGATATCATGTCCGCATCTTGTACAGCAATTAACCACTAGGAAGAATGTATGCAATGTGTTAATTATTGAAAATGTCCTACCAATTTGTTTGAAATTTTCTCATTGCTATTTGTTTATCAATAAAATTATGGGGAAGAAAATGAAGTTCAAAAGCATTCTAAAATACAATCAGTAAAATATTTAAGAGCATCACATGTTGTGGTATTTTGATTAATCAAGTTCCTATGATATTTCAATTCATTGTAAAAACACAAGAAAGACATTTCAATTGTATGGGGAAGCCCTTTATATATAGTTTACAATAATGCAATCCATGTCACTATGTGCATGAATCAGTTATTTCGCTATAGATTTTCAGTGTCTTCACTAAAAGAGTAATTGGCTTGCAAAACTGCAGGCTCATGAACCAAAAGATCAATTATGTGAAGTGCATATTTCTTAAAGAAAGTGAAACACACACACACACACACACACACAATCATTTGAGACAAAAATTAAAAGTAATAGCAAACATATCAAATAAAATCTCAATCTGTAGTTTGGATTGATTTTTGAAACAATCTAGTATTATGCTATGTATCAAAAACATTAGGAGAAAGATGAGATTGTTGATACTCACTTTAAATGACCACAGAGAGAGAACGTGTGCAGTGAGCACTAGGTTTCTAGTACATGAGCACCAGAAAGTGGAGCACATGCTAAGATGCATATAAAACAAGATGGACAAATGTAAGGGGGAAAATATAGCACAGAAAATAAATGGCAATTTACCAAAGTACAATTAATATAATAAAGAATGCTTAAGGCTACATTTTTCAAAAATAAAATCAGTTACACAAATGCATCAGAAATGATTTAGGATCTCTTCAAATACAGATTTTCAGGGTAAATACATGCCATATTGAATCTTAACTTTTTATCTTAAGACAAAATTTAGCTTAAAAGAACATAATTCCCAAATACTGAATGAGAATGTATGCCAAAATGATGAATTTGATGATTATAGAGATGCCACTTCAAAAAAATGTACAAAGATAGGTGGATTAAATTCAATCCAGTCTCTTCAAGAAAAGTACATAAGGACATTGTGCACTTTCTATTGGCATATCAGGACTCATAGGAAATATTGATTTTGTATTTATTTTGAACCTGAGACTGATCAGTAATTTGAATACAGTCAGTCTGATCAATTAATTATAACTCTCCTCCCTCCATCCCTTAGTGATTTTAATAGTGATTGATGCTTTTACATACAAGCAAAGAGTAAAGCAAGAAAATCATCAGAGAGACAGACAGACAGAGACAGACAGAGAGAGAGAGAGAGAGAGAGAGAGAGAGAGAGAGAGAGAGAGAGAGACAGACAGACAGAGAGACAGAGACAGAGACA
>NW_004524675.1:6711909-6723125 GCF_000260255.1 Octodon degus | reverse complement strand
TCAGAGAGACAGACAGACAGAGACAGACAGAGAGAGAGAGAGAGAGAGAGAGAGAGAGAGAGAGAGAGAGAGAGAGAGACAGACAGACAGAGAGACAGAGACAGAGACAGAGACAGAGACAGAGACAGAGACACAGAAAGAGACAGAGAGAGCATTTAGTCCTTGTTTGTACCTGCAATACACAGTTGCCAAGATGCAATAATAATGTCAAATAACATCTTTTCTACCTCTCTCTCCCCCTTAGCCTCAACCCCTCAACTGCCCTCCTCTCAGGCCTCCCTGTGTGGGGAGGATCAAAAAATTAAATGGTAAAAGTTAGTTGAGATAGGTAATCGCACAAAGCCTCTTTTCCACAGATTGAATCAGTATCTGACCAGGAAGATGTTACTGAATGAGAGGTGGGAGTTTTGATGTGTGATTAATTTGATGTTTCAAAGGTAAAAGTGAGCTTAGTCCCAAGCTGTGTGCAGAGACTGGAAAGTAAAGTAGAGACTGAAGAAGAGTGTTTTGCTGCTTGGTTTTGACCCCAAAGTTCAATTTACTAAATAAGCAAATTGCACTCATATGCCAATATCCAGAGAAGACTGCTCTACTCATTGACCTTAAGACTGAAGGTATGAATGAGGTTCTTAAAGTGTCCCAGCAGCAGATTTAATCATTTGTTTCCTACAATAAGAATTTCTTCCTTTCTGAAAGGAAAAGTTTGCAAAATGAACTACAGATGTTTCAAACTATTGAATGAGAACAGTTCATTTGTGTAGGGATGGGAGGGACCCTTAGAGAGGATTGAAAGACCAAAGATCTTTTTAAAGAGCGTGCTGGGGAGATAGCTCAGGAATAAGTGCCTGCCTACTAAGCACAGGGTCCTGAGTTCAATCCCAGGTATTACGAGAGAGAGAGAGAGAGACAGGGGGAGAGACAGGGGGAGAGACAGGGGGAGAGAGAGAGAGAGAGAGAGAGAGAGAGAAGCTTTTTAGAAGGCAGAAAAAGTAACCTTGGTATGGTTGTGAGCAGCAAGCAGTGTTCTAGCTGCTTTGTGATTTGAAGCTGACACATCGTGGTTGTGACACCTGCCTCTGAGCAGGCAGCACGATCCTCATAGTGCAACTTGCTGTGCCTACCCAGATTGCTGTATCAGCCTGCTAGAACAACCTCCTAACAACAGGCCCCATGTCCAGGCAAGCAAGCGTAGGTGCTCAGGTGGTTGGACACAGGACCCTAATCCCACAAAAAAGGATGGAGGCCCTAGCTTCAGTGGTGTCCCAGCCCTGAGCCCCACCATTCATGTGGCTCTTCACCACTTCCTCCTGCAAGTGCCTACTATAAAATTACTTTTACTTCCCACAAATGTTCTATTCGGATTCCTTTTCCTCTTTCTACATCAGACAGACAAGCCTGGTAAGGGTGCGTCGGGGGCCCTAGAACAGCATGTAATGCCTGCAGTACTTTTTTTTTTTCTTTGCAGTATGTTTCAATTTAAAATAAACTCTGAATAATTATTACAAAGTTACTGCTGAAATAATGACAACATTGGTTCAATCTGTGTTTTGTTGTTGTTGTTGTTTTAAGTTGGTGTATATTTGCGATACATAAAAGTTACATTCGGTTTTTGGCAGAGTGTGTGTAATCTTTATCGTTTTTCAACTCATTTCTCAACCTCCTTTACCTTCCATCTTTGCCCCTTAATTGATGCCTTTATCATCTCTAAAAAATCTGCCTCCTTTATTCTACCATATCTCTTTTTCTTTCTTTCTTTCTTTTTTTTTTTTTAATAAGGGAAGGGTCTACAGAGTGTTTAGAGTCTCACTACTAGATTGGACTCATAGTGATCTGCCTGTTTACATCCTCCCAAGTGCTGGGATTAAAAGGCACGCTGCCACGCCCAGTCTCAGTTGCTCTATCAGTGTACCCTGGGGGCGGGGCCAGCACGACAGGCCTGGGGATGAACCCCGGGCCCTGTGCCTGCTTGTAGGTGCTTTAAACCACTGAGCTATTTGGCTGGACCTCTTCTACCATACCTCTTTTATGTTACTTTTTAATTTATTTATATTTTGCATTTGAAATTTTTATTAAATTTATGTTTAAAATACAATCTTACTACATTTGATTTTTGAATTTATTGTTTAATGCAACTTAAAATTGCATGCATTTATGGAGTAATGTGACCTTTCAATATATGTATATAAGAGATGGTAAAAATTATAGTGAGCATTTAAATAAAAACTGAATTTAAAATTCTCAAAAAGCTATTCCAGTAAAGACACATTATAAAGAAAAATGGGATAAGGGGTCCAATTAAAGAAAATATTTTGAAGGGGATTCACTAGTAACAACATGTCTTTTACTGGCATAAATTTTAAAATTTAAACCTTTACAGTATTTTATAAATCTCTTTGTATTGATCAGCTCTTTACACTAATTTCCATCAAGTAAAATGTAAAACTGTCTTCACCCCACTTAGTCACAGGATCCAAAGCTGTGCAGCTTCTGGCTCTTCTGGACAGTCAAAAGGACCACGAAAACTAAATGCTTTGCATTTATTCAGGATGCAGAGGCAACCACAATCACTCACCTAGACATTTGCAAAAAAGAACTTTCAGAACTTCTTCAGAAAGAACAGTAGGGTAACTGCCTGTTTCAATTTATTTTTCTCTTTTTAAAATAAAATTAATGGTTATATGGCATTTACTATAATCATTTTTTAAAAAATTAAACATTTGGGACTGGAGAGATGGCTCAGTGGTCTAAAGCACCTACTTGGAACAAGCTTGGCAAAGCACAGAGACCACGGTTGGATCCCCCAGCACCACATGCCAGCCAGCCCCACCCCCAGGTGGGCTGAGCTGGCCACACACACACACACACTCACACACACTAAATAAATGTAAAAAATAAGTAAAAATAAAAAATAAATATTTAAAATTGAGCATATTTTAGGGCTGGCGAGATAGCTAAGCCAACTAAGCACCTGCTTGGGCAAGCACAGGATTCAATCCCTGGTTCTGCATGCCACACAGCCCTGCCCCCAGGGCATGCTGAGCCAGTGGCCGAGTCTGGGTGTGGTGATGCATGCCTGTAATCCTAGTGCTGAAAAGACTGAAAATAGGAAGATCACTAAAAGTCTGAGCTGCATCATGAGACCTTGTTCCAAATACGTAAAAAAATGAAAACAATAAAATAAAATTGAGCATATTTTATTATATCTTGTATATTGTGTAATGTTTAAATCAGACTAGACATGTCTCCTCAAACATTTATCATTGCTTTCATGCAATACAGCAAAAATTGTTGAAATCCTACTGCTCTGTTTAGTGAAATTTTGTATCATTTCTAATGCTTTTTATTACTGTTATGTATCTTTAAAACATAAGAAATGTTACACATAAAAATATTCAATATCTTCTCATAGCTCTTTGGAATACACATTACCATTACCTATGGTCATCATAGTGCAGAGCATAAACACACCAGAGCTCTTATTCTTTTCTTTTCATAACTTGGTTGCCACCATCCAAACTCCCCATCACCTTCCCTCTCACCTCTTTCCTAGTTGAGGTAACAATACTAACTTATTAAAATGAGCCTGGAAACTGGGCCAAGCAAGTAAGCTAATGCTCTGGATGGGCTCACAAGGGTGGCCATAGCCATTCAGAAGAGCTAGACAAAGAAAAACTCAGTAACGACGACATACATTGGCAAAGCCTAAAGGAGGATAAAAGATCAGGAACCATGAAGCCAAGCAAAGAAGAGATTATAATTAAAGCTGGAAAAAGAATAATGACTAAAAATTGCATAAACATTTTAAACCAGTGTTTTCAGTAAGATCGAAGTGCATAGGTTACTTTCTCAGTCCAAAGTTTAGATAACAATAGATATTCTGATTGCTATCCATTGACAATAAAAAATTGTCTATAATAAATATATTATTACATAAGGGGTATCACAGTTTATTGTTGGCTCGCATACATTTTATTTATTCCAATCATTTGAATTCTATATCATAGGAATAAACATCTTCATATGTACATTCATCACAATTTCACTATTTGTTCTATTTTAAAATATTTAATAAACGTATGTATCAAAATGCATACAACTGTGCTTTTTTAAGAAAAATTTGAACTGTTAATCAATTAGGAAATTATTTTATCGCATGATATGACAAAAATTTTAGAAGCCATCAAAATCTTTTGTCCATAAAATTAAGGATAAACAATAATATAGTAACAGTTTTGATAGATAATTGTGGTAATACAAGAACCATAGAATAACACAAAATAAGGAACATATACAAAATTACAACATTGCCCATCTCTGAATCGTTAGGCTTAAAATCTTTTAACATGTTTCCTTATAAATTTATGTTAAATATTCTACCATGAACTTGTCCAACAATATTCAAAATAGAGGAATAAAAATGGTAAACAAAATAAAACCTACCTTGTGCTCAGGTTGATAGAGGTACAAGGAACTTTGGCTTTTGAAAGAAATAAGTAGAAAGCTAAAGTATCTATGATTCATGTAAAAACATAGTATTTTTAAAAAATAAAAGGAAAACACAGTTAGTAAGGGTTCACATCACTCTTCTGTGTACTCATGGATTACAGTGATCCAGCAAGATGACACAACAAGGGACACCATCACCACCAACTTTTCAATTTGCTCACTGGGACTTACTTCCTAAAATGGGAGTATGAAAAAAATGGGAATATGAAAAGTTTTTCATTGTATTGGACACAGCCATTATCTATATGTAATGCATGTATTTGGTACAGGGTCTCACTAGGCAGCTCGGACTTGTAGTGATCCTCCTGTTTGCAGCCTCCCAAGCACTGGGATTGTAGGCATGTGCCACCATACCCAGTCTTGGTGGCCTGATCAGTGCACCCCTGGGTGGAACTTGTGCATCTTGTGATACTGGGGATTGAACCCTTGCTTAGGCAAGCACTTGATCCTCTGAACTATCTCTGAGCCTTGTAATTGTATTTTTATTGATATTTATTATCAGAAAATTAAGAAGTTACTTCCATTTTGAAAGTAAAAGAATTCAAAACCAAAATATTTATGTTTATAAGCATATCATATAGTGACTTAAGTTATATAACCAATCTCTTACTTTTAGCATTTAATTTTTTCTACATTTTCATGGTTGTTTTCAAATTGCAATATTCTATGCCTTTGTATAAATTTTGGACTTCTTATTACAGATTCATTTAAAAAAAGACTCAGAGTATATTGTCAAATTTCTTTTGAGAAAGTTTATTTTTATTTAAATACCAACTCTTCTGTATAAGCTTTAAAGGAAGTAAATATTTCTTCTTTTGAGTCATTGATCATTTTATTGGTAAAAGTTAGATGGGTACCAGAATGCTTTTAATTTGCTTCTTTAACAGTTAGAGAGATGAATGTTGCCTATATTTTATTTATTTGAATTGGATATTCAAATTTACAAGAAAAATTTTACTTATTTATTGTATTAATATCAACAAAATTCTGAAAGGTGACCAAAAGCAGTTAGACACTCCCTTCAGTATAAATTATTGCTGATGACATGTGACAGAATTGCTGTTTCTCACTGCTTTAACTTCGTTGTTCCTCCAGAGGGTGGTGGGGTGGTCTCAACTTGTTTCTCAAAGCACTATGTGCAAAGTCTTTTCCTCACTTCCTATTTATAAATAAGTCTTTGCAGATAAAATCCATTTAAGTGATATTACATTGGTTTGCTGTACACCGTATATCCAGTGACAGCTGTCTTCATAGGAGAAAGGAAAAGGAGAATTGGACACAGATACAGAGTCACGGGGAGGAAGCTACATGACGTGGAGCAGCTCTAGTTGTTTGCAGTAGCAGGCAAGGAAGACCATGTCTGCTGGGTGCTGCTAGAAAGAAGGAGGTAGGCACAGAGCACAGCTCCTTCAGATTGTCCAGAGAAGCCGACCCAAGGCAAGCTGGCTTAGGGCTTCCAGGGTCAGAAAGATGAACAAATGTTACTTTGTTGTGTTAAGCCATCCACTTTATGGAAATATACTTGGACTTCCTAGGAAACTAAATCAGCCATGTATTAAGCAATTGTGTACTAATAGATACAGATCAGGAAAAAAGGAAGAAGACAAATATTTCTAACAAATTTTGAATGCATACAAAATTAAAATATGCATAAGTTTAATGAAACAGATGTAACTCCGTTTTTAAATTTTAAAATTGAGGCTTATAAAAATTGAATATTTTGTTTCTTCAGAGAGCTTTTGGAAGATTTTTTTTTAAATTATTGTAATAAAATAGCACTAATAAAATTCTTCTGGATAAATATTTATCCTGTATCATACTTTTTAAGGACTGTTCTGAATACTTTAAATGCAGACGCTTTCAATTTGAAAAAATTATCTGCCTCCAAGAGTTCTAATTGAATAGAAGCCGTAAGAGAATAACGTAAGCAAAGCATGGAGTATATTTCACGGTGATGAGCGCAGGGCAAGCTCAAGGGGAGCAGAGTTCCCAGAACGGAGGTTCTGCTTGAGAAAGTCTTTACTGAGTGGGTGCCACGTGAGCAGACGAGCAGGGAGAGAACACACAGATCCCTAGTGGAAAGCACCGTAGGCAAGCATCTGTGGGAGGGCCAGGAGGAGAAAGGCCTGCGTGGTATCGCAGCTGGAGAAGAGGCAGCTGTTGATTTGAGAAAGGGGCAAATTGAAAGTAAATCTTCAGTGCATTTATATCTGCGCTACTAAGAGATTATATGAATCCATAGATAACAAGAAGCATACAGATTTTTTCTTGTCTAGTAAATGTTTAGATTTAAAATAAATAAAATCTTGTTGCACATCCCAAGACTTCTTATCTTTTTGTTTTTATCTTTTCAGAATTTGTTCCATTGTTTTCTTTGTATACTAGTATCTACTGGATGTAATAAGATTGATAATTATTTTATTGACAGTGAGGCACTCTACTCAACTCTTTGAAGGATGCTTTTGAATTGGACCTTTTGAATAGGTTTTTTTTTTCTTTATTTAGAAAATAGAGATTTATTTGCATGTAACTTGTCTCATATGATAGGTGCTTTTAAAAATGTACATTTTCTAAATGTGTGGGAATACTGGGGAGCCATCAGAGTGTGGAAGGGGGACTTTTAAAACCACAAATACTGCAATTTGCTTCTGTAATTGCTTTTCTTTTGTGATCATATCTTTATTCTTTCTCCCTCAGGTTTTATAATAATTGATATAAACTCTGTGACTCAGACAGGACTAATTCTAAATAAAGTTTTTCCTAAGATATTTTTTTTTCAAGAATGGGGGATTGAACTCAGGACATTGCACTTGCCAGGCAAACACTTATTCTACTGAGCCATCTCCTCAGCTCCTTAAGATTGATAAGAAGACACACACATATCAAAAGCAATACACACAGGTATGCAAATCCCTCCCACACACACACTCATTTTCAGAAAATTAGTAAAAGATAAAGAGCTTTTGCCCTGGGAATGTTAGGAAATAAATTAGGCAGGTTTTAACCATGAGAAATGGGAGGTTAGACCTGTTAAAAGACACCGTATGGAGGGTGAAGTACAGAGAAAACAGAGTTGAATGAACTCAATGAAATTCATTAGGTCTTTGTTGATACCTATAAAATTAAACTCAATTCCTAGGTATCTTAGTTGGGTAGCAAATAAATTTACTTTCTATCCTTGTTGTGAAGACACTCTGAGTTGAATTTAATTCACTTTCAGTTAACACAAAAATTCTTAACTGATGTGTTGAATAATTCAGAAAGATTCTGCTGTAAACTTAAATCAATATAGTTTAGCTGAATCTCCTCTACTTAATTGTTCCTTTCTCTTCTGTCCATATGGATTAAGCAGTTACATATCCTTAACAATGCCCCTAATGCATTGCAGATAAGCTATAATAAGCCATGTCTACCAAAGGTTATGAGAGCACTATGACATCCAACATTTTACTGAGGGTTTTTTTTTTTATCTTTAATGATACCCATCATTCTGATATGGGGGAAAAATGAAACTCCCAACCTGAAAGGTACCTTGGATGAGTTCGTGTTCTCTAAAGCAGAAGTATGAATTTTAGGAACAAACAGAGGTTAAGAGCAGAATATATTTATTGGGGGAAAGAAAGCTTCCGTCCAGGAGAGGGACAGGAGAGGCACCCTGAGCCGGTGGTCCCTGAGAAGCTGTCTCTTCCAAGGACTTTTATAGAGTAAAACCATGTGGTGAGGTAGATCTAAGGTGGTGGAGAACATGAGGACTCATTTAGGTGGGCATGAGGTGGGACAAAAGTATGGTTAACCAATGAGATTACAAGCTCCATGACTCAGGTTCAATTGGTCAAATCCAGTACCAAACGAGGAAGCAAGTCACATAACAAGGAGGCTACAGGACAGGGTCTCTTCCTGTTAGGGTTTGGATTAGTGACTTATTTGGGCTCTTTCAAGGCAACTGATACCTATTTAGAATATCAATCTCTATTGCCCATCCCCAGGGAATTAGGTATCTGTATTTGTTTCCTCTTTTGTCTTGAGCTGTGGCCCAAAGTAGGGGTCTTTCTCTTCCAAGTTGCAAAATCACCTTGTCTTCCATCTTGTCTCCTTGAGGGCCTGACCCTGTCAGACTAACCACAATATTTCTATCTAATTCAGCTGCCTGCAACAATTCAGTCCTGAATTAACTAGTGTTTTTCTCTAATACACCCTGTAAATAAATGGGTTGCAAAGAAGAAACAGTGTGTAACATCTGTTGGACACGTTTCATGAAATTCAGCAACTTTATATTCTTTTCACTAAAACTCCTATGAAATGTACCAAGAATATGAGCACCAAAGGTCTATTTTCAGTCCATCTCTGCCTTGAACCAATTCTGCTATTTAAATTCCTTCTTCTTTCTCCATTTTTCTTTCATGGTGTGATATTTTTTCCTGTCATCTTGCTATTTGTTGTTCATAAATTCCAAGACATAACCAGTGTATGCAAATCACAATGTTTTTATGTGAAAAGGGGTTTAGTGCCAGTAAGAGATTTATGACACTATATATTTTTACTTGCTATTAGTCACACAGGCATTTTAATGTACAGATTAATTTTTAATAACTCTTCTATTTGCATCTTTGAACTTATTGATTTGAAACATGGTGGTTGTGACCATCAGGATATCTTTTTATAGTCAAAGGATCTTTAAATAAGCCCATTTTGAAGCCACGCATTTTGGTTGAGCTGAAAAAAATGCTGTGGTTGAAAAATGAACATAGTGGCTAGATTATGTAGTTTATCAAAATTCTGTTTATTTGTAGTATATTCTATTGATAATAGATAGAGAGAAAATTGTATCTCCTATTAAAAGAATACACTAAGGACCAGTCGTGGTGGCATATTCCAATAACCTAGCACTTGGGAGGCTGAGACAGGAGCATTGTCATGACTGTGGCCAGCCTGGGCTACAAGATGAGTCTAGGCCAACCTAAGCTACCTAATGAGACCATAAGTTAGAGATATTGTTCAATGTGACTAGGGACTTCCTAGCAAGGTCAAGGTCCTCAGTTGATTCCCAGTACAAAATTGAAACAAAAAATAAATATACTGAGACATTGTCTCTAAAAAATAGTATACAAAAATAAATGAAATTGAGAGTTCAAGACAGTAAGGTCTGGTCTACGTAAGAGTGTGAAGATTCTATGGTATATACTTTCATACTTTTTTCGTAAAATGTGGTTTAATACATTTGATCACATTAAATGACACAAAATAGAGCAAATCTAACCAAATTTCAGGCATGCATTTGCATCAATATCTTAAATTAAGAAAGAAAATTATACACTAAAATATCCTTTTTCCTAAAAATCATTAAATCCAGAGATTAACAATAAAACAAATTCTCTGCATTTACTACTTCAAGATACAATTGTTTTAAGATAACACAAATATACTTGTTAGAATCTATATACATTATATATAATATAATACATATATAGTGTTATACATTTATGGTGTTTATAAAGATACCTATATCTAGTTGTGTGTATACATACCAAAGTACTTTTGGTCATCTGTACTATTACTTCTGGATTCTAATGAGCTGAATTACAGCTGATCGGAAATGAAATTATCTTTTGCTTCAAACGTGCTCATCATAACCATTGGGCTCACAGTCCTGTCCTTCTAAATTGCCTCACTTTACCTACAGCATGTAATCCTACTAAGCAATTCAATAAATATTTTGATGATAAATAGAATGGAAGATTAAATAGTAGAAGTTCAATACGACATCTTATACCTTCATGTGTTATACTACTCGAAAAATAATTCATTCTTATTGTCTTTGAAAGTCATAATTGTAATGGATATATTAATAGCAAGTTAAGCTTTTTCCAGCAGTGATGACCTCCCCATGGGAACATGCCTTTTGCAAAAGAGTTCCTCATCCCTCTCTGGAGGAGGAGAAGGGGAAGCACAATAAGAAGCACCTGGTGCAGAGCCCCAGTTCCTACTACATGGATGTGAAGTGCCTAGGATGCTATAAAATCACCACGGTCTTTAGCAATGCACTGGTAGTTCTGTGTGTTGGCTGCTCCAATGTCCTGTGCCAGCCTACAGGAGAGAAAGCAAGGCTCACAGAAGGACGTCCCTTCAGGAGGAAGCAGCACTAACAGTACCCTCAATCAAAATGAGTGGGAAGCCATCCCAATAAACATATTTTGGACATTAAAAAAAAAAAAGAAAAAAGAAAGTTAAGACCCAATTAGCAGTATTTTCTCTGTGGAATTTAAGAAAAATAGTCCTTTTTAAATGAACAAATAAGTATAAATTCATTAGAAAACAGCACAGACACAAATATAATGAGCAGTCACTAAATTTCTAAATGCCTACTTAACAATTGGATTAACTAGAGTTGTAATCATGGAATGACATACTGTATAGTTATTCTAGTATAGATTTTAGGATGAAGATAATAACTTGGGAAAAGCATGATATTTTCAGACAAAAAGCAACTATAAATAATAATTATTGTTTAAGGGAAAAAGTAAACATATATAGACAAAAATATAATAAATTAAAATATGCTAATAATTATATCTCAGTGATAAAATACTTAGTTTTATTTTCACTTTACTTATACATACTTATAAATTTTATAATGAAGTTCATTGGAGTATTGATTTTGGATAAATTAATTTAAAAAATTTGCTTCCAGGCATCTTGAAGGATGTCCAAGT
>NW_004524675.1:6709006-6709964 GCF_000260255.1 Octodon degus | reverse complement strand
ATTTTAATATATTTTAAATGTGTATTATGGGATATATTCCTGATTTCTTTTCAGCTTGTCCACTGTTGACATATAAAAAACCTATTGAGTTTTTAATGCTGATTTTACATTATGTTATTTTGCTGAGTTTCCTTATCAGCTCTAGAGTGATTTTGGTGGAGTCTTTAGGGTTTTCTGGTTATAAGATACTATTATTTGAAAAAAAAAAAAGTTAATTTGAATTCTTCCTCTCCTACTATATCTTTTCTTTTCTTTCTTTTTTTTAATTTTTTTTACTTCTCTTGCTTAATTACTCCAACAAAAATCTCAAGAACTGTATTGATTAAGATGGTGAGTGCAGGTATCCTTCCCTCCTTGATTTTTCCAGAAATACTGTTTTCCCCACTCAGAATGGTGTCTTTAGTGGGTTTGTCAGATAAAACCTTTACTATATTGATGAATGATCCTTGTTGCTCTGTTTCTTCAGGGATCTTACCCTGAAAAAATACTCTGTTTATCTTAAAAAAGCTGTTGCTGCAGCAATTGAAATTATCATGTGGCCTTTACTTCTGATTTTATGTATGTCCTGTATTATGTTTGTTGACTTGCCTATGTTAAGCCATTCTTGCATCTCTGGAATGAAACCAACTTAAGCATGAGGTATGGTCTTTTTTAATGTGTTGTTGAATTTTATCCAAGTATCTTCTTAAAGATTTTTGCATTTATGTTTATACATAAATTGAACTATAGTTCTCTTTATATTGTTGTTGCAGCATTATCCAATTTTGACATCAGGATGGTTTTGGCCTCCTAGAATGAGTCTGGAAGCATTCAATCCCTTTCTATCTCATAGAATAGTATAAGGAGCATAAAAATTAGTTATTTACAGGCTGATAAAACTCAGCAACAAATCCATTAAGTAGTTGTGAAGAGACTTCTTTTAAATTTGTTCAACCATATTATTTGTTATTGATCTATA
>NW_004524675.1:6707141-6708864 GCF_000260255.1 Octodon degus | reverse complement strand
AATTGTATTGATTTGGGTCTTCTCTTTCTGTCAGTGAGTTTAGTAATAGTTTATCATCTTCCAAAAGCCAAGTCTTTGTTACATTCATTCTTGTGTATTGTTCTTTTAATCCATACTTCATTAATTTAAGTTCTGGTCTTTATTATTATTTCCTTCTGTTGACTTTGGTTTGTTCTTGTTTTTATAAACCTTGAGATACCAATTAGTTTTTTGTTTGTTTTTGTTTTGAAACTTTGAGTTTTTTTGCTGTAGGTATGCATAGCTATGCAAGTACCTCCCAGAATTCTCTTTGTTATATCCCTGATATCCTGGCATATTGAATTTTCATTATATTCTATTCTCAAAATGTTTATCTTTCTTTTGATTTCCTCAGTGGCTCAGTGCATATGCAAAGTCATTTTTTTTTATTCTCCATGTGCTTGCATAGTGCTTCTGCTATTGATCTCTCACTTCATTCTATGTTGATCTAGTCAGATGGAAGGAATTGCCATTTTCTTGAATTTTAAAAGGCTTTCTTCATAACATAAAATATGACCTATCTTGCAGAATGTTCCACATGTGTTCTCTAGTTGTACGAAGTTTTCCAGAGTAACTAGTACTATATTTGATCTAAGGCATAGTTTAACTTTGATCTTTCTTGGTTTGTTTGTTTGTTGTTGTTTTTCTAGATAACATATGTTTACTGATAGTGGAATGGTGAATACACCATTATTATTGACTCAACTGTTAATTCTTTGATTATTAAATACCTCTATAAGGACAAAGTTAAACTCCAAAATGCATATTATCTCTCAGGGAAGAATTCCAACATTTTCTGAATATTCTTTCTTAGAATTACATTGAAAGCAATTTCCCCTAAACAACTTACAGATTCTTTTCACTTATTCATGTTTGTATCCATAGGCTGATGAGAATATCACTTTGGCACATAGCATCAATTAGGAACATATTTTTGAATTACTGAGACATTAATTTATTACTTAACAAGATCTTAAATATATATACTTCTTAATAAAATAAAACACCACAATTACCTAGGAATGGGCTTCCAGAGTATAATTCATGAACAGATATTAAATGTATTATAGAACATTCCATTCCTGAAGATCATTAAATGATCTTCTTTATTTGAGAGGAAAAATGTTATAATAGGAAATGGTAGTCATAAGCATGCACCTTCCCATCAATAACTAGACTGTCACGCGTTTCAGTGAAGGGGTTTGTAAGGACCAGTCAGACCTGTTGTCTTTTTGATACGCTGTAAGAAAAAGCTAGAGAAACAATACTTCGGATAATCTTCTTGTTTGTAAGATGTGTGTGTTTAGCTTAGTCTCCCGAAAGTCTGAACGTATTATGCTGTTCTAATAGCTCATAGACATTATAAGTGCAATTTACTGCCTAAACTTAATTTGTTATAAATTTATAATTTTTAGTCATTTCTGAAAATAAACACAAACTACTACAATGTACCTTTGAAGCATATCAAAGGCCAGTCTCATTTTATATGTGTAGATCCGTCATTATGTACATATAAACACCAATTTTATTCTTGGTTCTACCCATCCAATTGCATATTAAATAATCTTATTCCACGACATAGTATATAAGCTTTATTTTTTCAATTTTCTATAACTATTTAAAGTTTATAAGCTTTTATATTTTGAGAAACTTACACTGTTGTGCATTTCCTGATAATATTAAAGCAAAAAATTTGCATTAAAAA
>NW_004524675.1:6703768-6706706 GCF_000260255.1 Octodon degus | reverse complement strand
AGGAAGGACTCATTTGTCCTATAGACTGCTAAAACACTGACTATCTTTGTTATGTAGCCTAAATAAAGCTTTTTATGCACTAGTAATGAAATAACACATCTTTATATATCAATAGCATGAGATCAAGGCAGGTATAGAAATATCAGTTGGAGAGAAATTTATCCTTTTCAAAAATAGGTATGTACATCAATATTCCACATCTTCATAAAAGAAAATGTATCCTATTTACAGCTCTAATAGACCCCCATTAAATCAAGCTAATCATGTGCTCAAGAACAGGTGTTTTACATCACTAAATTTGGAAGTGGAGTGAAGTTGAAGAAGCAGTGTGAAAGCATTTCATTGGCTGAGTGTGGCTGCAGTTTCCATGGCAATTCCACATGCATGGTTCCCAAATCTTCTCATTCTTTCACAATGTAGAGGCAAACATTATTTAGCATGACGAGGAAAATTGGGTCAAATTATCATTATTTATTAATCTAAAAAGAGTAATAGGAAAAGAGAAAATCAGGTGTGGATTCTGTTTTACAATTTACTCTCATTTTATTTCATCAACATTCATTTATACATGTTATCTACACTTTCTGCTGTTAACATATGTTACAAAAGATCCAAAGGGCAGCAGCTTATTAAAAAAAATCATCATATATGGAGAGAAAGACACAGTCATATAAAACATACATAAATCACATGTGGAATTTATGCTTAAAGTGGCATATACTTGGATGAGTTAAAATGGGTTAAAATCAATATACTGTTACGCAGTAATCCAAGTGCCTAAGGCATTACATTTGAGTTGTACTGAAACCTTGGGTGGTAAAGTTGGCTTTAACTATATAGTTAGAGCATGAGAAGGATGGATAGAGAGATTAAAAAAACCCAGCTCAGTCACTAGACAGGGAGCAATATAAGAAGAATGAAGCATATGAATCCTCTTTACTCAACTGCTCATGACACAAACAAGTAATGGTCATTAAGGACTTTTAACTTGGTAAGAGTACATAGGTAGAAAAGGCACACATTCCAAGTTTGAAGACGTTTAAGAGATCTTATGCCTACAATTGTTGAAAATAAGTGATCTTATACCACTTTCTATTTAGGACATGAATTACCATTTAGTTGATTGCTTGAAAAGAGGAGCAATCATGCTATGAATGGGATTTTAATACATCTAAGAAGACAGAAAAGAACACAGATAGTTTTTTAGTAGAGAGAGCAAAAGGTATTGAGCAGGAATGCATTTTTCTTTGTGGTAATGTCATTGATGAACTTAGAAAAATAGGTTAGCTATGGAATGTATGAATTAAAAATTTGATGTGACAACAAACCAATGAAAAGATACATTAAACTACTTGGGCCAAGTAGTGGTATTCAAGGTAGAGATAAAACAGGTAATGTAGCAAAATCCAGTCAGTAGTACAGGATAACCTAACTCTTGTAAGACTCTGTATCTCAATTTACACTTCTGTAAAGCTTGTATCTTGGGGATCTCTCCTTGAAATTCTTAACTTCTTTGAGTACCTCATCACAGATAAAATTAATTTGCAATATTTTCAATCAGAATCCAAGCGTGAGATTTGGCTGAGTCAAAAAAAACTTAGTAACTTATTTCTGTACCATAGTTCTCTATTTCATAAAATTAGAGTGATTTGGGGCCAGGGAGATGGCTCAGTGGAATAAGTGCTTCCCTGGCAAGTGTAAGGGCCTGAGTTCAATCCTCAGTTGCACAAAAGGAAAAAAAAAAGAATCAAGTGATTTTATCAATCTTATATGGTTAAAGAATGTGTGTAATCAAGCAATACAATGTAAAAAATTTAGAAGTTATATTACACTAAAACACACTGCCACTATTCTCACCTTAAATACATTTATACTGTGGTTTTTGACATTTTCTAAAGCAGCACTGAAGGTGTCTTTCCTGAGTGTCTTTTGCTGCACTATTGCAGTGGCTTCTGACATGTCTTCGTCAATTTCCTTTACCTTTTATGATGGGGAAGCACCAGAAGGTGCACAGTGCCAGATCTAGGAAATAACGTGAATGAGGACACACTATATTTTTACTGGACAGAAATCGCTGTAAATGGTTGAACAGTGTAGTCTGATCACAAAATATGGTGCATGTTTTCATTTTAAAAAGGTTTTACAGTAGAAGATACATTTCCTTTAATCTGCCTTGAAATACTCCAAATAGTCATACTCATTTCCATTTCTATTTCCTATCATTCTTGATAATGTTTTTTTTGCTGTAACATACTTTGTAAAAAAAAAATCTAAACATTCACCAAATATTTCCATGACCCCTTGTACGTGGCTGGCTGGCTGGCTGACTGGCTGGATTGCTTGTTTGCTTGCTTGCTTGCGTGCTTTTACTTTTTCTCTTTCTTTCTTTCTTTCTTTTCTTTTCTTTTCTTTTTTTTTTTTTTTTTTTTTTTTTTGGTGTTGGTTAGCACTGCAGGCCGGGGTCAGCATGGCATGCAGGACTGGGGATAGAATCGGGCTCCTTGCACTTGCCACGCAGGCCCTTAGACCTGGGGGTGGGGTGTCCTACATCAATCTGCCTGTCTTTTTGGAGTTTGTGGATGTAGAGAAACCAAATTCCTAATGGGGACTGGTCTCATGTTACCTCAGGAATCTATGCAAATGAATTAGCAAGTACTGGTGCAAATATGCTATTATTATCCCTTACCTCTGTTAAGGAGTTTTCCCATCAAACTCAATATCCAAATTTTGATTTCTGAAATGAAAGACCATAGATACAGCAGCAATGGACATTTGATACAGTCCATATGCCTATCAGTGTTACAATCCTGACTCTGTTTGCTCTCTTAATTTTCCTTGTTCGAAGGCTAAAATTACCATTTGCCTTTTAATATCACTTGTGTCTTTATTTTACCTAGGCCCTGTTTTTCTTTGGGTGGTTTCCAGAATTTAAGCACTC
>NW_004524675.1:6696842-6703633 GCF_000260255.1 Octodon degus | reverse complement strand
AGGATGTACTATTCTGCATTATAGGGCAAGTCCATAGTTTTTTTTTTCTAAAAGGAGAGTTAAGAAAATCAAGGAAGATATCCATAACAAATATTCAGGACTCTACTCTGCTGATTTCTCTGCCTGACCCTGGAAAAAGACTAACCTAAGGAAGAGAGAAACTAATTCCTTCTCTCTCTGCTTCCTTAACCAGTTCCCAAGTTTCATTTTTGAAAGATGCGATTGATGCACGCGGCCTTTTCAGTGTAGCTGATCTGAAAGTTCATGCGGAGGTGTGGCGAGCACAAAGGCCCGGGACAGCCTGGGAGGGATTTCCATATCCCCTAGTGCCCTACGAACACTCGCAGACATATTCCTCCTGCTTACCCTTGCGAGAATATCGACGCTGCATAAGCACATATGGCTCCCCAAGGACCTTCCCCGCTGTGTTTGACCGGCTGCATGGGAGACCCCGAGTGAAGGAATACCACAGAGGTGATTTATTACAATCCTTGTTCTGTTTCTCTAGCACTTTAACACATTTATATTATATTGCTTTTGCCTTTGTAGTTATCTGATTACCTACATTCATTTCGCATTCTTAAAGTCCAGGAAGAAAAGAAATTTATTTATATATCGGTTATAAATTTTCTTCCTGTTTTACCATTCATTCAACAGATACTCATTTGGCGAGTTCCGCATTCCAGATACTGAGCTAGAAGATAAATTAAACATGACCCTGATTCTCTAGGAGCTGATATAATAAACCACTTGATGAACTTACTATGCGCCAGGGGTATTACTGTTTTTCATTTAAACATTAACCTTAAAGAAGAAATGTTTTATTCCATTTAGTATACATAGAAACCAAAATCAAAGAGAATTCCAATCCAGAGCTTATCTCTGAAGGGAAGTTCAGAATAATGAGAATAGGATGTTTATAAACGTGGCTGCGGAAATAGCTTGATGGTCTAAGCGCCGGCCTGGCAAGCACAAGGACTGGATTCAAGGCCCAGCAATGCATGCCATGCCATCCCCTCCCTCAAGCTGCAGAGGGAGACCCTGTACTAAACACATAAATTTAAATTTAAAAAAATAAAAATTCAGGGAATGTTAAACATTTTTTGTATTCTGTTGGAGCCAGTGAGATAGCTCAGCAGACTAAAGTGCCTGCACAGGTAAGTGCAGAGACCAGGTTTGATCCCCAGCACCACATGCCATGCTGGTCCCACCGCCAAGTGCGTCGAGCCTGCCACCAAGACTGGGTGTGGTGGCGCACGCCTGTAATCCCAGCGCTGGGGAAGCTGAAAACAGGGGGATCGCTATGAGTCTGAGCTGCATAGTGAGACCTTATACCAAATACATAAATAAAAAAGGATGGTTATAAAGATAAATTTGAAAAAACTCACCAAATAAGAAAAAGGAAAAAACAGACTCACAAAGTATAGAAAATAGAAAGTAAAAATCTAAAGAAAATATGAAGAGAAAAAATGAGTTCTTTTTCTACCTGACATGGTGTCCATGTAGTAAACTGGCAGATAGTAAGCTTTCCAGACTATCTCATGACCAGTAAAGAAGCAAGAACGTTCTCAGCACACAGCCCTGTTTGACCCAGAACTTCAATACAGTCAGCAGTTCCAATGCTGTAAGGTGAAGCAGCAGTTATTTCTAACATGTTCATACTGCACTTTAGACAATGTTATACTATCTAAATATATAGTCAAGGAGCATCTCTGTTTATTTCATGTAGGACTAATCAATGTGTATTTAAGCAAAAAAAAAAGTCCATTTATTTTACAACTGATAAGACAAAAATTGTGCTAAGATGTTTATTCAGTTTCTTTCACAACCACTTAGATGACAGGGCTATCTTAAAAACATTTACCTTTTTTAGATATAAAACCTTTTTCATATCTCAAAATTTTATGCACTGTCTAGAGATTATAGAGATTAAACATTCTTTCATTTGAAATGTTAGTATTAATGCAGTGATTGATTCAAATGATGAAAGACAATATGAAGTCTTTTGTGTTATTTCTAAATTGAATTTTCTTATGGATTAGAATAATGCTTTTATCTACAATTTTACAGAATTATATGATTCTAGATTTCTCATAGCAATTGGCTCCTCTATCAACACTATCTTCTATCACTACCTCAGTAATTATCTCCATTTATTAACATGCTCAAAGTAGCAGTCTAAGTACTAAACTTTCATTTTCTCTTGTCATACTTGATAAAAATCAAGAAAATTTATCTGCCCATTTTCTAGGAGGCATTGCAGTGAATAAACAAAAATATAATCTTTGACTTTAACTCACTGTAGTGTTAATTCAATTTTTAATAAGTGAGGTCTAGTGCAAATCATTTAAACTTACCATGCCTCAGGTTTTAAAACCTTTTTTAATCTTACAAGAGAAAATAATTTCAATTTCATTACTTTCTCATGAGATTTCCTTTTATTCCAGGATGTGCATTGAACTCAGAGCCTCATGCACACAAAGCAGGAACTTTACCACTGAATTACTGAGCTACACCCTGATCTCTCTACATTCTTTGTGAAAGATATGCAAATATATGTGGCATGCCTGGTTTATCATCACTCCTGTGAAACTGTTGCATAAGAGTTGCAGCCTCTGTTTCTAAAGTATGCTTGAGTAGGGACATCTGGAGACCCAAAGGATGGCCTGGTCCATTCAGACATTTAGGGCTCATTGGCCAGTTTTTAATCTAGATTCTTTTAAATATGAGGTGGAATATGACCTTTTAAATGTGCTATGGACTATGAGGCAATGCATTTTAAAGCATCAAAGACCTCAGCTCTTCATATTTGTCAAATGAACCTAAAATAATAACCAATAGCATCCAATCAAAGTGGTTCTACTAGATCTCTAGAACAAAAAAGAAAAGTAATCACTCCAGTTACCTAATTAGTAAAACAAGATATTAGGGGATATCAAGAAGAGCATGATAAAAATTTATGGCTCTGATGTTCCTTCCAGAACCTCTAGCAGAAATAGCTGATATACTGCAGAGTTGCTTCCAGCTGAGAGAAAGCCTCAAATTCCTGTTCAACACCGCACAAATAGAAATGTAATTTGCCTGTCAGTGCTTGGGTTATATATTTTCTTAGGTACTGTCCAACTTTTAATAGCGCACTCTGACTATTATTAATTTGAGACCTATGTGCTATACTGTTTTAGAGTGACATCCTCAAAAGTCAATCAAATGCATATGGCTCTTTATCCCAGTTAAAAAAAAAAGCTTTTGCATTCTTTTCTGTGGTTTAAAATACAAAGATTACTAGCATAAACAGTCAAAACTTGGAGGACAGCTGCCAAAATCATGATTAGCTTTATAATCAACGATTTACAGTCCTTCTGGCAGTAATTAGACAAAGTCATCCATACCTGGGAAATAATAAAAGTACATTTTAGAAAGAGGAAAAAAATTTTTTAGTATGGAAGGATAGCATGTAAGCAACTGAAGTAATAATATAAAATCATAATGCTATAAACTTTAATATGAATGAGGACTAGTCAATCACTTCTCAATCTCTTGGCTAAGACCAGATGAGGACTGCTCCAATTTTATTCTTATAGTTAAGAGTTAACTTTTAACTTTAGAGTTAATCACCTCATTATTTAACCTACCACTCTACTGAACACTTGTAAATTGTGGACACTGGGACAAAATCATTATTACAGAGCAATAAAGAGTTCCCTGTGTAGCCTATAGCATATTTCTAGTCAAACAATGTGAAGTAAAAGGATTAATAAAAACTTTATTATGGATTTTATACAAAATAGCCTCCTATAGTTACCATCAAGTTGTTTACTAAGATGATAACACCTATGAATAAAGGAGAATGATACTCGTATGCCTCTACATGAGTCATCATACAGTTTCAATTATACTTTTATGAGCAATTTTATAATGAATGGATATTGACTTTTTCCAAATCTTTCTTTTTGCATTAGTTATTGTGCTTATGATTTTCCATATCTCGGTTCTGGATGTGCTGAATGACATTAATCAAATACAACCCATTGTTTTATAGTGTATAATTCCTTCTGTACATTGTGAGAATCCATTTGCTAGTAAGTCTAGGAGATGTGTTTATCTACATTCGTAAGTGATACTGGTATCTAGTTTTCCAAGTACAATTACAATGACAATTTGAGAAGATATCTGTTATGGTTGATTTGGGTGTCAACTCAAAATGACATGACTGGATGATGAATATCAGACTGCTAAAAAATAAAATAAAATAAAATAAATAATTACTTATTTCCAGTGTTTCAGAGTTCTCTAAACTCTTCTTTTCTGTTGAAATGGAGACATAGGGTTTGGGGCACTGATGTGTCTGCTGTCACTCTTATTGGTGAGTATAGTTTTGAAGGAAATTAGCTTCTGAGTTAGTGCTGTGTGGGGGGGGCAGATCTATTCATTATGGACTGACACCATTAGATTATCTGAGGAACCAGATGGAGTAACGGTGGGCAAAACCTAAATTCAGTTTCTGTTTTGCAGAAAAGGTCTTAAATCTTAGGTGTCAGCATTCCAGGTTTTCTGATGTTGGACTCTAGGACTTCTTCCAATGGTCAATGCATTTCCTAGACCTTTAGCTAAGACTAATGAGTTATGCCCAAGGCTTTCCTATTTCTGAAGCCTTTGAATTTCTTTTTAATGTTTTAAAGTTTTATTATGTAATTCAAACTCTCTTAGAGATAACTTTTCAATTTAAGGAGTTTAGGGTAGCTTAACTCTATCAATTTATTTTTTTTTATATTTTAATAATTTGATTGAGAAAGAAGTAGCAATGAGAAAGTTTCAAAACAGTTGGTAATACAGTTACAATAATTAATGCATTGTATATTGTTGTCTTTGTAGTAGTTATTCCTAGTACAAGATGCAGACATGGTATCTTGTCTAAGCACAATTTTGTAGTGGAAAAAAAATATATATATACATATATACAAAATAGCATAAATATACAGCTACTTTCTCTTAGTTCAATGAGAAGAAGGTTTTGAGGCCTCTGAATTGAAGTGAGCCAGATTTCCAGTTTCCTGGTTCTCCAACTTGCAGATAGCTTATCATGGAACTTCTCTGGCTCTATAAGCAAATGAGATAATTCCCCCTACTATCTTGTTCTCCAGATAGATGATAGCTAGGTAGAGAGATGATAGATAGATAGATAGATAGATAGATAGATAGATAGATAGATAGATAGATTATAATATCAGCCTCTCTGGACAAACTTAGTCAAAATACAATAAAATATTAAAAGTAGAGGTACCATGGTCAATTACAGAGGTAAAAATTATTCGATATAATATACAAAATTTAAACAGTCTCTACTTGAAACCTATGATGTATTCCTCATAAACACAGAAAACATTTCTCAGACAATTTTTGAGAGCTTTTACTTAAGCCTGGATGTGGTGGCACAAACAAGCAGTTCCAGGACTTAGGAGGCCAGGCAGGAGGGGTGCTGTAAGTTCAAATACAGTACAGCCTGGCCTCCACGGTGAGACTCTGTCTCCAAAACCCACCCTACACACACACACACACACACACACACACACACACACACACACATGCCACACACTATTTTTATTTATAAACTTTGTGGCAGCTAACTTTGGCTTTTAATATAAGAAAAACCAATGGATTTTGAACTTTTAGACATTTTTCATCTTTTTACACCTTTGATACTCTTATTCTAATGTCTGGTTAACCTTCAATCTGCAACATAAAGTGATGTGCACTTACCTGGATATTTTAGGGTTTTGTAATGATGCAGGTAAATTTTTAAAGTTTTGTCATGGATTGAAACATGCAGTTCCAATTTGGATACTACCCTTTAGTCATAGTATTTTTGTTCAGTCTTGTTAATCAATTGTAAGTCTTTCTTAGGCCAAGAAATAGGCTTAGAAGCCCTATATTTATCAGAACACTGGAAGGAGCTATGTCTACTTTAGCTGATTCACATTTATGGGCATTAATTCTCCTGGGCAAATATGGAGTCTTGGCAAGTCATCAATAGAGTGGTGCCCAGCCCCCACAAGTCTATTTTACTCTTTAAAATCTAAAAGTTCTCACTTCAACAATGAGTGGGTTGGCGCTTCATTCCCTCGGTTAAGGATAAAAAAACAAGATGTGATCACTTTTTCAAGAGTCCACAGTGACCACTGAGAAAATGTTATTAAACAGAAAATTTCCATAAATCTGTGGAAATAGATGCCAATTGGAAAATATTATTAGTGGCATGAAACCACCCTCAGCACCCAATCCATGGCACCTCAGCTTGCTGTTCTGCTTGAAGATCCATTTTCATATTAAGGTGAGAATGGCAAGTACATTTAATCTCAATTCTCAGATTAGATCTATTGTTAGCTACCATGTTGAGAAAGATTTGGATATAATGTCCTGACTTTGGGACACACATAAGGAAAGCTTGCAATGTCTGTTATTGGTGTAATGAGAAAGATGAGTGGCCCCAAACCAGACTTTGACCTGCTCCAGAAAGGAATGTGATTCCAGAAAACAATATTATGTTGCCAGAAATTTTAACAACTGTTGTTAAAATATGAGTATCAATTTGAATCTTGTAAAACTCAACTAACATTTATTGTTCCAGGCACTGTGCTAAGGAATTAAGAAGCAGTAGCTATCCTAATCATTAATACAAACTTGGGAAATATTATTTCCTCATGGTTTCTATTTGTCTTTAAAATATCAAATGTAGAGACCCAGTCCTAGCCCAGGTCCGGTGAGTGTGCGGAGAGTTTCCTGCTACCCTGCGC
>NW_004524675.1:6674706-6689763 GCF_000260255.1 Octodon degus | reverse complement strand
AAACTGTACTTTCGATTTGATTTGAAACTGTCTCATTGCTATATGTTTATCAATAAAACTTTGAAAAGAAAAAAAATAAAATATCAAATGTAGCAATCATTTACAGTGAAAGCCAATTAGTACATTAAAGAAATAGCTGAAACAAAATCTTGTTTAAAATGTAATTGCTTTTAAAATATATATTTAAAAACTATCTAAGTCTCAATAATCTTATCAGACTTGTTTATAATGTTTCAAAATATTTGAAGAGTCCTACCTAATTTAGGGGAACAAGGATTTTCATAATTTTAGCATAATCTGAAGCAATTGTCAGTATTCTCTAGGAAATTGTTGAAAAGAAATTTCAGGTAAAATATTGTTTATGTAATATATGTTTTAATGAAAAAAATCAATGTGCTAAATAACTAAGAAAGAAAAAGAGAAAAGAAGGAGCAAAGAGCTTGATATACGAGAAAGGTGGCTCAAAATCTGCAGTAGAAATGTGTATGTCCCCTTGGTTGTTTAAAGGAATTCCCACCCTAGCCTTTATCTCATTATACAAAGCAAGTATTATAACATAGAGCAGGTGGTGTGCTAAAATTTTTCATCATACTATAAACTACATTTCATTGCAAAAGAAACTACTGGAAATGTAATGAAAACATAAAGAAGTCAACATTTTTGCTTACCAAATGAGACTTTGTAGCACAGATAATTGGATGTTGGTGAGAAATGTTGACAGACAAAGAACAGATCGGAGGGAGAGACTGAAGGGGAAAATGACTTTATCTAAGCATTGACACTTTCAGAAGTAATTTTTTACCATCTGGATATTTTCAGTCACTAAGATAAACAGAACTGGGTGAGCTTTTTGGTTTTTATCTAGATTTCCAGTAGTCAGATAGGATTGGATGCTAGGTTGTACTTATATATTAAGATTTGGCAACTTTGGCTATGAAGGTCCTGCTACTGTACAGCCCCTATTTGAAATCCCACCTGGCTTGAAGATTACAATATAAAATCTCTGAGTTTTCATTTTGTTTCTTTTTCATTCTTTAGAAATGTGAGACTTTCATCAACTTTTAAAGTACAATTTACATAGAATTCATATGTCACACACAATTCAACCATATTAAGTACATAATTCAATGTACTTTCCTTATTCTATTCACAACCACACTCCAGTATAATTTTCAAAAACAAAAACATTCCGCACTGACAGCAGCCTGTCCAGATTGCTCCCACCCCTTGCTCCTGCCTTATACAAACTCTAGTCTGCTATCTGTCAATACAAGTTTGCTTATTTAGGATATGCCATGGAAACAAAATGATAAAATATGTGGTCCTTATGAAAGCCTTCTTTTACCTGGCATAGTTTTCAAACTTTCATCTACATTATTATATGTATCAGTTCTTTGTATTGTCAAAAGTATTCCAATGTATAGATATATCACATTTCGTATATCCATTCATTTCTGCTGTTTCCACATTTTGGACATTATAAATAATGCTGCTATGAATGCTGATGCACAGATTTTTATAGGCATCTATGTTTTCTTATCTCTTTGATATACTTAGGGAAACAATTGCTGGGTCTTAAACATAAACCCAAGAGAAACAAAAACAAGAATATTTACAAAAACTAGTGCATCAATATGCATAGCAGCATTATTCAAAGTATGTAAATAAATATTTTTCCAAAATGACAGCTCCATTTTGAAAAAAATCTCATGAGTCGTGTATGAGGATGCTAATTCCTTCAGTCTTCTTGGATGGCCAATTTAGTTTTGGCTCTGTAATTAGGGGGTGAGTGTGGAAAGAGAAACATAGTCATCTCTCTGTGACTGCTGTATTGTTCTGCAATGCTCCTGTACAAGATAAAGCTGGAAGGAAATGAGAAATGCCAGCATTTGGCCCCTTCCTGGTGAAATCACAGCCTCAGGCTGGAAGATGGGGGAAGGAGCCCTTGAATTGTTGGCAACACACGATTGGGATAGAGCTTCTATAACATGCCAGACCAATGCATAGGATGACCCCAATGCTGTTCATTCTCCCTTTACTTCCCATCATCTCCGGTACCTATTATAATTTTGAATAAATATTACCCAATTAACCACATGAAATTGAACAATTTCTGGACATTTGGAATGCATTTCTCTCTGTATGCCTAATTTTGTAACTTCACAGGTAAGTTACAGATTTTCTATGACAAGTAGGCATAGCACAGTTTACTCTTCTATTCTTAGTAATTCTTCCTCATTACTATTTTAAATCATTGTCTTCTTATCTGATTGTTTGACTCAAAATCAATTAATTGAGTATAGTGTCCAGCACCAAATTAACCACTGAATATGTTGCATATACTTCACTGATTCTCACCAGAAACAAGAGAGGCTAGTGAACGATCAACATGGAATTACATTAAAAATAGACCTAGCCTTCAAAAAGAAACTAAAGATATTTTTTAATTAAAACACTGCAAATTGGCTGCCATTTTAGATGAATATTAACAATAACTTTTTCAGGATAAAGGGAAATAATAGATGAAGATTTGGGTTGCTTGTAGGAATAAATACCACTGGAAGTGGGAAGTATTTGGAATGCTCAGAATATATCATGAATTTTTTAAAAAAATATATGCCACTGGTTTAAGCAAAACCTAAAGCATTTACTTGAAGGTCTTAGAATTTATGGAAATTGATGCATATGAGAACTACTGCATGAAGTGAAGAGTGAAAGCAAATGGAGCTACAAAACTGCAAGGTTTCCACATTTTATGTGAAGTTCTACAATATTGATTCTAAATGACTGTGAAGAATTAACAATGCATAGTGCATTTCCTGGAGCAAGCACTAAAACATTAATGAAAATAAATGTAGCTACAAAGTCTATAGGTAAATAAATTATAATCCTAAAAATACTCAAATAATACAAAGTAGGAAAGAGGAAACAGAAACAAAAAAAATAAAGAGGACAAACAAAATAAAAATTATAGAACTGAATCAAACCATAACAATACTACATTAAACACTGGTGGGATGATCTCTATCTTGTATTGAGATGCAGTATAAAATGCAATTTTAACTTCCTATTGTGTGCAAAGCATACATTGAATGTAGAAACAAAGACTGAAAATAAGTGGAAGGGAAAAACAGAATAAAAAACAGAAATTGTAAGAAAAATGGAAAGGCTGTATTGATAGCAATTAAAATGGACTTCAATATAAAGTATTTTGTATTATAAAACAAAAGATGTTGCTGTATAATAACTAAGGGGCCAATTTACCAGAAAATCAGGGCAACATGATTTTACCTAGGAGAAGTACTTGAAAACTCACAAAAGAAATTTGGTAGATACAAAGGAATAGACAATCCAACAAGATTGTCAATTACCCCAAAATAATTGATATTTTTTGAACATTATACCCAATGACTTTACAATATACATTTTCTGAAGCACACGTTATATATTCTTAAAGATGAATATATGCTGAGTCAAAAACTAATTCTGAGTAAACTTAAAACAACCAGAAAAGTTGGTAATGAAATTCAATTTGAGTCTGTTGCTTAAGAAAAAGAAATGCAAGTGATGTAGCTATTAAGTTAAGACCAAAAGCTTAGAACCTTGGGAACAATCTGCAGTAGTACTGTGTAAGTTCTAGACTCCAAAGGTCTAAATCTGAAGTCAAATATCTAAGAATGGAGTAAATGAGTCCACATGTTTACATGGTTCTTTTCTATCTTGGCCTTGAATAAACTGGATAATATCCAACCACATTGGTCAGAGTGGATCCTTTCTTTACTTTATCTGAAGGAAATACCCAGTCTAGTCTTGAAAAAGACTTTTTTTTATTTTTAAAGGGAGTAAAAAGTAGCCTTAAAAGAGAAAAATGAGAAAATTTTTAAAAAAACAGAATAATTACAAATGGTGCAGAATTTCACTAAACAAAATAATATTAAATTGCTACCCAGATAAATGTTTCACCAGCTATTTGATTACCAGTCAAGGTGACATACAAAATTTGCAATCATATCAGGAAGGGGCAGATGTGTGCACAAGCCAAGCAGAGATGCCTTTGCCTATTAGTGCCTTAGCAAACTAAGGCAGGAGGTTTGCAGGGCAGAGGATTGTAAATAAAGAGAAGTCTAGAGATCTGCTGGTCTACCTTGGGTATTCTGAAGAATACTGCTCTATGCATGTGTATGAAGAAATCTGTAGGGACCAGAAGAAAATATAAACATGGAGCAGAACTTAGAAACTACTAGAAGAAAATAAAGCTTGTTGTTAATAGTGAGATTTAATTTTTTCATAATACAGATGATAATAGAGTTTTTCAGATTTATTATCATGGAAACAAAAATACCCAGCCTTCTACTAAACATTATTCTCCATTCCTAATAAATTTTAAAACCAAAATCCCCCAAAATCAAATTATTTTCATGTAATCTAACTGTTTCTCAGAGTAAATACCAAGAATATTCATATAAATATAAAAATATACTATTTGCAGCAAAAAATTATTAATCTTAATTGTCAGTTAATTGCCAGTTAATCTTAATTGTCAACTTGACTAACACAGACTTTAGGAGAGCCAGTTGTGTTAAGCGCATGCTCCACTCCTGCTGCGTGCAGCTGAATGTGCTATCAGGAGGCTGGGTCCAATTGGAAAAGGGCAGCCATGGGGTACAAGTGCTGCAGCCAGGCCCTTCTCCTGGGCTCTGCATCTTGGCTGACAAAACCAGACAGCTTGATTGACCATAGAGAAAAAAATTGATATCAGATAGAAATATGTACTTGTAGGCCAGTGAGATAGTTCAGCATCTGCAGGGCCTGCTTAGGCAAGCACAGGGGGCTATGGTCCAATCTCCAGCACCACACGCTATGACAGTCCTGCTGCCAGGGTAGGTTGAGGCAGCCACAAAAAAAAAAGTAAAGTAAAAGAAAAAGAAAAAGAAAAAGAAAGAAAAGAGAAATATGTACTTATACAACATAATGAATGAAGATCATTAAAATATGTGGTTGTTTAAACAAAAAGTGTGCTAATATTGTATCATTTATAAAGTAAGTAGTACCACAAATAGCATTAGTACAAAGACTAAAAGTGTAAATGAAATACATTTTTTTACATTTCTTATATGTGAAATTGTATAATATCATGTGAAGATACACTGTGACAAGTTGAAGAATATTTTAGGAGGCCTAAAACAATCACCAAAGCAAAAAATCAAGTTAGAGTTAAACTAACAAGTTGAATGGGTTGGGAAGGTAGCTCAAATGTTTGGACCTTGCCCAGCACATACAAGGTCTGAGGTTTGATCTTCAGCACCGCCAAAAGAAATAAATGAATAAAATACAGACAAAAATTTTAAAGTAGTTGATCAAAAGGACAGAAAATTGAAAATGGGGGTATCATACATAAAACAAACAAAATGCACCAAGATGGTAGCTTAAATCTTATATACATCTAGAGTGAATTAAAATTAAATGTTTTTGATTAATAACAGTGCTAAATTTAAAGTCAATAATGAGCTGGTGAGATAGCTCAGTGAAGAAAGCACTTGCTTTGGCAAGCGCAGAGACCAGGGTTTGTTTCCCTGTCCCGCATGCCATGCCAGCCACATGCCAACGGCGCACTGAGCCAGCCACACAATCCTGGTGTGGTGGAGCATGACTGTAATCCCAGTGCTGAGGAGGCTAAAAACAGGAGGATCACCACAAGACCAATCTGCATAGTGAGATCCTGTACCAAATACACAAATGAAAAAAAAAAAAAAGTCAATAATAGTAATACATTTATAAATCTCCATAAATTTGAAAATCAAGGTACACACTCATATATAACCCATGGATCAGAGAATAGTTCACAAAATAATTTAAAAGACTTTTTGAACTTGACCAAAAAGGAAATCCAATATATCAAAAAATTACAGGCCAAGGAGATGGCTCAGTGGGCCGGGGAGATGCTCAGTAGAATAAGTAAAGAAAACTTACAATATTGAGGGCCAGCCAGGTAGCTCAGCAGACCAAAGTACCTGCTTAGGCAGGCACGGGGACTAGAGTTTGATCCTTAGCGTGGCATGCCAGCCTTGCTCCACACAGCTCACTGAGATGCAGATGAGACTGGGCTCCAGTGAAGTGGCACATGCCTGTATTCCCAGCACTTGGGAGGTTGAAAATAGGAGGATCACTACAAGTCCGATTTGTGTAGTGATTCCCTGTATACCCTATACTAAACACATTAAAAAAGTAACAATATCAAGGTAAAAAAACTTAGAAAAAATTTGTAGTATTCTTTTGTGATAGCAAGAGATTAGTCTATGACTTAAGGTTTCACAGTTAAAGGTAGAAAGAAATAAAACATAAAATATGCAAAATAAAAATAAAAGCAGAAAAAAAGGAAAGATGAAACATAACTCCATTTCCTTGTCCTCTAATAGATCCTAGGTTTGTGATGAACATCTATGATAGAAAGCTTGATGGAATTTCACAAGCTATCAAAATGGGAGTTGTGAGAAATGAAATAGTGGTTGTTTTTAATGGGGCACATTTCAGGAGGAGAAACTAAAGTTGCCTTTCCAGAAAACTTGAAGTGCAGGAGGGAAGCATATCTGAGATCATGTCAAGGGCGGTGATATAATCTGTTCTGGATTGATTAGCTAACAAGATTTCTAGATTTCTTTGTGCTGGGTAAGAAAGATTCTCTACTTGACCAAACTCCATCCAGGATCTTCTGAGCACTTTCTCAGCTGGGTCTCAGCTGTGGGTGATAAAGGTTATGCAAATGCTGACATAGTTCGTGATGTTTCAAGACCACACATCTAAAATAACCTTAATTGTCCTTAAGGTGCCTGCTTCCAAAAATGTCAAATAACTTATACTTTGTTCAGGCAACATAGGAAAATAGGGTCCTCTGTGGGAAGGTCTAACTTCAACAGAGGCAGTTAGCACATCCAGATTGGTCTTACATATTCCCACATATTTTAATTTTTTACTTTCCTGACTCTATTGAACTCTAATTCACCTCCTTTTCTATACCCTCATTACCTGGAGAACATGTTCATTCATGTCTGTACAAATCAACGTTGAATTCTATTCATGGTGGACTCTTCCCAGTAGGAATAGTAAACCACTGATCAATATTTGTTCTACCATTTTAAAAGTTCAGGTTTTTTAATGTTGAGTAGTGACTTTATACCAGTTTATCTGAAGTCAGTATTCAGGAAACTAATTCTGGAGGACTTTGCTAGACATATTAGGGGCAGGGGTTCATAGAGGAAAAGAAGTAGAATAGGGGACTCATTAAGTCTTCTAGCTAATCCTTGCTAGAAGTAGTTAGACAGGAACTTTACTAGAGAGATTTTCCTGGGAAACAGGTAAAGGACTGATTAGACAATGAGAGAAAAAGCAGATAAAGAAAGGCACCAAATGGCCTTGGGAGTTGCACCAACAGAAAAAGAGGGAGCAGAACAGAGGGAAAGCTAAGGTACAAACAATAAGCCACACATATCCAGTACAATACAGGAAAAACCACAGCAGGGTGGGGGACTGACTAACTTTAAGGTAGTGTGTACTCACATCTAGGCACTAATATAAAGAAATGTAGACATGAGTATTCACTCTAGAGACATTCCATTATTCACTCTAGGTCATTGTAGAGCACAATAGATATCCACAAATCCCCTCACAAACTCGAAACTAACTGTAAGGTACCCCTTGCCAACCAGCCACCCACCTCAAAGAGAACACCTTAAAAAGTAGGTCAAGGACAAGTAAATGAACAGAAAGAAGCTGCACAGAGACCACAGAAAGAAATAAAGCTAATCAAGTTAGTGCAAGTTCCCACTGGTGGTGGGATGGATTGTTGAACTGCAGTAAAAGTGTCTGTGAATGAAGGACTCATGACTCCTCTGTCTTTTCCAAGCCCCTACTCTAATTCTTTCTTATCCAGGTAACTGTCTATGTTCTTTTTTCTCTCCCTTATTTTTTCCCCTTTCCATATAAAGTGTCTTCCTTTCATTACACTTTGTCCCTCCGATTTGCTATTGGGGCTGTTTATGACTCTGGTGGGCCACTTAGATAGCAGAGATGCCGAGCTCATTCCTCAAATGCAGCAGCTCTGGATACCTGACCAGGAGCCAGATGTGGCAAACATTATGTGAATATGTGAGAGAAGGGAGCATACATCTGTACAGAAATTTTTCAAATCATCCCTGTGAAGTTAACCTAAAAATCTAAAGAGAGTAAATGTTGCCAAGGAGTTTTTAAACCTGCATTATGTTAGTATTTCTTTCAAACCTAGAAAATGGTTTCGAACCTAGATTAAATGTTTTAATCCAGCTAAAAATTTTAAACTAATAATTTCTAGTACCATACAGAGTAGTGTTTTGATTTTTAGGTACTACTTCATATATGTAGTTCTTCTCACCATGTTTGAAATAAAATAGAAGTTTTATGTTTAAATTTTTTTATTCTTTGATGTTGGTAACACATTCTGCTGTTCTGTTACACTCTTCTAGCACTGGCTATACATTGAGAAAATCCCTATTATAAATTGAATGTCCATGTCCTTCCAAAGTTTGCATGATGCAACTTTATCACCAAGTAATCGTATGAAAAGATGAGGTCTTTCAGAAATTATTCAACCATAAGCACTCTAACCTCGTGAATGAAATTAGTGCTCTTATGAAGAATCTTCACAAGTTCTTCTTTTTCCACCATGTCATATGATGCTGTAGTGGACTGCTAACTGGTGCTCAACTGGGTACACCCAGATGAACTTAAGTAGCCTGGTGCTGGGTATGGGAGGCCCACCAGAGGATTGTTGCCTGCAGCAGAAGAGACAGAAGTGGAGAAGGAAAGGCTGTTAATGAAGCTGGTTAGAGAAGGAGTTGGAGCTTTTGGAAGCTGCTGGTTCTCTTGGGCTATTCTGCTGCAGCACCTTGTCTGGCTTTTTTTTTTTTTTTTTTTTTTTTTTTTTTTTTTTTTTTTTTTGTGAACCTGGGTATTCTCATCAGGGGATTTGGACCTTATTGTCACTGAGAATGGCTGTGGTTGATTTTGGGGGAGCAATGGTCCTCATCTTGAGTATCACTTTTTGGCTCATGAGAGGAAGATGATGCACTGCTCAGCCTCCTGGAGAAGCTTGTCACATTGGCTTTCCTGATGGGAATGCAGCTCTCCTTGTCTGTGCAGGAGTTTGGGACTTCACTGTTGCTGAGGACAGCAGTGGTACCTTTTGGGGGAGCTCTGGTTCTTACTTTGAGCATTGTTTCCTAGACCCAGAGCAGATCCCTCAGGCTGCTAGGACAGATCTTTTGTACTGCTGGCACAGACTTCCCAACTTTTACCACTGACCTTGGGCCTTCCAGAGTAAATCCATGAAGCAGGCTGCATGAGACATTGTCATGAGCTCTAGCCTCCAACTGGACTTGCAGGAAGCACTGTTATACAGCTAGACTCAAGCAGGCTAATAAGGTCTAGGGCCTCAGCTGGATTCTTTGGTCTTTACTATGTGTACGGATTTCCTGAAATCTTGTTATGACTCTTTGGGTAAGTCATTATAAAACAATCTTATAAAATGTGTCCTTTGTTGTGCTGTCCCTCTTGCAAACACTCCAAATCATAACAGATGCCTTCACAGTTTCATGATCTTTTATTCATACCTTCAAAACTATAGGCAATAAACTTCTAGTATCTATAATTTACCTACTTTGTTGTATATTTTTAGCAGGAGAAAAATACTATTCTGTGGGAAGTCATTAACTTGTATCCATTTTATAATAGTGTCAGCTGTTTTCTTAAGTTTCTATTCCCCTGCTGAGTTAAGTTTATGGTCCTCACCTTGCCCATTCCCCGTGAATCACGTGCTATGCCCCAGGGGTTACACCTTCCCCCTTTACCTAGATACCTGCTGACCCATAGGCTGAGACTTCCTCATTCCTACACTCCCTATATATATTCACTCCCTTAAATAAACAAGACTTGATCAAAGTCCTGTCTTGTCTTCGTTTCTCGCATCTCCTGTCCTTTGTCCCCTCTTCAATTCCCCGCTCCTCCTCCAGGTGACCTTCGTTGACTGACCCGCTGGTTCGGGACACTATAGTTTCTTTTAAATAATGTTATGATATTTTAAGAGAGCAGGAGGAAGGGAAATATTATAAATTGGAGAGATTCAGTGATGGAGGACCTCCCCCTATGCCTGTGCTAATTGAAAGATGAATGATTATTCCCTCTTTAACAGACTTTTTCTACAAACATTTGTATCAGTAGTTAGTCAATATTGTGTGTAAACTCAACTTTAAAGTTAAACATTTAACACAGCCTTTTAATTTAGTGAGTCTAGAAAATGTTTAACAATAAAGCTTCTGTTTGCATCATGTGTAACTTGCAATATATCTACTGTTAAGCAAAAGAACACTGAAGCTATGTTTTACTATACTTTTATTATTGTATTTTAGTGAGATGTATAGTTCCTATTACAAATTATTGTGAAAATACAGATACTCCCATAAAACTCCACTGTAGTTTACTCATATTTATAATTATAATAAATCTTTTCAAATCCCAGCCATAAGAATTTGATTGAAGTGTAAAAGGATTTCAGAAGAATGGCGTCAACAGAATTGCCACAATTTTATTGTGACATGTATAAGCAAAGTATAATTATGCAGTAACAATAAACTTACAGAATTATGAGACAAGTTTACATATTAAGACATTAATGCTGTCAATAGATGAAAACTGAGTAGAGTTTTCATTGCCTAGCCCTTTCCTCAACTCCACAGTAACAATACCTAAAATAAGTTGTTACCATGGATTCTCTAATGCCCAAACATTCAGCATAAGCTTTTCCAGTTCACATGAATTCTGGATTAACTCTTTAACATATAACAGCTGGGACAATATTGTTACTTTCTGTATTTGTAGGTCAACAAAGGCTCTAGTGTCAAGTCTCTGAAGGCCTTGTGTCAACTTCCCAATTGCAGTCAGTCCCACTCAGATCTCCCTAGAAGGCTTCCAAACTTGATCACAAAGTATATATTTCCTCATTAAAAGTCTGACACCTGTACCAGCCTCAGTTCTCATCTCCAAGATCCTTTTCTGCATGAGAGCCATGTAGGTGGCATATGAGGACACCTAGATGACAAGAAGAGTATAGCAATCTTATGACAATGTAGGAAATGTGCATTTTTATATTGTTTTCTTAGCTCATCAAGGTGCTTTATATAGCCAAAGACCATGTCTTTTCCTAACACTGTATTCCATCCTACAGTCAACCCTGTACAGATCGCAGTAGGAGTAGTAATGGTGCTATCAAAATTCAAAACTAAGCACCCTGTCTGAAAGCCCTAGTTGACTGACTGCTTACATCTGGACACCTGACTTGAAGTGAGATAGTCATTCTTTACTGGGATTTTGGAACTGAGAAGTAGAGCGCAGTGGACCGTCTATCAATATACGTGAAACTCTAATGAAGATACTTGCAAAATGTACAGAAGCAGGGTGATACCATCTAGAGAATACTGAGAATCTGTAGAGCAGAACAATCCAGTGTCCAGAGTAACAGAAGTGAGACGGCAGAATGAAGTCAGGGGGAAAACACAGGGATCGTTTCCTTGGAATCCTAAGGCATCTCAGTTTCTGACTGTAGTCCCACCTTGAGATGAAGTGTGTCCTTGCTTTTCAGCTTTTTACAGTGATGTTGCTGCTTGGACAACTCAAGATTAATTTCCTTACTAGTAAAGAGATCCTTGAACTGGTGTGCCATCATTTGCTACAGCAGTTTGTTGTGCCAGCAATTAAGAGCTTTCTTGTTCAACCAAATGAATTTTCCTCGCGGTGTCTGTGCCAACACCCAGTCATGGAGTACGACTTTATCAAGGACACCATTGTACACTGATTTAAACCTAAAGCCTACCAAAATCAGGGGCACTCAAATGAAAACAACTTATTTGCTTAAATAGTTCAATTTAGCATCAACTGATAAAACTGGACTTTCTTAATGAAGAACTTCAAAGCATGGTCTGTCTATGAATACAACTTCAATTCTTAATTACTGAATATATATATATACAATATAGTATTCTCCTAAAGCACATGTTAGGGAACCTTTTTACTGCTGATATCTGGGAACCTGCGGGGATCACTAATAAAAAAAATGGTTAATCAAGCCCTTTTTAAACACAATTAAATTTTCACTCATAGAGCCTTTATCCCTGATCAACTTATTTATATTCTTAGTCACTTTACTCAGATATTCCTTAGGGTTATTTTAATGGTCATTATGGCGTATATCCAAATGTTTCCCAAAAGGTTCATAGACTCACCAGTATGGCCTTTTGGAGGAGGCTGGATGGAGGGTGAGTGAATAAGGATTAAGTGTATGTGATAACTAAGTTAGTCCACTGTTGGTTTAGGATAGTTCTGGGGATGAATGATGGGAAGGTCTATTTGGGTAGCATCAACCAATAGGGTGATAGTGTGGGTAAGATGAAAGGGGAACAAAGCTCACTGTTGTTGCTGCTGCTTCCTGTCTGTCATGCCATGGACTATTTCTCATCTGCTATTCTCCTCTGCCCTGTTGCCCTGATTAGGCAAGTTGACTATAAAATGAAACCACTACAAACTGTGAGCTAAAGTAAACCTTGAGTCCATTAACTTGTGGATGTCAGGTATTTTGGCACAGCAATGAAAATGTAGGTTTCATTGCTTGGTTCACCTTAGTAATTATGCTTTGAGAAGACCTTGTCAAAGTGGGAAGAGGAAGAGTGTGTGTGTGTGTGTGTGTGTGTGTGTATGTGTGTGTGTGTGCACACATATGTTTAGTAATTTTCAACATTAACAGGCAGGTACACCCTGTCAAAGAAAAATTGATAAATTGAGAGTGAAATTAAAAAGTAAAATTTTTCTTGCACGATTTTACAATGTATTTAAGCAAAATTCCTAAGTGTAATGGAAGTTAGATGCCATTGAGTAAACCAACTCACATTACAGGTGAGGGAAATGAACAAAAAAATATGAAATAATCATCCCAAGACTAAAATTAAACTATACCACTGAACAGTGTGGCATAGTGCCAAAATACCTGACATCCACAGTGGGTGTGATGATTTTCTGTTTGATAATAATCATACTCTATTGTAGTTATGTTAGGTATACCATTTATGTACAAGAATCTATTAATTGAAAATCTTTTGATAGATATCCTCCCTGAATCAACATTTAGGCAAGCTAAGAATTTAAAGTAGCAAGGAGAGCCTCAGCCCTGACCCAAATCATCTTTATTCAAATAGTTTGAAAATAAGTACTCTCATTCTCTCACACTGATGAAACCATCTTCATTGGAATACTCTTCTTCCACTCAAAATAACATTCACAATACTAAGCTATCAAACCTGCCATCAAATTTTGTAAATAAAATAAAAAATCTCATCAAATTGATTATGAGTTTGGAACAAATATTTCAAAGCAGTATTTTGACCAAAAGCATGAAAATATTCTAAAACATTTACATGTCCAATTTACCTATAACATATAATGATTATTTTTGTTTGGGTCTACTTTCACCTAAACTGTTAAGTAAAGATGCTTTTATTTCACCTGAAAAAAAATAAAGAAAAATAAACTGTCTGTATCAAACAATATTGTAACTGTTCAGATAAGTTTCATTATAAAGAAAGGTAAAGGGCTGGCGAGATGGCTCAGTGGTCTAAAGCACCTACTTAGTACAAGCTTAGCTAAAGCACAGGGACCGCGGTTCAATCCCCCAGTACCACATGCCAACTAGCCCTGCCCCCTGGTGGGCTGAGCTGGCCACACACACACACACACACACACACACACACACACACACACACACGCACGCACACACACACATAAATAAAATTAAAAAAAATAATAAAGAAAGGTAAAAAGAGTTTGGAAATGAGTATAGCATTCTCTTGCCACCCATAGCTCAGTGGCTATGGAAGATCATAGCTTTACTACAAAGCATGCATGACTTCCAGAGCTAGACTTACTTAGGAATGAGAAGAAGCATGAGAAAGTCTAAGATCCAGGCAGATGGTGAGATCAGACTCGAATTTTGTCACTTTATTGATCATGTGAAGTTGACAGTAAGAAGATACACCTAACCCACACAGTTGTGAGAATTAAAGTTTCCATGAAAGCTCTTTTTAACAAGTATACAATTGCTGAAGAAATATATAGGTCCCAAGAAGCCTTCACTGAGCTCAAGATGGGTGTTTACTTTCGTAACGCAGTAGCTAAATCCACAAATGATGGCTTGCCCTTCTTTCAGTTATAATCAATAAGACACACTGCCAATGGAGGGAATGTGTTTGTAGAGTACGTTTAACAGCAATACATGAGTAATTGCTTTAATGAATGGGTTGGTGTTGGCGATGCTACTGATCATCAAACCGAGGGAAAGATTCCATCACTGCAGCACAGATATTTCATTAAAATTTCCTAAGCTGGTGGTTGGCTTTGGCTCAGATATGGAAATTTTCTTTGTGACCATCATTTTTTACAAATGCCCTAGTTGTTATTATCATAGTTTTCTATTGCTTATTCACCACTGATTTTTTTTTTTTTTGTGAAAGAGGGTTTTACTGTTAAGTCTTGTATTAAAGATGCATAACAACATACTTGTATCATTTTATTTTGGAGGCTCCCCAAACACCATCCGTGCTTCGCCTTCTTGTTTCAGAAGCTCTTGAGAGATGCCCACATTATGCTGTTAGGGACACAGTCTGAAAATCATGTATTTCTTCAAACAAAACACTTTGAAGTAATTTGAAATAAAATTTAATCATTATGCAATTTTAAAACATTGTCTGCTGGCCAGATAGCTCAGCAGACTAAAGCGCCCACTTAGGCCCTGACCTGCCATGCCGGGCCGGCCTATGGGGCATGCTGAGATGGCACTTGAGACTGAGACTGGGTGTGGTGACACGCACCTGTAATCCCACACTTGGCAGGCTGAAAACAGGAGAATCACTGCGAGTCTGATCTACGTAACGAGACCCTGTAGTCCCTGTACTAAACATAGATATAGATATAGATGTAGATATAGAT
>NW_004524675.1:6664381-6673680 GCF_000260255.1 Octodon degus | reverse complement strand
AGCTCTTAGTTACCTTAGAAGATTTATATAATGGTGCCACACGGAAATTGGCTCTGCAAAACAATGTGATTTGTGACAAATGTGAAAGCTGAGGTGGTAAGAAAGGAGCTGTGGAGTGCTGTCCCAACTGCAGAGGTACTTGAATGCAAATAAGAATTCATCAGATAAGACCTGGAATGGTTTAGCAGATTCAGTCTGTGTGCACGGAGTGCAGGGCCATGGAGAACGCATCAGCTGTAAAGACAGATGTAAGAGCTGCAATGGAAGGAAGATAGGTAGAGAAAAGAAGATTCTAGAAATTCATATTGGCAAAGGCATGAAAGATGGCCAGAAGATAACATTTCATGGTGAAGGAGACCAAGAACCAAGGCTGGAGCCAGGAGATACTATCATTGTGTTAGGTCAGAAAGATCATGCTGTTTTTACTCGACGAGGAAATCTTCTCATGTGTATGTATATACAGCTAGTTGAAGCACTGTGTGGCCTCCAAAAGTCAATATCCACTCTTCACAACCAAACAATAGTTATCACCTCTCATCAAACTGTCACACATAAATGTGTACTAAATGAAGTCATGCCAATTCACTGGAGACCATATGAAAAGGGTCATCTAATCACTAAACTTAAGGTAAGCTTTCCTAAAAAATGACTTTCTCTCTCCTGAGAAACTCTCATTGCTGGGAAAACTCTTACCTGAGTGGAAAGAAGTAGAAGAGACCGATGAAATGGAACAGGTAGAAGTGGTGGACTTTGATCCAAATCAGGAGAGACAGCACCATTATAATGGAGAAGCCTATGAGGATGACGAACATTATCTCAGAGGTGGTGTTCAGTGTCAGACCTCTTAATGAGGACCAGGGAGATGGCTCAGTGGAATAAGTGCTTCTCTGGCAAGCACAAGGACCTGAGTTCAATCCTCGGTTCTGAAAAAAAAAAAAAAAAAGACCTCTTAATGTTGGCAGTGAAGGGCCAGGGAGATGGCTCAGTAGGATAAGCACTTCTCTGGCAAGCGCAAGGATCTGAGTTCAATCCCCGCCCCCCAAAAAAAAAAATGTTGGCAGTGAATAATGTTCACTGCTGGCATGTGGTGTGCAGTAGTGAGTACACGAAGGACTAGAATCATCATATACTCACTACTCACTCTTGTTTTTGTTTCGCTATTCAATTATAGTAGTGTTTTAAAAGTTAAATGAAGAATAAACACAAATACAAAAACTCTGACTTTGCTCTGTATGTATGATGACTTCCATGTGCAAGGTGATGTTTCATGCCCATAAGAAGAGCCTAACCCTGGTGTCTGTAGGCCACGCCTTGTGATTGATTTCAGTTGTATACATGCACAAGCTTAGACTGGAATGCCAGATATATGTGTTGACTTTAGTGTATGACCCTTCTTTGTTAAGCTATGGATTAAAACTATATTTAATTGGCAATCAGAAAAAAAGAAACAGTTTGTGGAAGTGTTGGTCGGTGTATAGTTATTTGTATTAAGTGGGACTCATTGTGATGCCTCTGAACTAGCCTGTGATAAGAGCGATAGAAATGATATCTTTCTAAAGAAGGGCTTTATCATAATGCTGTTTCTTAAGGGCCTGCATTTCTAGGATTGCAGTCCTTTCTTTGGTGCCATCTTTGTATATAACTGTTGACCACTCCTAGTTACATTGTTTTTCCCTTCTCTTTGGACCATGATAAGCGCTTCAGTTGTGACTCCAAAGCTGGGTAACTTTGAAATTAAAGTGAAGAGACCACATGAAAAGGTAATTTGCATGTGTAATATAAGAAGGTGTTCCACAGGTATGTCACAGGCTTACTTAACCCATTTGACTTAATGCTCCAAAGTAACTGTACTTTAATGGCAATAGTATAGCAAATTATGATGAATAGCTTTACTTGTATGTTTTATTTTTTATTTTTTAATTTTTTATTTTTTGGCGGAACCAGGGATTGAACTCAGGCCCTTGCCCTTGCCAGGGAAGCGCTTATTCCACTGAGCCATCTCCCCGGCCCCTGTATGTTTTAAAAAGTCATATGTTCACATGCTTATTCTGGGTAAGCAATTGTTAAAAAGTATGAATGTCTCCTTAATATACTGATCACAAGGCAAAAAAAAAAAAAACCTAGCAACTATATCTAGTACTTGGACTTGAACAAAAATAAATTTAAAGCATAAAACTATCAGGTAAACTAACTCCACAGATTCCTCATTCATATGACAGAGAAAAGAAGAGTGAGGGAGAGAACTTTGCTATGTGAATTGATCTCTTCATTTGAGAATTTAGAAGCTACCACAAAACTTTCACACATCTACTGATTCCAGAGACAGCCTGATCTAAGCAGAGTTAGGAAGAAACTTTTTTCTTTAGATGCTATAGCTTCCTTTTGAATCCAGGCTTTTTTTTTTTATAAGCCTTTGTAATATATCTTTACAGGATTTCAGCAGAAGTAGAAACGGAAAAAATCAGCAAGTGTTATTATGCAATTTCCCTTATTTTTTTGTATCCATCTGAGCTTACTGGAAGCTCTTAATTGATGAATGAGGACTTTATCAAGCCTGGCAGGAGTCATTATGCCTCAGATTTTCCTTGAAATGTATCTGTCATGCAACTCAAAATTGAATAGCCAGTTTGGGGTTTAACCAGAGACATGGCACTGACTTAAGACGCTCTGAAGGGAATGAATGATTAATGCAGTTTATAGACAAGATAGCGCTTCTTCTGTCTCATGTGCTTTTTGTATGTAATCTCCAATGGTTCAAGTTCAGATGGAGCTAATGAAAAAGGACTAGATGTTTTCCACCTTCCCTTCAGAGCATGCGGTACGATTTATCCACTGACAAAATGTGCTAATGAAATGTCACCTTGGACAGCTTGCTAAAGGATTGATGGGCTGAAAGTTTTGCACTTTATTTAACTTTTGCAGGAAAAAATGAATAAGTCCTCCAAAGTCTGTATGATATAGAGATCCATTACAGTTTTCCAACTCGGGAAGAAGCTATGCCACTGATGGAATAGAGGATAGAGAAAGATGCTGATGGGGCAAAGTTTATAAATAAACAAATTGAGGCTGTGGAGTGGTTTAGCTTCTAAATTGTTGTCAAGGTAATTATTTTTATGAGGGCATTGTTTCTATACACTGGCTACCATGGTCCTCAATCTTTTAGTTGATCAGTGAAAAATAAAGCCTTCTATCCTTGTATAAAATTGCTCCTCTTTCTTTCTTTCTTTCTTTCTTTCTTTCTTTCTTTCTTTCTTTCTTTCTTTCTTTCTTTCTTTCTTTCTTCTCTCTTTCTCCTTTTGAGCCAGTTTCTTACTATGCATTTCAGGCTGGTGTTGAGCTCGCTTTGTAGCCCAGGCTCGTCTCAAACTCTCAGTGATCCTCCTGCCTCAGCCTCCTAAGTGCTGGGATTGCCGGCCTGCACTGGCATGCTAGAATGCATTATTATTTATTTCTCTTTGTAACTTCATTGTCTAAAACACTACTATAAAAGCAAAGTGTAAGACTAGTTTCATAACTTAAATTTCTTTCATTTATAAAAGTGTCACAATTTCTATGCAATGGCTGTGAGATTACTAGAGAAAATTGAAAATGATGCACAAAAATTAAAATTTGGTAGCAAATAAAACTGTACATAATCAGAAAATGAAAAAACACACAATAAACACATACTAATAGAATCAAAGATAAAAGTGCAAAAATATCAATACTGGGATGCAGCTAGTGATTGTTTTATGATTTATATAATTACATACTGAAGAAAATAAGGAAACAATCACATGATATATAAAGTCTCCCCCACCAAAACTTTAAGTGATGGATAAGCCAACAGAGATCATACATAAATTTATGTGTCCCCTTACATGAAGTGGTGGATGGAAGTAAAGGAGGACATTCTCTTACTTTTTACTCCAAGGAGAAAAATGCAGTAGCCTATGAGGATGAAGAAATTATCTGTGACCTAATTTCCAATGTTCACATCTGTTAGGTGGGAATGATAATATTGTTAGGGTAAAACTTGCTGCTATCACAGTTGTGTCCACAAATTTCAAGGGCTCAGTAGGATAGAACTGATTTCTCATATATTAGTACTATCTCACTAGGAGATGGGGTGACCCCCACTAGGCTGGATCAATGAAGAATCCACGTGGAGCTTCACTAGATTTCCTATATGGCATCCAAAGTAGTTTTAATCAACTTCATCCAGAAGGTCTACGAAGAGGAACACAGAAGTCAGCATCCCAGGCTCTTATTAGCCAGGCATTGTAAAGTTTGCTGTCCCCTCTGCTCAGTAGTAAGTTACAGAACTAATCCACACAAGGACAGACAGGATGAAAGGTAGATAAGTTAAATGCCTAGAATGAGAAAGGGGGCAAGATTAGTAATGATGCAGTAGTTCCTTTAGGTTTTGTTGTGGTAAGCATTTAAATAATATATATTATTTCTACTATTTTTTTTCCTTTTCTTCCTCACCCAGCTCTCAATGTTAAGTGCCACATAGCTATGAAACACCATTATTATCGAGTCTAATTGGAACAGGTACTTTATTGTCTCTGTTAAGAAAAGCACAGCCAAAGCATACTCACCAGGTTATATTGAAGACAAATGGATGATGAGAGTAACACTGCAAAAATAATGGAAAGAAAGAAGTGACAGTTTCAAACTCACTGTCCCTCTCAGTCATTTTGGAAATGAATGTATTTGCCTTTAACTTATTGATAGTGTGCCATATTAAATGTCTCATAACACATATTTTGTTTATTGCATTCTACACAGTATCATTGTTGTTTTTATGTACCTTCTTAGATGGCAACCATGACACAAAAGATATTCAGACATGTATTAAACATTCATACTTGTTTGAATTTTAAACCCATGATGATCTCTTTTTATTGTTTTCAAGTCACATTACAGTTGCCAAATTTTTAAAGCATATCCTAAAATAAACTTGAGAAAGACATAGAAGTTAGAAATTGAAGACAAGAATTTATTTGGTTTAATATTTATTCCTTTATGTGCTAGACATGCTGAACTTTGAGGATGTGTCTTCATGATCCAAAAGATGAGGGTTGTTATCGTAACTTATAAAACAATACCCGTCTGTGATATCTTATTCCTAGAAAAGCAATGGGGTTAGTTCCCGGTTACATCTTCCATTACTGGTGTTACTCTCTAGGCTTTTGTGAATTTATGCACTTTTAAAAATTATGATCAATGATACCTTTAATTAAAAATGAAGGGTAATAATTAATGGCTATAGAATTTGGAATCAGCAAGAACTTAAATTTAAATCTTTTATGACAAATATTTAATTATGCACATTGGAGTGCTTTTTAGGCTCCCTAAAGATGCAATTAGTTCATCTGATAATTAAAGATAATAATACATATTCTGAAAAATTAAAGGTATGTATATACTTTACAGGATACAAAAAGAAAACATTTAAAAGACAAAGGGCATTTTCTGGCACATAGCTCATTCTCATACTTTTTTTTTTAGAATGGATGAAATTTAGGGTCCACAGTATGAGAGAGATATGAATGTAATAATGGTCTTAACAATTCTGATACTAATTTGCATATTCTATCCTATAGAGCAATTATAAATATATATATTGTCAACATAGGTCATTACACATATTACTGACAATATATGAGGAAAGATATATTATTGACAATACAGGAGGATGCCTATAGTGCTAGGAATAAAACTATGTGTATGCGTGTTTTCTGCATGTGCTTCTGTACCTCACTTTAGGACAGGCCTACTACTGGGGATACTTCATCACCAACGAATACACCTTATATTCAGGTTTTGGTTGTAAAATATTATTCTCAAGATTCTCATTGAAGGAATTCAGTGCATATTATTCCAGTCTCTGTGAATTCCAACATAAAGCACAACAAAGCAAGTAAAGCAAAAGTGTGTAGACATCGAATGGAACTTTCTATCAACTTTCACAGCAAAAACTACAAAACGGGAGCTAATTAGATTTCATGGGGAAGTGATTGCTCCACAACTCTTCTGTAGTTATTTTCCTATGAAAACATTTCTAAAATATATTTCCTTCCTAAATGAAAAACAACAAAACACATGAAAACATTGAGGAAAAAATGAGGCAAACACATTCACAAACTCAAAAATAGAAGCAATTAGAAAAAGTGGCATCTTCAAGAGATAAAGAAAAATGAATTAATAGAATGATGATACCTGAATGACCGCAAATCAGGCGAACCATGGAAGAGCCTGCTGCCCTTCACTGAAAGCACTGAGGTCAACCTGAGATTGGCTGCTGAGCCTGGGGGGTATTTGTCACTGGTAAGTAAAATATGACTGAAAAATTTACTTGACTTAGACTATTATAACAGGGGCTTCTCCTATTTATTTAAAATACCTAACCCTTTCTAATTATACACCTACTCATTTTAACTCACCCTCAAAGTTGTGAAGTTTCAATTTATGTTACAAATGGATACTTTGAAAATAGGTTTCACGTATATTTTGATATTGAGCATTTCTCTTATTTTCCAATAACTGCCTATGGTATATTTTTCAGACTTTGTGAGTCATTTAAATTTAACATTTGTAAGAAAAGTGTAGTTCCTGTTAAATATGCAATAGTTCCTATTGAACGTGTAATATGCTTCATTAAAATTGTGTTTGATAATTTACCTAAATATCTTATTCAACTTTATAACAACTTTATAAGGAAATCCCTTCTCCAGTGAAAGTGAAGAATTAATAGATGACTGTCTTTCTAAACTTACAAAGCCAGCCTCAGGCTCACAGTGGAGGCTGATGACTGAGATTTAGAAGAAAATAAAAACTATTGAGAACCATGGATCTGAGCAAGCTCTGCTAGGGGATGAGGTGGAAAAGAAATACGAGCCTTAGACCAGTTTATACAGGAACTCCAGATTTGACATCTCTGCTTTTCACTTGATGATGGAAAAATGTCCTAAAACATTCCTGCGTATTTCACCCTCCCTGGACAAGGTTAAACAAGCCCTATCTCTCTTTTACCTCAATAATATTTAATCAGATCCTCACTCTTATTCTTCCTTTTAATCCTGGCTTAATTCAAAAGCAAACAGTATTAAAACGGTTTTCCCTAATGAAACAAACAAAAAAAAATTCCAAAGACAAAAGGTGAAATAACAAAGAACCACTCTGACTTATAATGCATTTTCCAGTTTCCTTTTTAGTACCATATTCGATCTAAGACTCCATTGTAATTTTTGTCTTTATGGACTTTGCCTTTGTTTCTGTATCTGTGTCTCTGTCGCTCTCTGTCTCTCTCTTGTCTCTCTGTCTTTCTCTGTTACTTTCTGTTTCTGTTTCAGTCTCTCTCTCTCTCTCTCTCTCTCTCTCTCTCTCTCTCTCTCTCTTCCCTAGACTGTGTCAAATGCCTGGATTAAGGCATGCAAGTCACCATCAACCACTGAGCTAAACTTTCTTGCATATAACTTAACCACCTCTGAAAAAATATTTTAACATTTATACATATGCAACAGAATTAACTATGTAAATATATTTTTAAAGTATATAGTTTTTTTTCTGGTATCTGTAAATCATTAAATACAAATTTTTATCTTTGTGACTATCACAGATACAAATGTCATAACATTAGCTTGAAAACAATTCTAAAGCATATTACCTAAACCTAGTCAAGTAATATGAGCACCAGCTGATAAACTTTCCCACTGAAGCAAATATAGAAGTTACATTTGTAAATATAAACATATGGAAGGAACTTCATACCTTATACCTCACAAACTTACTGAAGAGCCAAGTTCTTTTTCTAATACTTCTTCCTAAAGTAAAGCCCATAAAGAACGGTGATCAAGAAACTGATAGAGAAGTAAGGAGAGAGAAAAAAATGGGATAAAAAAATTAAGACATACTTTGTATATGTATAAATTCCCCATAAAGAATGAAAACTATGCATTATATACAGGAACTAATTTTTTTCTCCTTTTTTTGCATTTTTAGTACAGGGTCTATGAGGTCTCAATACACAGGTCGGATTCATAGTGATCCTCCTGTTTTCAGGAGGATTTAATTATAGATGTCACTTGGGAAAGTATGTACTTTTTGTTAATACTGATTTGTACACCCAGTAATCAGATAGCTATCCCTCTACTGGAGTTCTCTTTGATTTTACTTTTCAAACTGATTTTTTTTTCACTGTAGGAGGTTTTTGCTTCTTTGGTTAGGTTAATTCATAAGTATTTAATTATTCTTGATGTCATTGAGAATTGTATTATTTTCTTAATTTCTATTTTAGTAATTATTTCTATATAGGCCCACTACTGATTTTAGTGTGTTGATTTTATATCTTGCTATGTTACTGAATTTGAATATTAATTCTTGGAATCTTTTGGTGGAATATGTTTGTCTTCTACATAGAAATACACATCATTTGCAAATAATAATCATTTGATGTCTTCCTTTCCTATGTAAATTGCTTTTATTCCTTTCTCTTACCTAACTTTTCTGTCTAATACTTAAAGTATTATATTGAACAGGAGCAGTGAGAGGAGACATTCTTGTCTTATACATGATATTAAAGGAAAGACTTTCAGCCTTTCCTCATTTAATGCAACTTACCCATCAGTATGTCATAAATGGCTTTCACTGGATTGAGATAAGATTGTTGTATATCCATTTTCTTCATGTATTTTTCTTATGCACACATGTTGAATTTTGTCAAAATCTTTGTCTGTATCTATCAAGATGATAGTATCATTTTTTACCTTGCTTCTTTTTTTTTTCATTCATCAAAAGAGACCACTAGACAGTAGATTTATTTATTTTATGTATGTTAAGCTCTTCTTGCAATTTTTCAGCTCTTTTTGTTCTGTTTGTTTGTTTGTTTTCTTGAGACAGGGTCTTGCTATATAATACAGGCAGGCCTTGAACTCCGGCAATCCCCCTCCCTAAGCCTCCTGGGTGCCACCACCATATTGGGTCTCAGTTTTGAAGAGATGCAACTCCCGTCTTTCGCTGTCCTGGCAACTGTGCATCCTAGCAAGCACTCTACCATTGAAATGCCCCCTTGGTCCCCTTCTTCCCTTCATACTAAGAAAACATTTAGCAGTAGTAAGTTTTCTTCTTAGTACTGCTTTGACAGCAGCCCATTTTAAAATAAATTGTGTATTTTAAAACCATTTTATATTTTCAGGCAAGTTGCATAGACGATGCACGAAGTTCCCTTCCTAATAATAACACATTTTTCAAAGCTGAAAATTGGTACTAATTTACTATTTTTTTAATATGAATTTCATAGTATTTGTTTTTTT
>NW_004524675.1:6626633-6646423 GCF_000260255.1 Octodon degus | reverse complement strand
GGCCCACGCTGCGCTTGGGCTGGGACTGGTCCCGCCGGCGCAGGGTAGCAGGAAACTCTCCGCACACTCACCGGACCTGGGCTAGGACTGGGTCTCGGGTTTTTTTCAGTTTATAGTATCTGTGGCTTTTCTTTGGGTTAGTACTGCAACCCTAATCTATTGGAGCTGCAGTCTCTGTAAACATTTTCCTTATATCAGCAGAAAAAGATCCTTTTCCCAAGAGCTCCAGTTCTTATTGTTGGTTTTGTTGTTTTTTCTTCATTCCTGTTTTTTGTTCCATAGTTGCTAATTTTTCTGTTAACTTTCTCTTGATTTGCAAAGATCTATATTTTTCTATATATCAAGTTGTTCCTAGATGTCTTGATTCTAATTCCCATAAAGGTTGCATTTTCTTCTGGTTTCTTATTCCACCACTTTAATCCCCACATTTATTATAACTTTTATTGCCAAGAAACATAGATAAATCCTACTTTGCTAAATGCATCTAATATGAAAAGGATCTTTTCCCTAAGATTTTAGGCTTCCCATGACTGGAAATATATAGATAGACTTTCAGTAAGTACTTGATTGTCACAGTTTGCAAGATTTTCCTTCATATGTAGGAACCAGTTTTCTTCTTCAACTTTTTTGTCAAGTGAACAGTTTAGGAAAATATTGACAGACTTACAATTTTATATTCTATAAAATTTTCTTTTCAGGGTAAATCTGAATGAGAATATTTATACAACATGACACAGTGTGCTTGCAAACCAAAAGTTCTATTGTGAACCTTCTGGAAGCACATATGAAAAAGAAATATAAAACATACACCAATATGGTCAGTAGATCTCAAGTCACTATGGACTCACAGAATAGATAAAAATACATAAATGAAGTGTGTGTGTGTGTGTGTGTGTGTGTGTGTGTGTTTCAGATCCAAAAACCTGAGAAAAATATTTTGTCAAATGTCTGTACAAAGATCTTTCCCAAAGGAGTCAAGGTATAAGCCAAAACAAAGTATTAAAAAATGTCATTATAATCATTAAGCTTCTCTTCTGGATGTTTAACAATTAAAGTTTGCAGAAAAGAATTAGAGAAATAGAGAGGCTACAAAAATAGCTAATATTTTGGCCCTAGCCCTTCAAGGCCAGTGAGGACTCAGGACATAAGAGAACCTGTGCTGTGACATCCTGTAACTCAGTGGTGTCCTAAATGTTCTGATCAAGGAGATTATGAGGCCACAAAGGAAGGTGATTGATAATGCATAGTGGGCCCAAGCAGAGTCATCTGAGAGAAAAAATAATCACAGACAGCAAATTGGTTAAGCGATGGCCATGGCTCATCCACACGGCTAACACTGACAAAAGATCTAGAAGGTGCTATACATGATTTCAGGGTAAATCCTTATCAGTTAAAGAAATTACAGTTTTAGTTATATAGGTCATCTTTTAACTTGGTCTCAACCATCCAGCAGAAAAGTGTAACTATGAGGTATAAAGAGTAAAACCATATTAACATGCTGAGCTGTAAAACACTCAAGTCAACAACTTCTGACAATTTCCAGTTCTGCTGATAATCCACTACTATTATGGACTTGTGGACTATATTGGATTATTTTGCAGAATTCAAGTACCTATAATATTTGAATTAGCATTAAGTAAAGGTCCTTTAAAGACCTCTCCAAATACAGTTTCACTAACAGCAATGGAACACCCATCTCTGACAAAATGAAACAGAAAAGGGGGAAATAAATAAAGGTCCATCTTGTAGTGAGAAAATATATGTATATGCAAAATAGGATAGATATACATCTACTTTCTCTTAGTTCAATGAGAAGAAAGATTTGTACTAATATTGTTTAGACATGACATCATATCTGCATTTTGTCCTCTGAATAACTATTATGAAGACAACAATATGCAATATATTAATTATTGTAACTATCTTACTAATCTGTTTTGAAACTGTTTCATTGATTTTTAATTGAATTAAAATTTAAAAATTAAAAACGCCATTACACTAAGTGTGTAAACAAATTCCAAGGGTTGTAGTTCTTAAAGAAATATTAGTCTTTAGAGCTAAGAAGTATGTTTTATAATTCATTAAAGAAAGATATGAGCATCCAGTGATCAAATTTTAAGATTATATAAAATATTTTAAACAAAAGAAGACCATAAATGTCCATATTCAGCCAGGTATGAAGGCTATAATTCCAAAACTTGGGAGTTCAAAGCAGGTTATCATTATGAGTTCCAGACCAGCTTGGGCCACATAAGCAATTTCAAGAGTAACCTGCCTCTATAGTGAGACTGTCTCAAAAATATGTATATATTCATTCTGACTTTTGTTCGTATATTTTTTGTAACTATAACTACTTTCATTGGAATAGAAGGAAAGCTTTGTATAATTTGTTTATTTCACTCCAGGTTTTTTTTTCTAGTTTGCTTTATCATACAGTTTTAAAATGAAACCAAAAAGCTGCCATATTCAGTTTTGTTTACCTGTGTTTCAAGTCCTTCAGTGTAGAGTGTGCAACAATGAGATTGATACATAGTAAATCTAATTCAGTCTATAACATACCTGAAACTTTCAAAGTATAAACAGGAAGAGTAGAAGTCAAGAGCATCACATTATCAGGTTAATCAGATTAAAGAGGACCTGGCTTCTGCCAAGAAACAAGTCACCACAGAGAATGAATTAGTGCACTTGAGAGGTAGAGCCAGCTTTGGAAATCTGCTTAGTACTCACTGACACTATCCCAAAAATGCCAGGGCCTGCCCTTTAAGTTTTTATTATCCATCTGTGCATTTTCTGCCCTTTTAAATCCCTGATTCACTATAGTTTTAAACCAATGATGAAAAGATTTCTAGGTTTCACTGAGTCTGTTGGAAACAATGGCATTTTTTGTCTTGAATTATTGGCCAAAAAATATTTCAAAACAGAATTAAACTTTTATAAAGGGGTAGATATGCAATTTCTCATAAAAGCTATCAATCTATATATAAAAGCACTAAGGAAAACCACACTAAATGCAAATTCAACATTAAAATTTGTTATTTGAAAAGTATGGTACCTAGCTCTTAAAAAACTAGAAAAAATTTGATGTGTTAAGAAAAACAAAATACAAAACACTGTTGCATATTGCCTTGTATAATTTCTATGTGAATTTCTGTGAGGCAAAGATGAAACTGCATTTGTTCATTCACTTACTTGGCATGTCTGATTTCTACAGATCTAGTTACATGTAGAGAAGCATATTCTCACTTTCAAGTAATGAGTTCCTGTATAAAGAACTGAAGAAATGAAACTCCCAAAATTCAAAGGCCCAATCAAAAAATGGGCATCTGAGATGAATACATATTTCTGAGGAAGAAATACAAATAGTAAATAATTACATGAAAAAATGTTTAACATCGTTGATCATTTGAGAAATGCAAATTGAAACAACACTGAGATTTCATCCTTTTTTTTGCATTTAGGACTGGGTGTACAGGAGTGTACAGGGTCTCAATGCATAGATCAGATTCTAGGCGATTCTCCTGTTTACAGCCTCCCAAGTGCTGGGATTACAGGCACACCCCACCATACCCAGTCTCAAATGCTGTCTCAGTGTGCCCCCAGGGGCAGGGCCAGCACCACAGGTCCCCGAGATCGAATACCCAGCCCCTGCATCTGCCTAAACAGGCTGTTTACTCTGCTAAACTATTCAGCCAGCCCTGAGATTTCATCTTACCCCAGAAAGAATGGCTAATAGCAAGACATCAACCAATAACAAATGTCGGAGGGACTCTGGGAAAAAAAGAAACTCTTCTCCACTGTTTGTGGGAGTGTAAACTGGTGCAACCACTTGGGAAATCAGTGGGGAGATGTCTCAAAAATCTATGATTAAAGATCCAATTCCACCCAGCATTTCCCCATGTATGTATTTTCCCAGAAGAATTAAAAACATCATATCACAGTGACATATGTGAACCCACCCATTTTATAGCACCACAATTTATAATAGATAAATATTGGAAATAATCCAAACTGCCAATCAACCAAGGAGTGGATAAAACTCTTGTACTACTGCTATACAAGGGAGTACTACTCAACTAGAAAGGACAAACTCAAGGTCTTCATAAGTAAATGGATATAAATAGAAACCATACTTATAAGTGAAATAAATCCAGCTTACAGGTAGGCATCATATTGTCTCCCTAGTGCAAGAAACTATAAAAATAAACAAGATCCTGAATGTACATTAGATAATGTGAAAGAGAAAGAAATTACTCAGAAGGAAGGAACAACTAGAACAGGGGGAAGGAGAAATGAACATATGTATTCTTTTTATTCACATTTATGATAGCTAAGATTATTATACTCCTAATTTCTATCAGTTCATTGAAAGGAAAGGACTGTGCTTACATTTATCAAGTTGTCATACCTATATATTACAATATGAGCAGATACTTTGCAGATAACAGCAGATAATATATTAATCATTGTTGGGGCTGGGAGATGGCTCAGTAGAATAAGCACTGCCCTGAAAGCACAAAGGCCTGAGTTCAATCCCTGGTTCCAAAGCATCATCATCATCGTCGTCGTCGTCGTCGTCGTCGTCGTCGTCGTCGTCGTCAATTTCCTACTATCTTGTTTTGAAATTCTGCATTTTTGTTGTTTCTCTCTTTAAAATAGAAATGAGTTCCTTAATGAAGAAATTAGACATGTAGGGAATTATATTCATAGTATAAAATAAACAAATATTTCTATTTAAAAATGGAAAAGGGAAAAACCTCACTTAATAATTCATCACAATTTATAGTCACTGACTATAAATGTTAATTAGAAGAAATAATATGAGTAAATATTTATTCATGTGCCTTACTAAGCATAGTCTTTCTGAGACTTATTGAATTACAGTTTAATATTTTGTTTTCTTTCTTTTTTTTTTTTTTTTCCAGAACCGAGGATTGAACTCAGGCCCTTGTGCTTGCCAGGGAAGCACTTATCACACTGAGCCATCACCCTGGCCCCCTCTCTGTTTTTTATGTAACTGGGGATTGAACATAGACCCTTGTGCTTGCCAGGGAAGCACCTTATCCTACTGAGCCATTTCCCTGGCCCCTGTTGTCTTAATTAGGAAGCAGAATAATTTACCTTTTATTCATATGATATCAAAAATCATCAAATCTGTCTCTCAATATCTTCATCATTGATTCAAACTATAGAGGAATATATCAGTACGTCATGTTTGTTTATACAACTGGTTTTCTTTTTAAAACTTTTTTTTAACTGTTCAAATGCCACAAAGCTTATATAGCATACTGATCTTCTTCCCTCAAGTCTCAAATTGTGAGTTATCCTGTTTTCTAGAGTTATGGTTAAAATGCTATTGAATTTTCGGATGTGTTAAAAGTGCAAAATACTGGACATTTTTATAACTAATATAAAATTTTATATATTTCAAAATTCAATATAGAATATATGGTTTTTGTTATATATGATAAAAGAATTTAACATATGTGTTAAGTATACTTTTGTTTTCATTGTTTACAAGGTAAATTTATGTTAACTGTATTAACCTTCAAGGTTAGCGTATTTACTTCTTCATCTTCTACTACTTCTAATAATCCTTACATAGTCTATTTGCTATTAAAGCTGTTTTATAATGTGCCAATTTCCTATTACTACTAGGACAAATTACCACCGATGCAGTGTTTCTGAGCTTCACATATTTATTACTAGATGACTGTAAGTTCATGAGGCATGTGGGTCTCTCTAGTGCACAGAGTTAGCAGGGTTGCAGGCCCCACAGGAGGCGCTAGAGTAGTAGCCATTTTCACTCACAGCTTTTTCCAGTTTCTAACAAACGGAAAACTTGCTTCCTGACCCCGACAGTCTTGAAAGTCAGCAATTCACTACATGTTTATCTTACTGCGTTTGACACTTCTACCTCTGTCATTCCTACTCAAGGATACTTTTGATTACACTAAGTCCATAATCATCTCTTAAAATAATTGATTAGAGACCCTGACTCCATTTACGAACTTATCCATCCTTTACTGTGTAATACAACATACTCACAAATTCTGGGCACTGGGATGTGCATTAGTGGGAGGGCACAGATGACTTAAAGAGAAAACTTACGAGTAAAGCTGTATGATAATTTGAGTCTTTCAAGAGCTCATGTTTCCATTTGTCCTTAGCATAGATTCATTAATTCCACATATGTTTACTTAATTTTTCTCAGTGCTTGGCACTCTTTTAGGCTGGTTAGCTACTGATTGTCTCATGTCCATAAGAAAAACATAGGTTGCGTGGACTAAAGTAGGTACTGGGCATCATTGAAAGTCATAATCTAGTACTTAAAAGGTACTTATTAATAAGGTGGATTTTACCAAATGTTAAGTATAAATTGCTAAAAATATGATGATTGTCTATAATGTTGTGAAAGTATCAGTCTCATCTAGCAAAGAGCAAATAAAGAACTTATATTAGTAAAAAGCCAAGTTAATAATAAAGTACAACTATCACAAATATTGGGGAAATATATATATATATATTCTTTTTGCCAAATATTTAGATTCTTTCACCTTTTTGCAGAACTCTTAAAATCAAATTATCTAGTATTAGGTCCAGAGAATTTACATTTTTAACAACTTTCTCAAATCATCATTCTGAAAATTAAACATCATAAATGTAGTGACAATTCTTAATGTTAGAAGGATATATTTTTAGCTTGTTGCCAACATGCAAACAGCAGTATCTTTGTTCTGTAGAATAGGCATATTTCAGGGTTAGAATATTTTCACAGTATTTAGAAACTGTGTTCTTCAAAAAGTCTTAGAAAATAGGAATGGGCACCATAGGAGTAAAATTGAAAATAGCTAATCAATGTCTTCAGACTGTTTGTTTTTTATGCTTTCAGTTTTTATTCTTGGTGATTGAATCCAGGACCTTGTGTTTGCCAGGCACATACTTATGAAACTGAGATATCTCCCTACCTCAAAGAGTTCCATCAGTTTTCTGTAAATCACGACAAATCTTGGAGAGTTGTAGAGATTTTTGTTTTGTTTTGTTTTGTTTTAAAGAGAGTACAAATTAGAATTGAAACAAAAAGATTACAAGTGACACAGAATTTACTTTAATAAGGTAATATGAATTTTACAGTATTTGTTGTAATACATAGTTTGTCTTCTAACCAGCTATTCATATTACCAGATATATGTATGTAAAATTGGAAGAGGAAAAGAAGAAAGAAATGTATAAGGAAATTAGAAGAGAAAAAGCACGAACACTTGAAAAGAGGAGACAACACAAATTAAGCATTATCTGCCTTAGTGTGAGAACCTGAAAGAGAAAAAAGGGAGTTGTAGAGTTTTGGGGCAATTTTGTGTAGCCTGTTAGCTCATTAACTTATCTCTTAACTAAAGAAAAATCATTATTAGATTTCGTAGATGTGGATAAGTCTTTGAAATTGGCCATAACATTAAGTTATATGTTTTAAAATGTTTGAACAGTTTTCATGATGATTTCTTTCATTTTTGAGGAGGGTTTTTGGTACACATGTTTCTCATTCTCAAAATGTCTGTTTTCAATAATGATACAGTATTCTTATTTACTTCAAATTAAAAGAGCATATTAATGAAAATATTAAAAAACATAATATGTTTTAACAACAGCAATAATAATGTTTTATTAAATATAAACATAAGTATACATGATTGTTAAATGAGTATTTTTATTAAACTACTACATTTTATCATTATCATAAAATTATTTTTAAAATTAACTTTTCAGACAAGAGTACAGATAAGTAGTACCCATTTATTAAACAAAATCAATGTACTTTTCTATGAAAATTCCTTAGTAATATGATTAAATTTATGAAAAAAATTAAGGGCTGGGAAATAGCTAGGTGGCATAAACACCTGTGTGGCAAGTGCAAGGTCCCAAGTTTGATCCCTGGCACTGGAAAAATAATTTAACCATAACAAAACAAAATTCAAGTAAGAGAAAATACTATGAGAACTGCAGCATATGTCTCCATATTGACACAATATTTTAATTCAGAAATGGAGAAGCTGCAGCCGCTAAATACAATCTGGCCTACTACCAATTTTGTATAGCTGTTGGGCTAAGAATGTTTTTATGTCTTAAAATGGTTGAACAATTTTAAGGAGCATTATGCTTCTGTGACATATAATAATAAGATGAAATTTAATTTTAATGTTCATAAGTAAAATTTTATTGGACCAGAACCCCTTCTTTTATACATGGTCTATATTTTCTAGACTGCTCCAAAAGCAGAAAAGAGAATAAAATCTAAAAATAATGAATAAGAAGAAATAAAAAGCCACAGTAGCTTTGAAAGGTTAATCAGTGTTCATGATTATTATTCACAGATCTTCAGCCCCGCAGAACCTGAAATATTTGTTTTCTATTTACAGACAAGTTTATCAGTGGCCATTTTAATGCATAATTTTTATATTATCTCTTTCAAAAATGGTAATGGTATTGTTTATCAATATTAATTTGTTTATGTCATCAGAGTAAAATTATAGCAAAGCATTTAATACCTAATCTAGACATATGACACAAGTGCTGTATAGTGCAAGATACCAGAATGTTTCACCCCAGTGCCACATGTACAGAATGATTATTTTGAGTGGAAGACAGAAGAGACAAGCAAAGCTCACTTACCTCTCCCATTTGCCTTAGAGCAACATATAATTATCAGACATATCCCTTCTCTTTTCTCCAACAGAAATGATAAATTTAAGCAACAGTCAACTTTCAGCTTTTCTGGGTCTAGAGATTGTACCAAAGTCATCTATATGGTTCAGCTTATTAACTTCTCTTTATCTCCCTTTACTTCTCTATATATTTACTGACAGTTTCCTGCCTTAGGAACCCTAAAGCTATTTTTAAAATTTCTCTATAAACATATTCTTTGTTAATGATACTATACAAGCTGTATAAGGCTGAGTTCCAAATGAACAATCCAAATTACTCATGTCTTAGTATTTGTATGTATAAACTAAGTGAACTCCACATAATAAACTATTTTTACTAATCTATTTTTATTTAAACTTACCAGCTAAAAATGTATAAAGGTAAATGGAAAATAATGTCCTTTATATTACTATAAACATTAATACATTATTTTGAGTTCTCACCATAATTTACTGTGCATAATTCACATATACTTTGTTTATTCTTCCATACTGGTTGTTTTTCTTAATCTTTGAATTAATCATGCAAAAATGGAAGAAAAATAAACTCATCTAACATCTACTAATTGTGTTAGGGGGCTAGCTTGATAGCTTAGTGGATTAAAGCACTTGCTTAGGCGGGGTGCAGCATCTGGGGTTTGATCCCCAGCTTGCCATGCTATACAGAGACTGTCTGTGGTGGTGTGTGCCTATAATTTCAGCACTTGGGAGGCTGAAAACAAGAGAATCACTCCGAGTCCAATCTACGTAGTGAGACCCTGTAGACCCTGTCCTAAATACAAGAAAAAAAATTGTGTTATGTATCCAGGATATATGATTTCCAGAGTCACACAGTTGGCACTCTACCTAGTTTAGTCTAGCTCCATAAACCATATTTTTATCCATGTTGCTACTTTGTATATTTTATTGCATATTTCTGTAAATAAAAATATTATACCGTTCCACACTGAGTAAGAAATCAAGATGTAGAGTTTAGTAGCATGTTTATGTTCATTTTAATTTCAGTTAAACCCTTTGTTCCCTCAAGAAAACAAATTTGAATGGCAGCAATAAGTAATGTGCCTAATATTTTCCAAAATAGCCAACCTATGCAGAGGAAAGGCAGTTATAAGAGGAATAATATGTTTTCATCTTGTTCTGCTGGAATGTTTTATATATAAGAAGGAAAAACAGTCACATTAACAATAACAAGTTCTAAAAACCTCCCAGCAATATTCCTAAGAACACCTGTGAGATAGCAGATGAAAATTACCTGAGGAAAGGAAGGGAGAAAATACTGAGTACAGAAAACTGACAGTCCGTTTAACAGCCTGAATTTACTCGCATTATTTTAGTGAGAAATCCACAAAGGATTAAATTTAAATGATCAAATTGGGAGTGGAAGATGACTCGGTCACGGAAGTGCTATGTTCAACCTTGGATGCAAACGTGGATGAATTCAGTCAGAGGATGTGCTGCTAGGACCCCCAGCCGGTCGGAGGCAGGTCTCTGGGAGCGAGCCCAGGGTATTTTCTCATTCCTGGTTCTCTCATCACCCTGGACTTCTCGGCTGCTGTGGAGTGTCTCCCTCTGCCTCAGCTGTCTGACACCATCTTTCTGCCTTAGCCATGGCCCATGATGGGCTAAAACTATGGGAAAATGCCTAAGTAAGTAAATAAACAAACAATCGCTGCTCCTTTAAATGTGGTATTGGATGTTTTGCCCAGCAAGGGAATGTGACTAAGACACTGTGAATCAGGAGTTGATTTATAAAGCCCATATTCATCAAGACTGCCCTAATGGGGCCTCATAAAAATCTCTTCTCTTGACACTCTCCTGAACATTTTTCTAGGAGAAATTTGTTCCAATATGGATCTTAAGAGGCAAAAGACTTAGAATAAAAATAGTCTCTGAAATCGTTCTAGCAAAATTTTATTAGCACATATGATTTATCCATTTTTGAGACTAAAATATGACAAATTTACTTATGGGAACTATATAAAAATGGAAAAGGATACACTAATGAAAATATTTTTATATGTCTAAATTCCAGATGTGAAAAATCTCCATTTTTCTTCATGGACAATATTTAACTTGATATAAAAGACAAAAACATTGGTGTAGTTTCTGCATATGACAGTGTCTTTACTAAATATTTTATATGTGCTATCTTGCATAGTTCTCACAGAAGTCTTATAATAGACATTTTTCTCACACATTTAAATATTGAGTTAAAAAAAGACCTAACAAAAGTAACCCTGGTGGGGCCAGGGAGATGGCTCAGTAGAATAAGTGCTTGTCATTGCCATATCCACATTCATTATTTACTTCTTTCTCTTCTTTATAGTACTGGTACACTCCTTTTCCTTGACATCAGAATTGTCTGTGTGACTTTGGCAAATAGACTAATGGAAAATCATAGCAAAGTCTTAAAACGTACTTCAGCATTTGGATCCCTCTTGTGTTTCTTCCACTGACATGAGAAAAATTACTCTGAGCTTTGATACCTTTGAACTGTTTCCATAGAACTGACCCACGTTTCCCGAAGATCACAGGCCAGAAGATGTTTGAATGTACCATTGAGATCTTGTGTTGGACATCAGAGCCACTCATTCGAATGTAATCTTCATGGGAAGCATCACTCAATCTCTCTCTCTCTCTCTCTCTCTGTCTCTGTCTCTCTCTCTCTGTGTGTGTGTGTGTGAAGGAGTGGGACCTTCCTCAAAGCTCTCTAATTTACCTATACAAATAACTTAGCCATAGAGAAAAGCACCTGAGAACTCAGTAAAAATTCAGTGTAATGACATATTCCATTCATCAACCTTCCCCTAAAATCCTCCAGTACATTTTTACTAGCAAATTGCGACTGCAGTGTTTAACAAATTTTTCCTTTAGTTTCACATGAGTTGATTCCAATCACTCCCCTCTTGCAATATTGTTGAATAAAGTCTTCTTACTCTGCTTAACTTTCATATAATTTTTCTGTTGCAGTATACTGAAAAGAGTATTTGAAAGAAGAAAAGTACTCCACACTGTATAGTAAGGTATGACTTCTGAGAGAAGATCAAACCAAGTGTATGTATTCTTTCAGGAAGATTAAGTTATATACAGTAGATCTTTTAAATCAAACAACTGTAGGTGGGACTAGGTCTTAGAGCCTAAAGCAAACAAAATACCTCAGTCCTGAGATAAATATCCTATCTGATGAAGGTCAGATATAAGTCAGTAGGCAACCTTGTGTCACATGTTACTAACTTTGCAAGGCATAAATAAAGGACCATTTTGTTGTGGAAAAGAAAAGAAAAAATATACATAAACACAAGATAGTTGGATAGATATACAACTACTTTCTCTTAGTCCACTGAGAAGAAAGTTTTGTACTAAAATTGATTAGACAAGACATCATGCCTCTATATTGTCCTCTAGATAATTACTATGAAGACAACAATGTGCAGTGTGTTAATTATTGTAACTGTGCTACTAACCTGTTTTGAAACTGTTTCAATACTATTTTATCTTTTTTCTCATTAAAATGAATTTTAGAAAATGAGAAAAAAACAATACTCCTATGAAATGTAGGAATGTGAACCCATGTAATTCTAGGGTATCTGGGCTGCCAGTAACTACAAATAAAAAATCATTTTTGAGGGCCCCTGAGATACCTAGGCAAGCGCAAGGACCAAGGTTCGATTCCCTGTACCACATGCTGAGCCAGCCTTGCTCCAAGCCATGAGACTGGCCACTGAGATTGGGCATGGTGACACACACCTGTAATCCCAGAGCTATGGAGTCTGAAACAGGAGACTCACTATGAGTCCAAGCTGCATAATGACACCTTGTACCAAATACATAAAATTAAAAAAAATGATCTAGAGGTAAATTTTGACAAGGGCATAGAGCTGGAATGAAATATACAGTAAATGACATATCAAGAGTGTTACACTGGAAAAGATGTTACCTGCCCCACTAATAAATAAATAAATAAATAAATAAATAAATAAGAATTTTGAAATACAAAATGGTTATCAGCAGAAAACTAGCCAAGGAGTATGCGTGAAGACCTTTGCAACAAATAGCAAGAAAAGTGACATGAAGGAGAAATTCCCAGAGAGTGGAATCAAGAGCTCTAGAGAACAATGAACTGAACTAAAATGAGGCTTAATCAAAGAGCACTGCTTATCTACAAAGTGGGGAAATTAAACAATATTTTCTCAATAGGAGCTCAGAATTGCTACAGAACTCCTATTACTCTGTATTACTCTGAACTCCTATTTGCCTCTCAATATTTCCGTTTGTAGTAGACATGTTAACTGTGGTGTCCTGTCCTTGATCCAACACCACATGCTTGTATGCAGGGGAGGAAGCAGATCTCTTTTGGAGGCCCTTCATTCAGACTTGCTGCTATGTTATTGTCAAACTGTAGATGTCTTTTGAACATAATTTTATATGGCCACATAGTGAATGTCTATCACCAAAAGCAGAATCCTAGCTGTGGCAGCCATAAAAATGCCCCGTGCCAATTTCCTGATGATGTGATCCTTAATATATGCATCTGTGCGTGTGAAATGATCAGTAGCACATCTGAAACGAGCTGATGATCTTGGAAAACCTCTAGTCCCCTCGCTGGAGCTCAGGATACCTACAGTGCTCCAGTTCTACACTCACATCTCATATACGCATCTAAATTTTAAACATTTTAATTTATACTCACTAAGCAACAGGATCCTCATGAGAAAGTATTTAAATACTTAAAATTTTATATCTCTTTCATGACAACATACTTTAATTAGGTTAATTTTCATACTGATATATAGATCTAAATAGTCTCCATAAATTTTAATTTAATTTTATATAGGGTTTGAGATTCTTCCTTTGACATTTGAAGATACCTTAGTTACAAAAACAGTTGAAAGAATGTTGAAAATTTGATCACCAAAACCTAGATATCTATAAATATGTTAATGAAAGGGTATATATTTTGAAATCATACATGCTATTTCTTACGTCTGTGCCCTAGAACACATCTTTGACTTCTTTAAGTACTGTATCATAATCATTTTCTAGAAAAATGGAGCTGATATAAAATGTTTCAAAGAGCTAGTGTGAAATTAATTGCCTTGGTATATGTAAAGTTCCTTTTGAGCAGTAAGCTCTCAGAAATTTAATTTCACATCTTTCCCCCTGTGAACACTGACATACATTTTTCTTTAATGCATGAGAAATTGTTTATCTGATGTGAAATGTAAAGTTGAAATTTTTAAGTGAATTTGAGAGCTTAGAATACAAAATTCTCTTTTCTATACACATTATTTTCCAGCTAGTCCTTTAAATAGTGCTGGTCAACATTGGAACCGATTGCTCTATTTGATGTCTGCTTTTTTAATCCATTGCAGTGACTTGGTAAAGTGTTATTTAGCCATTGGAATAAGTTATGAAAGAATTAAATTAGTTTAGATTGGCAAATTATTTTCAAAGAAGTAGAGTTCAGGTGAATTAAGACAGAGATTAGAGTAAAAGCTGGTCTGAAGTTATGAGAACTGTTATTGATTATGTTAGTCTCTACATTGAAAGTTTCCTTCACTTTTGTGTGGCTGGTTGCCATGTAAGTAGCAGATAGGACACAGACTTGATACTGAGCTACTTCAGTAATGCCCATGAAATGACTTAGTCTGTCTCAAATGGGTCGACAACCACTAGGTGACATTTATCTTGTTTAAGGGACTCAGGGATCTTAATAATTTCTCATTGTCCTCCCACAAGGTCTGTTTTGCTCTCCCATCCATCCAATCTTCTCCCAATATCTAAGCACATCTCAGACACTATGCCACCAATGAATACCAGTGCTGACATATTCCTGAGAACTGCTGAGGAAATTCTTGCCTACTTGCCATTTTGGTGGTGTGCACCTGTAATCCCAGCACTTGGGAGGCTGTAAACAGGAGGATCACTACGAGTCTGATCTGTGTAGTGAGACCCTGTAGATCCTGTGCTGAAATGCATTAAAAAAATCCCAAAACTGAAAAAAGGAGCACCTACAAGTTGAGTTCTTTGTGCAATATGTATTTTTTTCCTCAAAGTTATACATCAATGGTGAAAAGCAAAATTCTCTGCAAATTGATTTTGTTTCGTTCTCTGGCTCCCTATATTTCTTCTTTATTTCTCTAAAATTAACAACACACAAAATCCATGTCTAGATCAAGGTAAACCCTGTGAGACATTGTAGTTTTTCTTTTTTTAATACCTGAGAATAGATTCAAAGCATTAAGGCTACAAGAGTAGCCTGAGTTTTGACGTTGATTTGATCACAGTAGTAAAGGGCTGCTTTTGTTTTAATCATAGTGAGGTAAAGTAAAACTGACTTCTTCTGGACTTAACAATGGAGTTTACCTGAGCTTGACCATACTTTCCTCTGAAGTTTGGTGCTTTACCTTTAGTTTGTTATAATTTGCAAAATAGGAATAATTGTTTTTAGAACTAAATGGAATGAAATGATATTTCATAAGCTAGATCCTACTTTTGTTTTTGCATGAATAATGTAAAATGATAGTTATGATAGAGATGTCAATAACTCCAAATGTTTCACATTCAGAAGTTGGACTTCTGCAAGATCATTGGGTCACTCATCAATGTACTAATCTATTCATCAGTTATTAGCTGAATGTTAACCAGGAGTTAGGGCCCTTGGGGCTACGACTTGGAAGGGTATATTCTTGTCCCCAGTGAGTCCCTTCTTAACGCCCTGTTTCCTGGCTATGGTAGGACAAGAGCTTTTCTCCACTATGCCTATGTACCACATTGCTTCAAGCTTAAAACCAGAAAAAAAGCATGGATGGAAACCAACTAAACTATGAGCCAGAATGAATGTCTCCTCTTTTTATTTTATGATTTTTAATCATTTTAAGTTTATTTTATCAATATATGTTTTCCATGTATAATGACCATACTCATCAAAGGGAACTTGTACCTGTATATGATATATCTTAGTTCTATTTTTCCCATTCTCCTCTCCTTCCTTCAGCCCTTCATCCACATTACAAAAGCTTTATTTTCACTTTATTCCTTCCATTTTTAAAACATTTATTTTCCCATCCTTCCTTTCCCCATGCCCTTGTTCCCCTTCCCATTTGAACACATCATTTCTACTTTCCAATATCTGTCCTCCATGTTGCTATGGGTTTATCCTTTAGATTTCTCATGCAAGAGAATCAGTCTAATATTTAAAATTGAGTTTCATGTTTATTTCAATTAAGATTATGGTCAAGAGGTGCATCCATTTACTCAAAAATGTCTTCAGTTTATTAATCTTCTCTATGTCAGAGTGGTAAATAAAAACTACAGCTCCTTTGTTCATTCATCCATTAATGGGAATATGGGTTGTTTTCATGATTTAGCTATTAGAAATTGTGCTGCATTAAGAAAAAGTGTACCAATATCACTTCGATATGGTGCTTTCCAGCCCTTTCTGGTCTGCTTCAGTTGACTAAAACCAGTCTCCTCGCCCACCCTACAACTTCCTGGGTCAGAGGGCCCAACCTCACCTTGGCACAGCTCTCTGTCTCCTGTGTGGCCATCCTGGTAGGTGCACATTTGCGGCCCCGGTGCCACCTTGGTGCAGTTGGCATGGGGAGCAGCCCCCATGGCCATAGGCACAGGGGTCCACCTTTAGGGGAAGGTCATTCCTGAGTAGTGAGGAACAGACTTGAGCAGGGGTGGGGCGGGAGAGAAGGCCATGAGAGACAGTGAAAGGAAATACCTGTTGGCTGGTTGGGGTTTTTATTTGTTTGTTTGTTTTTGTTTTTGTTTTTGTTTTGCAGTATTGGAAATTGAACCCAGAGCCTGCACACTGAGCTACATCCTCAGCCCTCTTATTTCGAGGCAGGGTTTTGTTACTAAGTTGCTAAATTGTCTAGGTGGGGCTCAAACTTATAGTCCTCCTGCTTCAGGCTCAGAGAGCCTGGTGTACAGGCATATGTCACTGTGCCACACATCAGGATAATTACCTGCTTTTTCTTTTTTTAAGGTAATTTTACTGCACAGTTCAGGCTGGCCTTGAACTTATTTTGTAGACCAGGCTAACCTTGAACTCACAGCAATCCACTTGCCTCAGCCTCCCATGTGTTGCCACTATAGGTATACACCACCATACCTCGCCTTGTTCTTAAACAAGAAGATTCTGTAGTTAAGGGATAGACCTGAAGTCATAAAATACTAGCTGGCCTTTTTTTAGTAGCTTGCCATTTCTTATTATCCACTTGAGGGCTGTAGTGGCCAGGAGGAGGTAGAATTTAAAGACAAAGTTCCTAAGACATCACCCAGCCCTCTGCCACACCCTGGCGGCCATTGCCTGCCCCTGAAGGGAGCTGTTCAATGGTGGATTTGCACCTTGGAGTATTCGCTGCCTCCAGAGTGCACAGAAGCTTCCACACAGTGAGCAATCTTTGAGGCGTATTTGAGCTGCTGTGGTCCGGCATGGCTTTGCTGACAGGCTGGTCATTCCCCCTGAAATTCTGTACTCTTGACGAAGCTGGAAACCCCAGCCTCTGTCAGCACCATGCCCTCATTCTGAAACTGGGCTTAGCTGTGTAGGAGTCTTGGAAGAGCCATGGGTTGGTTCCTTGGGGCCAGGCGCAGCGGGAGGCTCAGGCAGGTGGCAGAGCATCACTGATGGCGGCCTCTTCCTGCACAGTGCAGAGCGCACAGCCAGAGGTGCAGGTGGTGCCTGGGTCTGGTCAGATCACCTTCCCGCCCTTCACATGCATCGGCTACACAGCCACCAACCAGGACTTCATACAGCGCCTGAGCACACTGATCCGCTAGGCCACTGAGAGGCAGCTGCCTGCCTGGATTGAGGCTGCCAACCAGCAAGAGGAGGGACAGGGTAAGGAGGACAAGTACGAGGAGGATGCTGCTGAATACCCATACTTTGAAATGGGGTCTCCAGACACAGAGGAAGATGAGGAGGAGACCGAGGAGGCAGAGGAGGACAGCCTGGCTCGGGATTGGGCCCTGGGTGCCGACGAGGACTTCCTGCTGGAGCACATTCACATCCTCAAGGTGCTGTGGTGCTTCCTAATTCATGTGCAAGGCAGCATTCGCCAGTTCGCCGCCTGCCTGGTGCTCGCAGACTTCGACATTGCGGTCTTTGAGATCCCGCACAAGGAGTCTCGCGGCAGCAGCCAGTACATCCTCTCATCGCTGCGTTTTGTCTTCTGCTTTCCCCATGGGGACCTCACTGAGTTTGGGTTTCTCATGCTGGAGCTGTGTCTGGTACTCAAGGTGCGGCACAGAACACCGTTTTCATAATCTCCGATGCCACCAACTGCGGGAGTTCCACGCCGACCTGCGCTCCTGCTTTGCTCTGTAGCACAAGGCCATACTGCACATCCCCATCCTCTAGGGCAGCCACACCAGCCCGCAGGAGTTCCTGCGGCAGCTGCTCACCTTCTACAAGATGGCTGGGGGCTGCCAGGAGCGCAGCCAGGGCTGCTTCCCAGTCTACCTGGTCTACAGTGACAAGCGAATGGTGCGGACGGTCACTGGGGCCTACTCTGGCAACATCGAGTGGGCCAGCTGCACCCTCTGCTCGGCCGTGCGGCGCTCCTGCTGCCCACCCTCCGAGGCTGCCAAGTCTGCCGCCATCCCCTACTGGCTGCTGCTCACACCCCAGCACCTCAGTGTCATCAAGGCTGACTTCAACCCCATGCCCAACAGAGGTGCCCACAACTGCCATAACCACAACAGCTTCAAACTCAGCCTTGTGCCACTCTCTACCGTCCTGCTGGACCCCACACACAGCTGCACACAACCACGGGGTGCCTTTGCTGATGGCGACTTGCTTGAGTTGCTTGTCGGCTACCGCTTTGTCACTGCCATCTTCGTGCTCCCCCACGAGAAGTTCCACTTCCTATGCATATACAACTAGCTGCGAGCCTCACTGCAGGACTTGAAGACGGTGGTCATCGCCAGTACCCCCATACCTGGGGCCACACCCCAGAGCCTGCTGGTAGATGGCCAGCCCGTGAAGGCAGGCCTAGGTAAGACCAAGCACAGGACTCAGCGTGTGTGTGTGTGTGTGTGTGTGTGTGTGTGTGTGTGTCTGTGTGCCTCTGCCATCTGCAGCTTCTCTCAGCGCCTATGTGCTCCTGGGCTCGCCCCTGCTCCTTTAGCCTAGGCTCTTCCTGGACTCCCTCCTGGGTTTCCCTCAGGGCCACCTGGGGGTTGCGGTAGAAGAGGGCCTCTTTTAGGGCCCCTACATCTTGAGCTGCCTGGGCCTTGAGAAGGACCTTGTGCCCATGTAGGTGCCCCTGCCTCCTGTTGCTGAGCTTTCTGAGTTTCATTGACCTGAGTAGGAAAGCCTTTCCTTTGCCTTCCTGTCCTGTAAGAAACAGCCTAGCTCATGTTCTCGTGCATCCTGGTAGGCTGCAGAAACCGTCCTTACCCCTGCATCCCCTTAGCATCTCAGTGGGCTCTGCCACCCACTCCAAGCCAAGCTTGGTCTGATGCTCTTCAAGAGCTCTCCACCCCTTCCAGCTGAATCTGGTGCCCCTTATGCCCAGCTCCAGAAAGCAGTCCTATAAGAAGTGACCCTCAGTGGCTAAAGCATCTCCCTGCTCCTGATGGAGCTTCCGCAGTGCGCACCTTCTCTTTACTTCCCCATCACCCCCAGGTGTGCCTAGCACCTGCTGGTGGAGTGCCACATGTGGAAACCCTCCAACAGACCCTTGGGTGTTTGGCCAAATGGAGGATCACAGCCCCAGGGATCTCAGCAGCCAGTTAAGACCAGGTCCAGTTGAAATTATAATGCCTACTTAGGCAGGCACAGTGGCTGGGGGTTCGATCCTCATCCTGCCGTGTTGGCCCCTCACCCGGGGCCCCCTGAGATGGTGATTGAGACTGGGCGTGGTGGCGCACCCCTGTAATCCCAGCACTCAGGAGGCTGTAAACAGGAGGATCACTACAAGTCCCATCTATGCAGTGAAACCCTGTACTCCCTGTATACCTTCTTCTAAAAAAAAAAAAGAAAGAAAGAAAGTTAATTGTCATACCTGAGTTCAATCCCTGGTACCAAAAAAAGTTGTCCTAAACAGACTAATAGCCAAACTAATAGGCAAAAAA
>NW_004524675.1:6624318-6625509 GCF_000260255.1 Octodon degus | reverse complement strand
TGTGTGATTTCCAATTTGTTCTGCGTTAGTGTCCTCTGCACTTGTTATGGGTGGGCTTGGGTTCTGAGGTTGCATTTTGTTCTTTCTCATCATTTTGTGTAGTACTGTCCTCTGCCCTTTGTTGTAGATCTCTGCTGTAGTTATAACCTTCACAAGTACTGAAGTTCAGGTGGAGCTCTACAGAGTTTGGACTTATCCAGCTGTATCTGGCTTAGGTCTGGCTGCTGTGCTCAGCTCCTTCCGGCTGCTGACCTGGGCTAGGACTGGGTCTGGGTGTTCCTGGAACTCCGCAGAAATTCCTACTGGGTGGGAGGGGTGGGGGAGGTACGGTGGACTGGTGGGGGTTGGCTCGAGGGGGTGGGAGAAGGTCAGGCCCACGCTGCGCCTGGGCTGGGACTGGTCCCACAGGCGCAGGTTAGCAGGAAGCTCTCCACACACTCCTTCATTTATGTTTTAAAGAGATTTTTTTTTCTATTCTATTCTCCAGAAGATGAAGCATTTTTGGTTTTATCCCTAAATCTTTGATCCATTTTGATTTTAGTTTAGTGCATTGTGAGAGATATTAGTCTATGTGGGGCAGATGTTGATGAGTCTGTGGCATGAGGAAAACCTGTTTTCTCAGTATTGTTTATTAAAGAGGTATCTTTCTTCCAGTGAAGTTGTTTGGATCCTTTGTCAAAGATATGGTAGCAGAGTACACTCAGAGTTGTTTCTTAATCTTCTATTCTGTTCCATTGATTATAGGGTCTGGTTCTTTGCCAGTACCATGCTATTTTTATTATGGTAGATTTGAGGAAAAACTTCAAATCAGGAAATGTGATGCCCCCCTACCTTGTATCTGTTGCACTGAAGTGCTTTTGATATGCTAGGTCTCTTCTGGTACCATATGAATTTTAGGACTGTCTTATGTAGTTCTGTGGGAGTTGCTATAGATATTTTGATTCAGACTGTGTGACATTTATTCAAAAAATTTGGAACTGTAGCTATTTTCACTGTATTTGCTCTGCTTATCCACAAACAGAGGATATGCTTCTGCTTCTTCTGTCCTCATGATTCATCCCATTTTTTTGAGTCCTATAGTTTCAATCTAAAGGTCTCTCACTTTCTTCTATACAGCATTTCCTAAATATTAAATTGTTCTTGATGTTTTATGAAAAATATTGTTTCTCTAATTTTTCTCTCAGTGAGTTT
>NW_004524675.1:6618258-6624218 GCF_000260255.1 Octodon degus | reverse complement strand
AAAAAGACAAGTATAGTAAATCAAAGTTCACTTTTAGATACAGTTCCCATATTGGATTATAATAACATTTGTCTTTTTTTGTATTGTCTTTTATTTTGCTCTTTATTTTTGCTGTACTACTTATATAAGGAAAAAAAAAAAGGAATTGCTTAAATTACCACCCACCAAAAAAAAAGAAAGAAAGAAAAACCATATAATATTTAAGTTTATGTGTCTGATTTACTTCACTTAACATTATGGTCTCAGGGCTGGGGAGATAGCTCAGTAGAATAAGCACTTCCCTGGCAAGTGCAAGGGCCAGAGTTCAATCCCCAGTTCTGCAAAAAAAAAGTAAATAAATCAATAAATTAAAAAAATAAAAAAACACTATGATGTCAAGTTGCACCCATTTTCCTACAAAGGCCCCAAGTCTACCCTTATTTATGGTAAAGTGGTAGCCCAGTCTGCAAAAATAACACACTTTCCTTAGCTGTTCTTCTATTGATGGGCATATAAGCTGCTTCTGAGATGTCCCTATTATGAGTTGTTCTGCTATAGATGGGTGGACAGGAATCGCTGTAATATGACATCTTTAACTCATTCAGGAAGATGCCTAAAACAGAAATATTTGAGTTGAATGGAATTTCTAGTTTTAGGATTTTTTTTTTCCAGTTTTAGCTTTTGAGTAATCTCCATAGTGGTAGTACCAGTTTACAGTCCCATAAGCGGAAGAGAACACCCGCTGCACCACAGTCTAGCAAAGGAGACTGAGCCAGTGAGGTGCTTGAGTCTTTCCTTTTTTTTTTGTTTTGTTTTGTTGTTGTTGTTTTGTATTTTAGGGAAGGGTCTAAAAAGTTTTCAGGGTCTCACTACTAAATCAGACTTGTAGTAGTGATCCATCTGTTTACAGCTTCCCAAGAGCTGGGATTACAATCGCGTGCCATTACTCCCAGTCTCAATCGCTGTCTCAGCGCAGCAGGCCCAGGGGTTGAACTCTTAGCCCTGCATCTTCTTGCAGGTGCTTTATTCCACTGAGCTGTTTGCCTGGCCCTGAGTCTTTTTCTTGTCAGAGACCTATAGTTCCCACACTTCTATATCTATTCTGGGGCTGGGGCTCCACCTCCCAAGGCCAGGGAAAAGAAGGCCTGGGGGCCCTTGTGGATGATAGAGATGTAGCAATGCTGGCTTTGTCTCACCTGCAGCCTCTCCTCAGCCCTCCTAGTACCCTGGGTAGCACATGAACTTCAGGGACTGTTAGGACCAGTACCTCCAACGATTTGAAAGAACATCCCCTGCGTCACAGAGCAGAGGTAGGGCAAGCCTCCTGTGCAGGATCTTGGCAGTTGTCCACCCCGAGCGTCCTATCCAGAGCCTACTTTTGCAGGACACATGCCTGTGGTCTTTACCTAGGTTCACAGAGAGAGGGGCTGTGGCTAGGACCCGGCCCTGGCCTTTCTTGCTCTGACCCAGAGTAAGGGAAGCAGTTTGAGGTGCCCTTCCTTTTGGAGGGGAGTCATATTCTGGGCTGTCAGCTCAGGAAATCTCTAGAGGCCTGGTCCCAGTTGGGGAAATTGCTTCTACCTTCTCCTCAATGAACTATTTCATGTCTCCTCAGCGTTCCCTGCAGAATGTCTGTGGGAAGCAGATATTGTAAACTCAGCTCTGAACTGGGGGTGGGAGGGTGGGGTGGATGAATGATGGCTCAGGCTGGGAAGGGTCCTGAGGTGACCCATGAAGAAGGCAATCTGATTCAGACCTTGGGCTGTGCTCCAGCCTTGCTCGACCTGGCCACACCAACAGGTGTGCAGGCTGCAGCCCCTGCCGCTGCTGCCTGGTGACTAGGTGGACAGGGGCCTGAGTGCCAGCCACCGGTGCACACCCTGGAGAGCTGGCTGCTGGCTTACCCATCCATCACCTCTTCACACACATTCACCAAGCTTCTGCTTCCTGCCAGGCCCCTGACCCCAAGAGACCAGTGCTGTCCTCTCCATCTTGAGCCAGGCCTCACCAGGTCAGACAAGATTTTCCTCTAGTGCTGGTTCTCAGCCACAGCAGCCTGCCCCTCCACCCCGGGTGGCTTTGAGGGAGCCCACCCAGACTGCCCTGAGCCTGCAGCTGCTGACCCTCTAGTTATTCAACTTCCTTGTAGCCTGCTGGCTCAACAAAGATGAGACCACCAAAAAAAAAAAAAAAAAAAGATGAGACCACAATAATCCAGCCCCACAGCCAGCCATGGAGACTGCTCTCAGCAACTTCCCTCTTGTAGACTGCAGAAACACGGGTGGAAAAGACCAAATCACAGCCATCCGCAGAGAGGTCCTGGCTTGCACTCACAGAGGAGCGTGCTGGGGGCACTGTTTTTCTTTTTCGCTTGCTTTGAGGAGACACACATCTGTAATTTGTTCCAAGAAGGATATTCTGGGCTCGCTCCTTTTGGACCATAGCATGCTCATCATTTTCAAGTTGGGTACATCTCTCTACGCCATGCTCCAGCCTTCAACTGCCCCGCCCACCAAAGCACACCATTCTTTTGCCCCTTTTTCTCATAGCCATGCGTTTAGGTTCTCCCCGCCAGGGTAGGTACTGCCCTGTAGCTTTCTGACATTTTATTACCATCAAAGGGAGCCCTACCAGATCTTCCAAAGGCAGTGGCAAGCCAGTTAATAGGCCTGCAGGACCAGGCAAGACCAAGCCACATTTCGCACACCCAAACTCATCCTACTGTCCCTGCCTAGGCTCCTGCAGAGGATAAGGGCACCCTTTCACCTGCCCTATCTCACCCTGCTCCCATGGTTATAGTTTCAAGCACAAACCAAGTTCTAGGCCTGCCCAGATGCATGAGGGCACTTCCTAGCCTGGCCACCAGCCCTTGTCAGCTGCTGCCCAGACTTCTGTCTGTTACACTTGGGCACATGCTCCCCTCTGCTTCCAGCCTTGGCCTCTCTGCCCCTGACTGGCTCTTGTGCAGCCTTGAGGTCTTGAGTCATTGTCACTTGCTCCAGAGACACTGCCTAGTCTTCCCAGTCCCTTTAGCAGCTGACGCTGCCATTTTCCTGTGGGCCCTGGGTCCCTGCCTGTCAGGGCTCAGTGAAGACATGGTTCAGACCCACTGCACACTACTATCATCACACCAGCCCACCTCCTAGGTCTGCAGCTCTTTGTCTCTGGACTGAGTGGAGAGGAATGCCTGGAGTCTCAGTTCCAGTCCCTGATTCCCACCCTGCTCTGGAGTGACTTGGGCAAAGGACATGAGCATGGGCTACAGTTTCTTCACCTGAAATGGGCTGAGGTACAAAAATGTGGAAAAGCTTTTCCTTCAGTCAGAAGGTGTAGACTCAGGGTTCTGGGCTGTGAACACCAGGCTGTGCTGTGGCATTAACTGCCCGACAGGGATATGTCTCAGGCCACAAATTCCCCATCTTGGCAATCCCTCTGAGCAAGTGGGCCCCTGAGGCCTGGGAGGGTGCAACCTGCCTCAGGGCAGAGTTGAGTCTGAATGTGGGCCTGAGCCCCTCATGCCACATCCCACCTGTGGTCCAGGTACGGTCCAAGCGCGGTGATGTGAAGACCAACTTCATCACTCACACACCCTGTACCTCGTGCGCTGTCAAGAAGTGGGTGTGTCCTTCAGACTGGCTTCTTCAGCGTTTCCCAGAGAAGAAATCCCAGAACTGCCGGTATGGACCCCCACCCGTCCTAGCCTGCTACCAGAAACATCTCAAGATGGGGGAAAGGACTCGCCCATGAATTTCTGTGTCCTCCAGGGAGGTAAGGAGCAGGCAGTGTTTATTGAGCATTTGTTATGTGCCGGGCCCTGTGCTCAGTGCTGGGCCAGGGAGAAAGTAGAGGTGGTGTGAGAGCCAGGAACAGAGACTGGGAAGTGGAGTGGGGCTTGCACTTGAGAGCTGCTCTCCTCTCTGTACCCTCTGTCACTAGGTATGAGGTGCACCTAGGGGACTCGCTGGTGTTCATGAGTGGCTACAGCATGGTGTGCTGGAAGGATGTGGTGCAGAAGACCTGCTGTCCTGGCTACTGGCATTCCCAGTGCTATGGTAGGAGGGGTCTGCCTGGTTCTGCCCACACCTGCCCCAAGCCAGCTTTGGGTTCCCACCTGTGGGAACTGCCTGCGTCCTTCCACCTTGTTCATTCAAAGACTGCTTTCTAAAAGACTGCCTTGGGGCTGGGGAGATGGCTCAGTGGAGTAAGTGCTTCCCTAGCAAGCACAAGGGCCTGAGTTCAATCCCTGTTTCTGCAAAAAATAAAAAATAAAAATAAAAATAAAAGACTGCCTGGCTCAGCCTTGCAGCCCTGGGTGCCCAGACTTGGGGGGGGGGGCTGCTGGGGCTGCTGGGGCAGTGGCAAATGGAGAGTTCAAGGCCAGAGCTGAGTTCTTGGGATCCACAGAGTGCCTGGGGGTGCTGAGGGCCCATGCAATGGCCATGGGACCTGCCTGGATGGCATGGCTGGGCACAGGACTGTGTGTTTCAGGTAAGGCCTGGGCAGGGTTGGAATAGGGCCGCTTGGAAAGGCAACATTGACTTTGCATATCCTGCAGAAAAACTTCTGTGATCAGCCTGCCAGGAGTGCTGAGATTCCTGTCGGCTTGGAGCCAACTGCCAGTCAGGTGAGGTGTGCTAGTCTACCCCTGCCTCCCCTGCCCCCCAGCATCAGCACACTGCCCTTTCAGGGAAGCGGCCTGGCTTCCTCAAGCCCACACTCCAGGCTTGCTATTCTTAGAAGCCTCATTCAGGATGCTCTCCTGGAATCCCAGGCTGGGCCGGGTGCCTCCTCAGCACCCTCACCTGCGGTGTGGACTCTTGGATTGTACCTGTAGAACCGAGTTTTCTGTACGTGAAGGCAGGAAGCCCACATCCCTGCATGTGGTTTGGTGCTGCTGGGGTCTCACCTACCCCATGTGCCCCTTCCAGAGTGCAGCTGTGTGCACGGCATGTGAGCAGAGGACCACAGGGGGGTGGAAGCTGCCTGTGCTTTGCTGGGTACACTGGACCCCACTGTGACCAAGAGGAGCATGCGGCTGGGGCAGCCTGGATAGCGGGATCTGTGGCCAGAACGGGGGCGGGGGTTGGGGAATGGGGTGACTGCAGAAAGAAAGGACTGTGCACAGCCTCACGAGGACAGGGCTGTCATCTGGAACTGCCAATATCTGAAGACTCAAAGAAGGCAGTGCCCTGCTCAGAATGGCACAGCTAATGGGGTGGTGGACACTTGGGAGGGCAGGACGCTGGCACCACGTAATCTCTGGGCTCCCTGTCCCCTTCCAGTGTGCGATTGTGCCCATGGACTCTGCCAGGAGAGGCTGTGAGGGGGCGGAAGCTCTGTCTGTAACGTGGGGTGCCAGGGTCTCCGCTGTGACATGATCAGTCTCAATCACCTTCTCAGTGCACCCTGGGAGCAGGGAGGCATGGCAGGCCCAGGTATCGAATTCCTGGACCCTGTGCCTGCTTGCAGGTGCTTTAATCCACTGAGATATTTGGCCGGCCTGTAACTGACCTTTTATTTCTTATATACTCTAGATACTAATGCTTTGAAAAGTATCTGGTAAAATTTTTGTTCCATTCTGTGGGTTGTTTTTTCATTCTCTTAGTGGTTTTTGGTCACGTGCTAGTATTTCAAGGGTAGATATGGTTAGATTTATTGAATATTTGTAATGTTTTTGTGAAATTGGGATTTCTTCATAAAGTCTTTGCTTCATTTATGTTTTTTTTTTCTTTTCAAAGTTTTATTGATAAACATATAGCAATGAGACAGTTTCAAATCAAATCAAAAGTCCAGTTTCAACAAATAATACACTGCATATATTCTTCTTAGTGGTTAATTGCTGTACAAGATGCAGATTTGTGATCCTATTTACAAACAGCATTAGAAAAAATCAATCTATTCATTAAGAGAATGCAACTATATATCTATCCCAACCACTTTGAATACACAGATACAAAATGGACATTCATAGTTATACCCCA
>NW_004524675.1:6604593-6610070 GCF_000260255.1 Octodon degus | reverse complement strand
TGTGGTGCTGGGGGATTGAACCGCGGTCTCTGATGCTTTTGCTAAGCTTGTTCTAAGTAGGTGCTTTAGACCACTGAGCCATCTCTCCAGCCCATACTATTTTTTTATTGTTGACTTTGTATACTGCTATTTTCCAAATTTGTTTATAAAATCTAGAAATATTTGGTGGGGTTTGTGGGAGTCTTCTATGTACAGTGTTATTATGGGTTGTGTTTAGATATACCTCCAAAGCCTCATGGGATCATAGAGTTTCCTTGGAAGTGGATGAATTGAGTTTGTGATTGATTCTTGATTCAACACTTGGATTAATAGTGCTGGGATTAAGTATGGATGATTCCTAGAAAAATAAGTTGATTGGATTTGCACCACTCTAGTCCTGGTAGGCTGCATACAATATAAGGGCCATGAAAACTTGTTTCATCTCTCTTATGTTTCTTTTTCTGTCTTTCACTGCCATGAACTGTTGTCCCTTTGCCATGTGTGAACACTATCTTCGAGCCAGTCAGTGATGAACTAAAACCTCTACAAACTGTGAACCAAATAAACCTTTTCCCCTCTAACTATGGATGTTGGGCATTTTCTCTGAGCAACAAAAAAGTAACTTAAACAAGATTTATACCAGAGAAGTGGAGTTGTCTCTGTGATTATATCTAACTATGTGATTTAGGAGCCTTTGGAGCTGGCTTGTGGGAAGGAGAATAGGTAGGAAAGGTTTGGAGATACTGATTGAAAAAGTAGGGATAGAACTCCTTTGGCTGTCCTTGATAGGAGATTCTTGTCAGAGCGCTGAAGACCAGAAGACTGGGAGAAATGTTGCTGGTGAAGACCAGGCTAAGGAATTTTCTTCAGAGAAGCACTGCACTGGATATAGGGTTAGAAACAATGTGTGTTATGGCCCGACAGAAAGTTTGTCTGCATTTTGCTAATGTCTAGAGTTTTCTTGACACTTGCTTTAAGAGGGGCAGGCTAATTAATCTGGCAATAGAAATTTTTGAGGCACTCTAATGTTGAAGCCATGGGCTGGCTACTGTTGGAAATTTTACCCACATTTATGTTAAGAGCCAAATTCCCATCAGAATGATTTAAAATGTTGGGAGTTTGAACAGAGTGGAAGCTCCAGTAAAGTTGTAGGCTGAAAAGATGCAAAGATAGAGAAGGGGAGATCTTGATTAAAGAGAAGGAAGAGAAAATAGAAAAGATGGTTATGGGCATTACAAGAAGCAGCATTATTCCAACTTTTTCAGCCTCAAAATTGCAAATGTGAAAGACTTTGCTTTGAGAAGAAAGCCATAGAACATCATGTTCCAAATGGTAGCAGTCTAGAAAATGTGTGCTTCCAGACTGGGTTCAGAGTGCTCAGTCATCCAGGCACTCAAACCTTACAGCCAAGAGAAAGGTAAGCATGGCTACTGCTCCTGCTGGTAATAGATCTTGGCATTATCAATATGGCCCTTGTTTTGGATGCATACAGAATGGAATAGTTGTGGAGTCAAGAAGGCTTCCACCCAGATTTTGGCAGAAGACTTGGAAAGCCAGGCAGTGTGTTTCTGAGAGGATAGTGCAAAACTGTGTGAAGCCAAAGATGCAGTGGAAACATCAGAAGTTTGGAGAATCCATAAATGTGACTCCTTTGAGGAAAACTGCAAGGAGGGAGCAGAGCAGGGCCAAGAGAGAAGTCACGGGACAGAGGCACCCAATCCCTTTGGAGTTTCTGTCTCCTACAAATTGCTTCAGATGCTGCACATGCTATAGGACTTACTGTTTGTCATGATGGAATTTGGACTTTTATTGGTCCCATTCCTTTGTGCCACTGTTTGTAACCTTTGGAATAAAAATGTTGACCTTGTGCCACTGAGTATAGGAAAATATTTAACTTTATTTTTGTTTTTACAGAGACTCACAGCTAAGAGTTTGCCTTAATTCTCCATGGAGACTTGGAACTTGGGTTTTTCAGATTGTTGAAAATGATAGGACTTTGGAAACTTCTAGAGATGGACTAAAGTGTCTTTTGAATAAAGGGGTATGAATGAGCAGGGTATCAGGAATGAAACAATATGGTTTGTGGCTAGATGTACCCTCAAAGCTTTATGAACATCTAGATGGGGGTTTTGTGCAGGTAACGAAATCTAGAGTTTGTGATTGACTCATGGTTCAACGCCAGGATTAAGAGTGGGTGACTGCTGGATCAGCCCACTAATTAAATTGATACCACCCTAACACCAGTAGTCTGGATAAGGTAAAAGGACAGAAAGAGGCTCCTATCACCCTTTTGTTTTTGTTTATCTTGCTGCTACTTTCTGACCACTGGTTCTCTCTTGTTGCATTTGCTTTCTTCCACCACCATGAACTATTCCCCTTCTGCCATGTCCCACCCTGCCTCGATACCAAGCAATTACAGACTAAAATCTCTATAAATTGTGAGCCAAACAATTCTTTGCCCCTTTAACATTGGATGCCAGCTATTTTGTTTCAGCAATCAGAAAAGTAACTAAGACAAGTGTCATGTCATCAGTAAATAATGGCTTGTGACATCTTCCTTTCCTAGCCATATTCACTTTCTTTTTTTCTCTTGTCTGACTCTTCTGGCTAATGTTTCCAGAAGTACACTAAACAGGGTGGGTATCGTTGTCTTTTTCCTGATTTTACAATGAAACCATTCAGAGTTTGACCATTTAAAATAATTTTGAATGATGATTTGTCATAGATGGACTTTATCCGATTGAGATAAGGATCTCCTATTCCAATTTTCTTCACAGTTTTAATCATGAAAGGCTGTTGGATTTTCTTGAATGATTTTTTTGCATCAATTGAGATGACTGTGTGCTTTTTTTCCTCTGCTCTGTTGATGTGGTGGATTACATTTATTGACTGACATACGTTGACCCATCCCTGCATCTCTGGAATGAACCCTCTGTGGTCATGGTGTATAGCTTTTTGATGACTTGCTGCAGTCTGACTTTCACCATCTCACTGAAGATTTTTGATTCTATGCTCTTTATTGCTATTGGCCTGAAGTTCTCTTTTTTGGTGGGTTCTTTCTCTGGTTTTCTTATTACAATAATGCTTACCTCCAAAAATGACTTTGGGACTACTGTATCTCTTTCAATTTTATTAACGATTTTAAGGAATCATAGCACTAAATCTCTAAAATTCTTGTAAAATTCACCAGGAAATGAATTTTCTTTTGTGGGTAGTATGTTTCTTACCACATTGTTATCATTAATTGATATGGAATTGTTTAGAAATTTTATATATTCTTGCTTTATCTTTGGTGAATTGTATTTAACTATAAATCTAGCAATTTATTCTGACATTTCCCTCATTAGAGTGCAAGCTCTCCTGGTAGATACTGAGTGTCTCCTGGATTTCTATAGAATTTTTTATGACTTCATTCTTTTCATTTCTAATTACAAGGATTTGGGTCTTTTTTTTTTTCTTATTTTGATAAAGTTGGATAAAAGACCTGTCTGTTTTATTTTATTTATTTATTTGTCATTTAATGATTTAGCGCCATATGTTTTAAATATAATTTTGTAATCTCCTAGATATCTCTTTGTACATGTTTTATGAATTCCTATTATTTCTTCTACTAGTCATTCATGGTTTCCCTGTCTTTCTTAAGCTTCTCTATTTTTGTGTCTGAGAAGTACTGCCTCAGTTCGCATACATTTATATTTGTGAACAATTTTGCAGTAGAAATGGCTGGCAGGAAGCAGCACAGTGATTTATAGCAAAGGAACCCCTTTACAAGGGAAAGTAATGATGAATTTAAAGCCAGTATTGGTTGGCTTTATCAATTCCTCAAGAATGGTGGCATCCACAGGGTAAAAAGACAGAGAGAATCTTCCATTTCTGCCAAGGCTGCTGTAGAAGCCTACAAGAAAAATCAATTCTGGGATTCGTAAAAACAAAAACAAAAACAAAAGCTCTTTCAAAAAGCCTCCAAATGTGATTATACAGAATTCTTCTGGAAGAAAATGCAAAATAGAACCTCTGTCATGTAGCAGGAAAATGTCCAATATCGTTGTGGAAGGACCTCACCCTCCAAATTATACTCCCCTCACCTTTGCACTTTCCATGCCAGAAAATACATCAAGCAAGGTTAGTGTTTTCTCTCTTCATGCTGTACTTTGTTTCATATTTTTCTGGTTGAAAAAATACATATGGGTAAGAATGGATTAATTTTAGTTACACTGAACTGTTTGAGGACTTTTGGTTTGGTTTATTACCAGAATCATGGAATGAATTTGGTTTGTGAACTGAAGTGCCACTCTATCTATTATAGACTCATTAATCATTTTCTTCATTATGTTCATAACTTATTTCATCATTTTGGCAATTATTCCTGTTTTGCTTTTGTCAAGCAATTTATTCATCTATTTTTATTTCCTCTACTATCATATTGGTAAATTTAGATGGACAGCTTTTGATTTATTTCTCATCAGTGTCCCCTAGTTTTGACTTGTGTGAGTTGGGAGTGTTGGTTTGTATGTTGGTTCCATATTTTCTCAGTTTCTATTTTTTTTGTTTATTTGTTTTCTCTATTGGGATTCTAAATTGTTGATGGTAGGTAGCTCTATTACTAGTATTGAGACCTCTATGAAAAATTACTATTGTTTACAGTTTCCTTCTAAGTATAACTGGCTTTTGGCTTTTGAGTCTTTCCCAGGATTCTGTATATTCTATTTATTAAAGATGAGAGTTTTCAGTCTGTTTACCCTAACACCTAGTTCTTTGATATTAGGCTATGGTATTGATATCACCCCCAGACTATCTAGTTATTGAAGAAAATCTGTTAATTTCAAAAAAATGCATCAGCATGGCTAAAATACTAGAATCAATAATAACAATCACATCAAACTTATGGTTTGAAAGAGACATACCATGTTAACTGACAATTTGCCACACTTAATACTAGGTACAAGATTTTTAGTTACCAGTGGTACCTTTGTTTACAAACTTCATTTGCTTAACAATTTTGGTTGTGCTCCTGTTTGTGTAGGGAAGATGGCCATGGTAATGTTTGGGAACTGAAGCAGAGTTTTCAACAGGAGCATAATTCTGTTGAAAGTTCTTGTTTGTGAACTGTGTTGTTGATAAACAGATATCACTGTTAAACAAAATCTAAGACAAATAAGAGTATCTTTGCATTCACTAGAGAGATTTTCATCTTAGAAAACTTAAAAAGTAGAAGAGCAAATAATAGAACAATTAAAGAAGAAAGAAGATTTCAGAAGAAGGCTAAAAGGCAAAGGAAAATTATTCAAGTCCCTGGTGAAGTCAGTAGGTAAGAAAGGAGAAAAAATAAGAAAATAGAAGAAGAGGAAGAAGAAAGAAGAAAGAAGAAGAAGGAAAAGGCGAGGGAGATGAAGAGGGAGGGGAAGAAGGAGGAGGAAGAAGTGGAGGAGGAAGAGGAAGAGGGAAGGGGGAATTGGAGGAAGAGGTAGAGGAGGAGGAGGAGGAGGTAGAGGAGGAGG
>NW_004524675.1:6595078-6604467 GCF_000260255.1 Octodon degus | reverse complement strand
AAGAAGAAGAAGAAGAAGAAGGAGAAGAAAAGAGGAAGAGGAAGAAGTTCTCTCTTTCCTTTTAATTGTGTTATAACTTTCTATTTATAATTCTTCTTTTGAGTTCTTACACGAAGGAGACTATACAATATTAAACAATGGATCATTTTGTATCTGTATATATAAAATAGGATAGGTATGCTACTCTTTTTTAAATCAATGAGAAGAAAGATTTGTGCTAATAGTGTTTGGATATCAAACACCATCATGTCTTCATCCTGTACTATGAATAACTACTACAAAGAAAACAATATGCAATGTATTAATTATTGTAACTGTCTTACTAACCTGTTTTGAAACTGTCTCATCACTATTTGTTTCTCAATAAAACTAATAGAAGAAGAAACTAAAACACTGTCAACATTTATTTTAAAAAGAAAAGTATCAAAATCACCACAAGCATTCTACTAAACTCTTGGTACTTGTTTGGAAGTACTTTGAACTTTGAGTAACAAGTTTGACAGGAAGAATCCAAGTAACCAGGCCATTCTTCTGTAGAGACTGACAGAAGTGCTTGGAACACTAGATAATTAGCTCAGCCAGGGGAATCCAGGTGCCCATCCACATCCCCTGAACCAAGGGATAGGAAACTGGTATGGAAAGGTATGCTCAGGACCCTAGGTAGAAAATGGTATGCTCAGGACCCTAGGTAGCTAGTTTGGTCAGAGGAATCCAGCTTGACACATCACCCTACATGAATTGAAGCACCTGGAACCTGGCAAGTGACCTGGCCTGAGGAACACAGGGTAAATACACTTTTGGGGGAAATACTTTGCATACAAACTCCAATTTTATTATTTCTTCTGTTATACAACTATACAATTTGCTTCTATGGTCTAAAATACAAAACTAATAGTTACTAAAGTTTGAAACTTCTAAATTTTGCTTGATATGATTATTGTTAATTGTAGTACTATATCTAGGATATCATACTTGTTTTAACCACTTGTTCTCCCTTGAGTAACAATATTAGCAAGTACTGGAATAATAATCTTACCACAGCCCTATACTTAAAGATGGAGGACAGTGAAATTAAACGAAGAGGAAAGGTAGAGAATCAACAACAGAAAAATAACCTACCAAAATAAGCCAATACATATCAGTTAAAACTACCAATGTAAATGGCCTCAATTTATTAATTAAAAGAAATATACTGGAAAAGTGGATCAAGAAACAAAACTCCAGGGCCAGGGAGATAACTCAGTAGAATAAGCACCTGCCTGGGGCAAGCTCAGAGTCCTGAGTTTAATACCTGGTATTGAAAAAAGTCCAAAATTATGATGTAAAGAAGAAACTAACATCTCAGTCTCAATTAATTGGGAAGGCAGTATCTCAAGACAGACACAACCAAGAATTTCTGACACATAGAACAAATCTCTGAAGAAGAGGCTATTCCTAGAGAAGCTTTGATAGTAGTGGTATAACTACCTCCTATCAAAATTTCACAAAGATTAACACAGAAACCAAAATAAAGAATTGTTTCTGAAATTGGAAATGATAACAGCAAAATGAAATCTCAGGCCCCCAAACCACCCAGAACATGTCCAGGAGATAACAGTGTAGGAGAAATTGGAAGCCATACACCTGAAATCTGTGAAATAATTACAACTAAAATAAAGAAACAACTCCAGGTAGATTTAGTGAAAATCAGATCAGAAATAATCTCATAAGTTAAAAAAAATAACCACAATGAATGAATTGCTGAGCATATCTAAAGAACACATTGATTAAGAGGTACAGGAGCATAAAAAATGAAGGAAATCCTGAGAGAACAATATGGGAAAGAAATAGGATGCATGAAACAGATTCAAATACATATCCAAGAAATGAAAAATCCCATTAAAAACTGTCAAAATAGTTTGAATGAAACTGAGAATAGACCTTTAAGACATCATTGCAGCTAGTGATCAGTAAAGGAAAGATATCTTAACAGTAACAAGGAATCAGGAAACAATAATTCAACAGCTACAAGATGATGCAGAGAAGAACATCACAATATTAGTAAGTGTTAATGAAAAAGAAAGCATCGACAATAATGTCACAAAAAGATTGTTGCAGAAGTAATGGCAGAAAATTTCCCAAGCATGGGAAAGGATTCAGACATACAGAAAAGTGGGGCATATAGAACTCCAATTAGCATCAACTATAATAATTCCTTACTCAGACAAAAATAAGATCCCGGAAATTCAGCAGGAAAACAACATATTAAAAGCCGTTATAGAAAAAAATATCCCATACAAAGGAAAGTCAATGAGAATAACAGCAGATTTCTCAACACAAACCATCAACTCAAGAAGAGCTTGGAGTGAGGCATTCAAGTCCTAAAAGAAAACAACTTTAAACCCAGATTGATGTGCCCTGCAAAACTATCAAAATTAATGGAGAAGTAAAATACTTCCATAACAAAGAACAACTAAGGAAATCAATGACCACCAAACTAACCCTACAGAGAGTACTGAAAGATATTCTAGAAAAAGATCAAAATGAACACAATTCCAAGAACACAAACAGAAAGAAACCCCCAAACAGGGTAAGCAATTAAACAAAGGGAAAATGTAGGGAATCAACAGCACAGAAATAAATAATATAACAAAGATAAGCCAACATGTATCAATATCTAAGCACCAATGTAAATAGCATCAATTCATCAATTAAAAGAAATACACCGGAAGATTGGATCAAGAAACAACATCCAATAATAAACTGTACACAAGAAACACATTTAACTCAAAGGAAATTCATAGGCTGAAAGTCAAAAGATGGAAAACAATACTCCATGTATTCTACAGGAACCCAGAAAAAGGAGCAGTAGCTGTTCTGTTTTCAAACAATGTGAACTTTAAACCAAGAATGATCAAATGAGATAAAAAGGTCACTACATGCTTGTTAGGGGAAAATTTCAAGAGGACAATATCATAATCACATATATGTATGCACAAAATATGGGAGCAAACAACTATGAAAGACAAATTTTAAAGGACATGAAAACTCAAATAAGCAATAACACAATCTTAATGTTGGACCCTAGTAACCCACTGTATCAAACCAATAGATCAACTGGGCTAACAATTAGCAAAGGGGTAGCAGAACAGAAACAAACCATTGAACAAATGGATTTAGTAGACATTTGAAGAGTGTTCTACTCAAAAACATGTGTATGCACATTCTTTTTAGGTGCATGTGGGACACTCTCTAAAATAGACTACATATGGGTCCAGACAATACACTTAAGTAAACTTAAGTGAATTGAAATTATCCCATACAAGGGCCAGCCAAATAGCTCACCTGATGAAAACACCTGCATGCAGGCACAGGGGCCAGTGGTTCAATCCCCAGGACTGCCATGCTGACCCTACCCCCACAGCATGCTGAGATGACAATTGAGACTGGGCATGGTGGCCTGCACCTATAATCCTAGCACTTGGAAGGCTGTAAACAAGCAGATCACTATGAGTCTGAAGTAGTACTGAGACCCTGAGCACCCTGTAGACCCTTCCCTAAAATACAGATAGACAGACAGAAAGAAAGAAAGAAAGAAAGAAAGAAAGAAAGAAAGAAAGAAAGAAAGAAAGAAAATTATCATATTATCTGACCATAAACTTGAATGAAACTGGAAAATAATGATAAAAGAAACTAGAAAAATCCTATAAACATATGGAAATTAAATAGCGCTCTCATAAACAACTAATACATCACAGATAAAATTAAAGAAGAAATTTTTAAAGATCCATAATGCACCAAAAATTGACACACAATGTACTGGAATTTTTGGGATATAATTAAAAAAAATCTCAGAGGGAAATTTATAGCAGTGAACTCTCAAGTTAGAAAAACAGAATAGTGCTTCCCCTCAAATTTCTAGTAAAACAAGACCAGGTCAAGCACAAAGCCCAAAGAAGGAAGGAAATTACAAAGATCACTGCAAAAATTAATTCAACTGAAGCAAAGAAAGCAATGCAAAGAATTAATTCAGCAAAGAGTTGGTTCTTTGAAAGATTAAATGAAAATAAACTCCTATTCAATTTCATCAAAAAGAGAATGAAAAAACTCAAAGCAATAAGTAATGAAAAGGATGCAATTGCTACAGGTCCTTTGGAAACTCAGAAGATCCACAGTACCTACTTTGAAAGTCTTTACTCTCAAAGGATGGAAAACACAGAAGAAATGGACAGATTTCCAGATATGCACAAATTCCAAAATTGATAAAAAAGATATTAAAAATTCCAAATAATGCCATATCAGTTATGAAATTTAAAATGTAATACAAAACTTACAAACAAAGTAAAGCCCAGATCCTGATGCTTGACTGACTAGTTTTATAAGATAGTTGGAGAAGATTTAATCCCAATACTCCTCAAACTCTTCAATGAAATTGAAAAGGGAGCAACTCTTCCTAACTTATTTCTGGAGGCAGGATTACACTGATATCAAAACCAGAGAAAGATGCAATCAAAATAGAGAACTATAGGTGAATCTCCTGAATATAGTAGCAAGTAGAATGCAGCAAATCATCAGGAAGGTTATATACCAGACCAGGTGGGATTCATCCTAAGGATACAGGACTGTTTCACCATACGCAAATCTATAAATGTAATAATATATCATACCAACAGAGCCAGAAGCAAAAACCACATGAGCATCTCAATACATGAGGAGAAATTTTTGACAAAGTCCATAACTCATTCATGATTTTAAAAAAACCCAACCGAATATTGGAATAAATGGTCTGTACCTCAATCTGATAAAGGTCACTTATCACAAAACAAGAGCCAACATCATTCTAAATGGGCAAAAACTGAAAGTTTTCACTCTCAAATCAGGTACATGACAAGTATGTCCACTGTCACAACTCCTATCCAATATAGCTTTACAATTATTAGCCACAGCACCAGACAAGGTAGAGAAATAAAAGAATAAGAATTGGAAAGAGAGAAGTAAAATTACCATTATTCACAGATGATATCATACTATACATTGAAGATGTAAGAATTCTACCAAGAGACTCTTACACTACAAATTTAGTAGTTTAGCAGAATACAAAGTCAAAACCCCAAAATCAAAACAGCCCTGTAAAAAACAACAAATTTGCTGAAAGAAAAATTAGAGAGGCACCAAGGAGATAACTCACAGGTATAAGTGCCTGTCTGGCAAGCACAGGGTCCTGAAATCAATCTCTGGTACCAAAAAAGAAAAAAAAAATCAAAGAAATAACATTCTTCACAATAGCATCCAAAAGGGTCAACAAGATAGCTCAACTACATAAGCATCTTCCTGGCAAGCACAAGGTCATGAATTCAATCCTAAGTACCACAAAAAACGCATCAACCAGAAACAACTAGGAATTAGTGTAACAAAGGGAGTGATTTTTTTTTTTTGGCAGAACAGGGGATTGAACTCAGACCCTTGTGCTTGCCAGGGAAGCACTTATTCTACTGAGCCATCTCCCCAGCCCTGGGAGTGAAATATTTATACAATGAAAATTGTACTCTGCAAAAGAGATCAAAGGCAAGTTTAGGAAACAGAAAGCAATCCCTTACTCATGGTTAGGAAGAAAGAAAATTGAAAATGGATATATTCCAAAAACTATTACACAGATTTCATGAAATCTCCATCAAGATATCATCAGTATAAGTCACAGATCTTAAAGAAAAATTCTAAGATTCATCTGGAAGCAGAAGACTTACAATAGCAAAGGCAATCCTTGCCAACAAAGAAAGGCAAGGCAGAATTCATTACAATTTCTGACTTGAAATTATACTACAAAGCTACTGTGATAAAATCAGCATGGTAAAGGCACAAAAACAGACCTGAGGATCAATGAAACAGGTTAAAAGACATAGACACAACTAAACACATACCCACCTTATATTTGAGAAAAGGGCCAAGTATGTTCACTGGAAGAAAGTCAGCCTCTTTATTTAATTTTTTTCATAATTTTATTGATAAACAGATAGCAATGAGACAGTTTCACATCAAATCGCTAGGACAGTTTCAATAACCAACACACTGCATACATTCTTCTTAGTGGTTAATTGCTGTACAAGATGTGGACTTGAGATCCTATTTACAAACATCATTAGAACAAATAATTCTATTTATTAAGAGAATGTAACTATATATCTATCCCATCCATTTTGAATACACAGATACAAAATGGACATTCATCTGTACACCGCTTTTTTCCTAAGTTCCGTTATTTGAATATTATAGGTGTGTAAACTCAGCAAAATATTCTAAAAGAGTCCAGTAGTCCATAATAGCAAAGTGTTTTCTGTTTAACTGGAAATGTCAGAAATTATTGACCTGAATTCCCCACAGCTCAACATAACATCATGGCTTTACTTCCTATATTTCGTCTTCATACTTTTCTACTGGATGGTTAAGACCAAGGTAAAGCAGGACCTATGCAACAAGAGTTATAGCTTTTGGGTCTGATAAGGTCAGTGAAATCCCCTCAGGATTTTTCCTGAGATCCTGTACCTCAGATTGTAAAACCTTTGTCAGTGTCAGCCATGTGGATGAGTCACGGCCATTGCTTGGCCAATGTGCTCTCTGTGAAAGCCTGAGAGAGTGTTTTCTCTCCATGTGACTCTCCTTAGGTACACTCTACATCATCGATCACTTTCCTCTTTGGCCCCATAATCTCCTTGATCAGAAAATTTAGGACACTACAGAGGTACATGACATTACAGTACAAGTTCTCATATGTCCTGAGTCTTAATTGACCTTAGAAGGTTAGGGCCAAAATGTTGGCTTTCCTTGTAGCCCTCCTTTTTCTCTAATTTTGGTCTGCAAACTTAGGTTGTTAACCATCCAGCAGATAAGCTTATTGCTATTATCAAACGACTTAGGCTATTAAGCTTAACCTCACTATCTGTCTGCATTTCAAACATCTTAGGCATAATAAGGAACAGGTATTTTTCATCAAGTATTGATATGTTGAACTTTAAGTCCCTACATAATATGATGAAAAACATTTAAAAATTAGATTATATTTTTTAAATAGGATAAAGAATTCTATACTTCTCATGTTTGCACATAAGTCCAAAACAGCCTCTTTAATAAGTGGTGCTCAAAACTGGCTTTCCACATGCCAAAACTAAAACTAGATCCAGGTCTATCACCATGCACTAAGCTAAAGTCAAAGTGGTTTAAAAATTCAAACACTAAAACAGAAACACTGAATCTAATGGAAGAGAAAATAGTGAGAAATTTGAACGTGTAGGCAGAGTTCAAGAACAAAAACCAAACTGCCAGGGAAATACTTCAAAGAATCAATAACTGGGTTCTCATCTTATTGAAAAATTTTTGTGCATCAAAATAAACCATGACCAAAGTGAAAAGAAAACCCACAAATTGTGAAAGAAATTCAACCTACAGTCACTCAGACAATCTAGAATATATAAAGAATTAAAGGAAGACATGCCCCCAAAATTCAAAGATCCAATCAAAAAGGGTATTTGAGATAAATTTATACTCCTCAGAGGAAGAAATACAAATGGCAAATAAATGTACTGAAAAAGTGTTCAACAGCACAGGTCATTGAAGAAATGTAAATTAAAAGAACTCTGCGATTCCATCTCAACCCAGAAAGAATGGTTGTAATTAAAACACATCAACTAATAACAAATTCTGTCAAGGCTGTGGGGGAACAGGAAGCCTTCCACATTGTTGGTGGGAGTGTACAACAACTTTGGAAATCAGTGTACAGGTTCATGAGAAAACTAGGATTAGAAATTCCATTCAAACCAGCTATTCCCTTTGTGGATATATTTCTAGAAGAATTGAAAACATTATACCAGAGAAATATATGTGCAAACATGTTTATAGAAGCACAATTTGTCATATCTAAATGTTGGAAATGACCTAAATGTCCATCAACTAAGGAATGAATTAAAAAGGTTTGGCATTTGTATACACTGGAGTATCAGTTATAAAAAAGATAAATTTGAGGCTCTTATAGGTAAATGGATGTAACTAGAGGCTATTCTCATAAATGAAGTAAAACAGATCCACAAAGTATAAACATCATTGAAGAACAGCAGTGTAATAACCTAAAAGAATAAATAAAATCTGAAAGTTACAATACATGATGTAAAAGGGAAACAAACTGAGTAAGAGGAATAAAGAATTGGGATGAGAGAAAGGAGAAATGAAAGGGAAAAAGAAAGGAAGGAGAAAAATCCTATATGTATGTAGACTGGATAGTTGAGATAATTGTACTGCTGATTTCTATTTGGATTTTTTTGCAAGTAGCAGTTAATGCTTAAAATATTTTACTTTGACCAATTTTCATGTTTATATCTGGTAATCTGAGCAAGTACATTGAAAACAATGTGCAATATAGCAACCATTATCGAATACCTATCATCTTGTGGGATTTTTAAAAACTGTGTATTATTCATTTCTTGTTATATAGGTCTTGCTTTATCTTGGTCTTAACTATCCAGCGGAAAGGTACAAAAATGAGGTATGTTGGTAGGCTGGGCTGTAAACGACTCAAGTCAACAACTTCAGACATTGCCAGTCCTGCAGATGACCCACTACTATTATGGATTACTGGACTTTATTGGAGTATTTAGCTGAATTTACACACCTACAATATTTAAATGACAGTGGAATACCCTTCTCTGATAAAACTAAACAAAAAAAGGGGATACAAACGAATGGCCATTTTGTATCTGTATATTCAAAATAGTAGGATAGATATACAGCTACATTCTCTTAATTCAATAAATAAGAAGATTTGTTCTAACAGTGTTTGTGGATGGGATGCCATGTCTGCATCTTGTGAGGTAGGTGCTATGCTGCTGAGCTATCTCCCCGGCATGTCTGTATCTTGTACAGTGAATAGCCACTGAGACAGTAATATGCAGTGCATTTATTATTGACACTGTCCTACTGATCAGTTTTAAAACTCTCATTGCTATTTATTTCTCAATAAAATTATTTCAAAAAAATAAATTGCGTATTGTTTCAAATATCTTATCTAGTATTTTTCTAATCTCTTTAAAATAAAAAAGGGATGACCAAATAGCTCAGTGGATTAAAGCACCTGCAAGCAGGTGTAGGGGCTGGGGATTCAATCCCTGGACCTGCTGTGCCAGCCTGGCTCCCGGGGTTCACTGACACAGAAATTGAGACTGGGTGTGGTGGCACATGTCTGTAATCCCAGCACTTGGGAGGCTGCACACTTAGGAGAATCACTAAGAATTTGATCTAGTAGCGAGACCCTGGACACCCTGCAGACCCTTTCCTAAAATACAATAAATAATAAATAAATAAGCACCATAACTCACATTTCTGGAGATCCAGCTTTTTCTATACCTTAGACTATCTACTTTATAATT
>NW_004524675.1:6594171-6594838 GCF_000260255.1 Octodon degus | reverse complement strand
ACTTTCAAATGGACAGAATTTCAGGTTATGAAATTCCACACATGGTGGTGCGGTGCTGAGTGTTTTTGTTTATAACACTCTAGGTGTCTCCTGCCAGCCTAACCAGAGCACCTTTACCATGGACATCTCCTGTGGTTTTCCCTCACTGTCACTGTAGGAGTTTAACATTCGGAGACCTTACACGAAATGGATGGTGCCCTTTTCATTTTTTGTGTGTCAAAATCTGTCTCCTTATTTTCTCTGTAGGCTCCAATTCTTCCTTCAGATCCATCACGGTGCCCATTAGCTACTTCCCTCCCTCATTTTTATCTCATGTTGCTATTTTCCAGTGTGTGGATTCTGAATTTGGAGAGGATGACATCTGGCTGCTTATTACACTTCACCATCCTCACAGAAGTGTGAATAAATGTTTCTTCTTTAAGTTGCAATTGCTGGGTTTTTAAGAAGGCAACTAACATGGTAGTGCTCTTTAGATAATTATGCAAAATCTACTAGGTAGAGATTGTATGCACACTTTTTCTTCCTGAAATCTTACCTACATCAAACCTTCTGTGCAGATACATATTTAAAGATTTACAAACCATGCAGGCAAGAAGAGCATGGAGCAGAGTACTTCAGGTTCTCTATGAAAACAAATTCCAGCCCAGACTACTATACCCTGCAAAAC
>NW_004524675.1:6579740-6588571 GCF_000260255.1 Octodon degus | reverse complement strand
CTGCAGTTACCTATGCTACTAGTCTATCTTTCCTCAAATTGACAAAATTAGCCATAAAACTAATAATATTAAATGAAATTCTATGTAAATGGAAATGAATTTGAGTCTGAAGAAATCCCCCATAATTTTCAAAGCAAGTCAATAGCTATATAACCTATTTTTACTGTATCAAAATGCAAAATTATAACAAATCTAGTTTTTAAGTCTTAATTAGCTTTATTTCAAATTCTAGAATTAGTCAGTAGCCCCCTAGACAAATAAATAAATAAATAAATAAATAAATAAATAAATAAATGTTTAAAATACCACACTCTACCACATAGGAAGGTTATATTTATAGTCAAAGAAAAAGAAGTTATGTAAATAAATCAGGAAAGCTAACTTAATTGAGTACAAATCAAATCTGTCTTATCTGAGTCTAGTTTGAAGAGCAGTGTGCTTGGCACATAAACAGTTAGTCTCTTCCCACATGTAAGTGCCTAACAGTTCACTGTATACAGAGAAACATTTATTATTCTAATTTTAAAATGCCTAGTGCAGATTCAAGCCTAACTTAGTGGAAGCCACTAACCAGTTGAATTAGTATCAGACTTCCTAAAGATATCTGCACCACCCAAAATTTGATCATGTTATGAAAATTCTTACATTTATTTATAAACCAAAGAAATTAAATGGTTGAAGGAATTTTCTTATTATAATTTAAAATTTTTAACAATTAAGCAGTTTAAAGCTAGTTTATATCATTGAAAAATTAGTATGCTGCCATGTCTTCCAAATATTAAAATATAATATACAAGTTTTATTTTCAATTCAATTTATTAATGAATTTTCTTTAAAATATAGTAATCATTAGAATTACAAAATATTTTCTAAATTTTACTCCCTGTGTACATTTTTTGCAGAGAAAGTATTTTAATGCCTAAGATTTGCATATTATGGACAGCAAAATCATTCTGAGGCAGTATTTTGATTTATCACAACAAAGGCTTGTTGTACGAGATTGGATATATTAGAATTCAAATCTCAGATTCACTATCTAAATAGTCATATTAGTTTGTTCTATTTTTCTAAAATCTCAGAGCTTCCTTTCCTTACTTATTAAAAATATAAATATTTCTTATGAAATATCCTTACAGATGAAATAAAACAACAAATGTCTATTGTACACAGCAGAAGCGACCTTTAGTAGTCACTCAATAAAAAATAGATAACATTAGCTTTCATAGGCTCACCTCTTTCCTTAAATATCATATTAAAACCTGATGCAAACATTGTGTTGAAGCTCCATGTAGAAAATTTACCTAATATCCTTAGGAAATAAGAAAGAGAGAAGAATCAGCAAATGACAAAATTATCATTTGATTACTGTATAGGAGTAGAATCAGATTAATTTCTCAGTGAAGTAAATTTAGTGCTGAGTTGGTGGTCCTTGGTATTGTTTTTTTGTAATTAAGATCATGAGGTTTTTTTCAATAATTCTTCTTTAAATCCTACTATATGTTGTTTGAAGATATTAATAAATTATTGCTAGTGACCTTCTAACTGGAAAGTGATACAATCATTTTATAAAAAAGATATTCAGTATTAGAAAACAAACATATCGCAACTAATTTTATGAGAAAGAACTGCAAGAAGATATACAAAAAATCACTAAGTCTTAATGCTATCCCATATATATGTAATCCAAGCACTCAAAATCCTGAGGTAGAAGGATCTACAAGAGTTCATGGCCAACCAATGTTACACAGTGAGTGCAAGGCCAGCCTGAAATACATAGAAAGACCCTGACCTCACCTCCAAACAAATGAAAGCAAATAAAAAGGGAAACTATTGTAGCCATTACATTTTAAATGAACCAAGATTGTCTAGTAAGTAGAAATTTGTCCTGACTACATAAAAGAAAAAAGTATCATCACATTTTTCCCAGAATATGGATGTTTGGCCAAACAATGACAGACTTTTCAAAAGCATTCAAAAATACAGTTTCTTCAGTAATAAACTGGATTTTATTTTTTAAGATATTTGAAGAAAAATCAAATCAAAGGATCTACTGCTGACTTTTGAAAGTTTGGGCAGAATTCATCAATAGCTAAAAAAAAATCAAAGAACTAGGAAGAATCTGTAACACAATGCAGATTTTATTGTAACATTTTAAAGATGTTATCCCTCTAAATAATGTCCTTCAGAAGGAAAAGGCAGGTAGAATTTTTAAAAAAGAACAGTACAGAACAAAACCTGCTAGAGTTGAAAACAAGAACAGAAGACTACTAACTTTCTAGCAACCAGTGTCTAAGGTTCAATATACACGAGCAATAAAATATGCAAGGCTGTTGTGAATCAGTTGAACACTCAAATTTGGAGTGGAAAGATACAAAGTTATACACTGAAAGTAAAACCAAAGAAATGGTATACTTATATCATGATCATGAGTGATCAATTATCATCTTTCATGTTAGCAAGTTGTCATTCATGGGAAATTCAATGTTTATGTCAGCACTATGAATGATGCATGAATACAGGATTTTGATAAGCAGAGTTTACCAGAACTTCAACTTCTGATATTCTTGGCCTTAATACTGTTCTTTTTCCTTGAACATAATACTTGTGATATACTTCTAACAATAGAACATGATAAAGGTGTCAAGATAGCACTCTTCTGATTAAATCACACCACCCAAGACTTTGCTTGCTTGCTTGCTTTCCCTGCTGACTTTGAAAATGAAAACTGACATGAGTTGTATGATCATAAGGAAATATATTCTACCCACAACTTCTTGATCATACAAATTTATCCTCCCAAATCAATCACCCAGATGAGAATCCATTCCTGGATGACACCTCAGTTGCAGCTTTGCAGAAAATGCAAATTTGCTGGGCTGAGATTTCTGCCATGGAGAATAGGTGAAGAAGTCATTGAGTCTGTGAAGATTTGTTACATGGCATAGAAAACCAATACATACTAGAAGAATGACTAGTCTTCATCTATTAAGAATACTTTGGTAAAGGTAGGGATACTTTGGAAATGTTTTTAGGTATATATACCACTATGTGGTATTTCAAGTGTCTGATTAACTGGGTCACACTTTGTTCTATTTGGACCATTATATGGCAGCTACCTAAATATGTGGAGTTAGGTTCAAGCTACAAAATAAAAAGAAAAAACTATACTATAGGAAAACAACTGGTAATAAAAATATCATTTCATCAAATAATTTATTTCTCCACTTTCAACATATCTTTATTTTTAGTTGTGCCAAAATGAAACTTGGTGTTTTAACTATTTTAAGTGTACAACTATGCAGTGTTAAGTACATGTAGCCCACTTTTTATGTTGCAGAAAATGAGTATCGTTAAACAAGAACTCTGTCCCTCTTTCCTGAAAATCTGAATATTCAATATTTTACTTTTTGAGTCTGAATATCACTACCCTTGGTTGATCTAGTAAGTGGAATCACAGCATTTGTCTTTTTCAGTTGATTCCTGTTAGTTAATATAATGTCCTCAGTCTTCATCATGTTGTGGCATGTGCCAGAATTTGCTTCCTCTTAAGGCTATTCCTCCAATGCATGTATACATCACACATCTATTTGTCTTTAGTCTATTCATCTCTTAAAGGACAGATGTGTTCCTTCCATGTTTTAGCTTTTGTGAATAATGTTCCTGTGACCTCAGTGTGAAAATCCTCAGCTCACATTTTACATGGAATACATTTTCCAATTCATCAATGGTCTTTAATGATCTTTGTGTTGAATATTCGAATAAAATTATGTGACTTGAGGATTCTCAAAATATAAAGTAAGGGATAAGAATACATAATGTACTGCATAACACATTTTTATGTTGTGTAGTAGACACATTTTTGTATTTACTTCATAAACATTTCTCACCAAGAATTAAGTTCATGAAGAAACCATAACTTTTCAAATCCAGAAGTGCTATGGGAGAGGGCATAGTTATGAGATCTTTTCACATAAGCTTATGTAGGAGATTAGCACATGGCCAACTGGCTAGGGAATTTGGATTGACCTGTTAACCACAGAGGTCAGGACATATCTATAGATCTGTTCCCACACACTTTACAAAGAACCAGTCAGAGAGCACCATCTTCAATTTTTCTTGCAAGAATTTGAATAGAATTTTGATAGGATAGCAGATAGCTAATGTTAGGCCGAGTAGTGAGAGGTAAAACGATGGCCACCACTGGGCTCCCTGCCATGTGTTGGCTTGCGCACAGTAGTCTAGTCTTACACTATATCGTTTTTCTTCTTTTCTTAGGTTTAGTTGGCCCAAACTCACCACAGGACATGCTTCTTTCCTACCTTCAATAAATGTAAAACCTTGCTATACTTTACCCTAGAACAGCACTTTGTTCTGTACAGAAAGAACCTAGAAATCATCTCTAAAAAGATACTTGAGCACCCACATCCCAAAACCAAATATTAGAGTCCAAACTAGACTCTAAAGAGTGTGCATACTGAGCAGAAACACAAGCGATGCTAAAATCTTTCCTTTATTCTTGCTGTACTTTTCATTTCTCTACCTTTTCTTTTTCACAAGGAATACCTAGCTACTCAGCAAGTAATTATAGATGACAAACTATTGTACTAGTCGTGTCATGAATAGCTAAAGAATATGCTGGCATACATATGAATAACACTCAAAAATTTCAATCTTCCAGTACAGTGTTACTATTAATTTATTCTAGAATTATACAGACATTAGCAAGGTACATAATTATGGTAATAATTTTCTGTAATATTAGAATGTCATATAAATGTTAAGATTGCTGTTCCAGAAGATAAAAGTTTCCCCTATTCTGAACTTAAATCATCAATGAATTAGTTACTTCAATTACCTTCCCAAAAGACTACCTCTATAATTTATGTAGATATACAGAAATGCTAGCTCTTATAGCCCAAAGTTTCTACATAGAGTTATTTATTTAAGAAAGGAAGGAGAATTATGCAAGAGATTTGAATCTATTGTTGGCAAAGCAAAAGAGGTAAATTTGGATATAATTGTGCTTCTGTATGCCATAAACATGTAAATGGAAGGTCAAGGATTTATTATCCTCAATGAATTCAAGTGGGGAGGGATGCTTCAGTGTTAACAATCATGTCCTTATTAAATTTTTAAGTTCAATGTTCCATGTGTCAGGCTTTATTAAAATGGGGCACATCTGTATGAGGGCTAGCTAGAGAAATTGTGAAGAGTTCATGTTTAATGCATAACCTAATAGTCATTTATTCATTTGTTCACCCATTTATCTATTATACATTTATCAGACATACACCTAGCATCTATTTTGTTCAATATAGAATGGATCTTGCTGCATGACAAAATTGCCCTAATCTAATTGACCTAATACAACAGAAAAGACACATTTCCTACACAATTTGTATGCTGGTGACAAGATGACCAGAGCTTGTGTTCAGTATCATGCCACTGTTCCTCTTTGATCTATGCGGGTGCAGCAGACACTGCTTCTACAGCATTCCAGACAAGGTGGTGGGATAGCGAAAGACCATGGGTGGTATGCCCTGTCTCTTGGAGGTACCAGGAGACAGCACTGACACATCCAGCACTAACACATCACTGGCTACCATTTCACTAGCCAGCGCAAGGATGTCATGTGAGTCTGAAGTGCATTCCAAGAAATGAGATAAACTTTATTTCCTTTCCAGTCCCTATGTCAAAAAGCAAAAAATCATTTTGTTACTTGTTGACAAAAAATGTTTGTCCTTGAGAGAAGTAATTAATTTATTTATCACCAGTATGCTAAGCAAATCAGCTTCAGTACCATCCCTTTGCTTTATCCACTAATCCAAAGCTATTATGCGATGACCTCTTCATCATCTCAACTTATTCCCCTTTGACAAGACTCACAGTAATATCATCCTGCTTATTTCCTAAAACCCTGAAAGTTTCTTGATTGACTTTCTTCATAAAGACACAATCAGAGCAATATTCTCTTTCACTAAACCTAGTTAGAGAAAACTCAATACTGGATTTTTTTTTCTTCTTTGCAAGAGGCATAAGGGATTTATGAGGCAGAAATTTTAAAGAACACAAGTAACAGAAACAGAGGTGGGTTCTCAAGAAAGAGGCATATTTGGAGATGGAAATATTTATGTGTTTTTGATAGTGGAAATCAGGAATTTGTTAATGTACAGGAAGTTTTTTTCTCTTAGTTTATAGGAAAAAGGTTGACACCCCCCCCCCGAAAGACAATGGCCTGTATTTCAGACAAAAACATGAGCTCCATCAATTTTGGTTTTATTGGATAATCTAAGATGCTTTGCCTAAAATATTCTTTGAATTCTCTGCTCCCTTATTTTAATATAGATTTCCATCCCCTATTTTTGTAGAATTAAAATATCTTTAAGGGGTTTTAGATGTGATGGATATAGTAACCACTACTTATTTTTTTTTCTTTTTATTTAGGTTCCAGGAATCAAACTGAAGCCCTTTCACTTACCAGGCAGATATGTGTTTCTGGGTTACATCCCTGACATATGATGCTCCTAGAAGTATCAATCCCAGGGAATGCCAATACTGATAACCTTGAGTAAATTTTATGGTGTCCTTAAGTAGTAGTCTTTTTTAAAAGAGCTTCCTTGTCTCAATGTAATCAATATTTATTTCTTCTATCTGACCTTATTTCTTCCTTTGAGAATTTGATTCCTGCTTTTCAAGCAATGCTGAAGGACTGAGGATCTGTCTCCTCATACCCACTTGGAGTGAAGGAGGGCATTGATGCTGCCTAACTAGGGACCAAAGGCTTGCCCTGACTGATCTTGGGAGACAAAGGAATGTGAATTTTGACGTTTGATAAACCGTCATCCTTGATATTTGAAATAATCTCTTAAAAAGAGAGCAAGAATTTCTGCAAGTCATTCACACACTTGATTTTATAATTATACTAAACAAGTAAGAGCTAAAAATTAAAAGTAGAAATTAGATAAATAGTAGCTCAAAAATTTGTGGATCTCAGATACAATTAACCTGTACTTGTCATAACCTTCTATCTTTAATATGCATGTCTATTTGTCCAGAATGTTAACTCAAAAGCAATAGGTAGAGTTTGTGACTGTATGAAGTTTCATTCTATTCTATATCACTTACTACAAAAGGGCTTAATGTTCTTAATTACTAACATATAACACAAGATATGTGTATCATAAAAAAATTGAATCAGTGAATGGTCATCTATTCCACTCATTCTTGTGAAATGAACACTATATGTATAACCATGTGCTAATATCCAAAACCCAAAAATAAATAGTGTGTCAGTAATTTGAGAAATCTTTCTAAAATAAATAGTCTCAATAAATAGAAAAACCACTAGGCCTCATAATAAGACTAAAAGAATAAGCACATTTCCTAAAGAAATAATTTTAGGGGAAGTAATACTATCTAATGAAAATGATTATGAACTTAGAATGTATTTCCAGTATCATTTCTCTGAACTCCTCAATCTTGTTTGCCTAATCTATAAATTGATAATTGATATTTACAGATATGTTGCCAACATGACAATATAATGGTTAGCAAGTAACATCATATTAGCTACATTTTCACCTAGGAAACATTTGTATGTATAGGAGATGTTAAATTCAGCACTCAAATAATTTATACCAAAATTGCTTGGTCATCGGAACTAATTGGATATATTTTTTAAAAATTTATGTATTTGGTACAGCGTCTCACTACTCAGCTTGGACTCATAGTGAACCTTCTGTTTTCAGCCTCTCAGCACTGAGATTGCAGTTGTGTGCCACCATGCCCAGTCTTGTTGGCCATCTCAGCAGGCCTGGGAATGAGGCCAGTATTGCTTGTGGTGCTGGGGATCAAGCCCTGGGCCCTGTGCTTGCCCAAGCATGTGCCTAAGCATGTGCTGTTGAGCTATCTCACTGGCCCTAGATATTTATTAAATATACAGTTTACTTGGCCTTTATTTTGAAAACACTATTTTTGCAGCCTGTGGTATTACTAAATCTATATTTGAAACTTCTACATAGTAACACACCACTGTGGATACTTGGTAAACAATGATCTAAAACAAAATTGCAATTAAAACCATAAGGAGGGGTTGAGAAGATGGCTCAGTGGAATCAGCACTTGCCTGGCAAGCACAAGGGCCTGAGTTCAATTCCTGGTTCCGCAAAAATAAAAAATAAAAAAGGAGAGAGAGAGAGAGAGAGAGAGAGAGTGAGAGAGAGAGAGAGAGAGAGAGAGAGAGAGACAGGTCCAAGAAGATAGCTCAGTGGTATAAGCACCTGCCTCACAAGCATAAAGTCCTGAGTTTGATCCCTGGTACTAAATAAATAAATAAATAAAATTATAACAAACTTTGATGTGCTTCCTTTCTTGTGTTGCTATATTTTGTTTTGATAATCCTTCCTGTTTCTATAGGGACATATTATACTGGCTTTTTGTCCATTAATCATGATTGTCAATGAGACTGAATCAAGAAATCCTACGAGTTCCAGCAACACAATGAGTTAGTGTGTGGTACTTATAGAGAAATGTCTAGAAAATTGATAGGGCACACTTCTCCACATGTCTGTGGCATATTTTCAAAGATGATAGGCTGGTTACCTAGTAAACTGAAGGAGAGCATTTCCACCCTGACTGTGGTTGGCACCATCTAATAGGCTTGTAGGTCGAGGATAATGAAAGGGGCAAGAGGACATCAACCTGTATTTTCCGGTCTCTACTGGATTAAGCAGGTGTCTTTGGCTACAGTTATAACCTGTGAATATCAGACTGTAGTGTCTGCAGCCTTCCTATGAAGACTTACTCCAGCAATTCTACTTAGAACTTTTGGA
>NW_004524675.1:6578554-6579640 GCF_000260255.1 Octodon degus | reverse complement strand
TTTTATGAGAAACAAACAGCAATGAGACAGTTTCAAAACCGATTAGTAGGACAGTTTCAATAATTTTATATTGAATATTGTTGTTTTAGTGGTTATTGATTTTACAAGATACAGACATGGTATCCTGTCCACAAACACTGTTAGAACAAATCTTACTATTCACTGAATTAAGAGAAAGTATATCTATCCTATTTTGAATATACAGATGCAAAATGGTCCTTCATTTGTATCCCCTTTTTTGTTTAGTTTTGTCAGAGAAGGGTATTACATTGTCATTTAAATGTCATAGGTGTGTGAATTCAGCAAAATATTTGAATATAGTCCAGTAGTCCATAATAGCAGTGAGTTTTCCATAGGGCTGGCAATGTCAGAAGTTGTTGACTTGAGCCTTTTACAGCTCAGCATATTAATATGGCTTTACTTTTTATACTTTGTGTTTATACTTTTCTGCTGAAAAGTTAAGAACAAGATAAAGCAGGACCTGTATAATAAGAAATGTAGCTTTTGTACCTGGTAAGGTCAGTGAAATCCCCTCAGGATTTATTCTGAAACTGCATTGCACTTTGTAGATCCTTTATCAGTGTCAGCAATGTGGATAAGTCATGGCCATTGCTTGACCAATTTGCTCTCTCTGTGAAAGCCTGAGAGAACGTCTTCTCTCCATGTGACTCTCCTTAGGCACATTCAACATCATCGATCATCTTCCTCTGTGGACCCATAGCTCCTTGATCAAAAAATTTGGGACACAACTGAGTTACATGATGTTGCAGTGCAGGTTCTCCTATGTCCTGAGTTTTCACTGACTTTGAAGGGCTAGGGCCAAAATGTTGGCTGTCCTCAGAGCCCTTCTTTTTCTCTAATTTTTGGTCTGCAAACTTAGGTTGTTAACCCTCCAGAAGAGGAGCTTATTATTATTACCCTACAACATAGGACAGTTGAGTTTAACCTCATTATCTTTCTGAATATCAAACATCATAGACATAACATGGAGCAGGTATTTTCCATCAAGTATTAATATGTTAAACTTTGAGTCCCTACAGAATATGAAGAAAAAAATTATAATTAAAAATATTCATCAAAATGATG
>NW_004524675.1:6572695-6578454 GCF_000260255.1 Octodon degus | reverse complement strand
TAAGCAGCTACCAGCTTCTTTGACTGTTCAGTGCCAAGAGGGCCATTGTGGATTCCCTGGCCTTGGTTCCCATACATAGTCCTAATAAATCTCTGTCAATTCTGTTCCTCTGAGTAACCGTAAAGAATGCAGATACACTCAGAGAATTCAGAGTGATCTCCCTATTACTTTAAATTCTTAAATTACTGCCAAAAGTCTCTTTTGCCATGTAAGGTGACATATTTTTAGGTTCTGGGATGTGGATTTTTTCAGTGACCACTTCCCAGGCCACCATGTCAAGAGCAATGGAAGACGTTGTCATAAAGAACAGCTTCTTAACATATGAAAACAGTCCTCAGTATACAGCATCATGTATACTGATAAAAAGGTGAAAATTGGTTAAAAAGTAAACATTTGGTTACAGGTAATGCTTGGGAAAATAGAAGTACAGGTACTAATTTGATTATAGTACCATTCATTTAAGTGGTCCAAAAGAATACTACTTTTTTTTTTTTTTTGCCATCAATTACCTTGCAACTACCATGTTATTCCAAGGCCAAAACTCTTTTAGAACTGAGTACTGAATATTACCCTGAAAGTCTAAATAGAATAAACTTACATATTCTAGAAGAGCTCATTGAAATTTTGTCTACTCATCAATGTTTTAAAAACCCACAATTTGAAATGACAATAAATTACTTAGTAAAAGATCAAAGGTAGAAATCATGTCCAGCCAAAAGATTCTACCTTGATGAGACAGGAAGGTATTTGTATATGTCAGAGAAAGTTCTGTAAAGAGAAGCCCTATGTCTTAATGACAACTGTTTTTTCCATGTTAATATAACTTCAGCAGCAAGATTTAGGAGAAAATTGCATCATAGGCAGGAGGAGTTGCTGTGGGTCAAAGGACTAAACTCTAACAATGGGCCTAGTTTCATCAGATAATAATAAAAAAAAAAAGACTGAATGTTGACTGAAGTAGTTGCTGTTTTTGCATGATCTCAGTGATATTGATCAAATTGAGAGCATTCAAAATAAAATACTTTCTTATCAATTCCTAAATTGCTTTTTCATTTTTTAAATTCATATTAATGCCTTGACAAGAAGAAAGAGGATGCTTTGTAGTCAAAACAAGTATGAATTAGATAATCAAATAAGAGCTACTAAATAACAATCATTTGGGGACTAATTTTTGTACATTCTTTTGTTTGTCTAGCAGTTTATACTTTATGGATCTAAGAATAACATGTTGAATTCTTCTATCCCAATGAACTAATTAGTATTTCTAGAATAACTACCACATTAGGTTTTACATTTTTCAGTGCATAATGGGATTGCAATGAACATCGTGTGAATGACTTGTGAAGAGTGAAATTAAGTTGTTTGTAAAACTGTCATTTGGGTCAAGGCAAAGGATGTGATCTGAAGCTAATAGACATTTGGTGTTGTCCTTGCCACATTACCCTGAATGGTCATTCAAGCCAATCATTTATATATGTTCTGTTGTACACTTTCATTTTTGCAAGACATATTATATATTTGCTATCTCTTTACTTTCTAAGAGTATTTTGGAAATCTATAAGGTTTATTTTTATTTTTAAAACTTTCAAAAGAAAGCACGCAGAAAATACAATCTATTCATACCATATTTCCTGTACATTAAAATAGTCTGATCTTTGCATTAAAGAAAACTATTTTGAGGAATTTATCTTAAAAACCTATAAGATAGAATATACTGTAGTCATTGAGAAATGTTCTTTTAAGAATTGTTTGTAAGGTTGGCCAAATAGCTCAGTGGATTAAGGAGCCTGCAAGAAGGTGCAGGGGCCAGGGGGATTCGATTCCTGGGCCTGCCATGCCAGCCCCACCCCTGGGGCGCACTGAGATGGCAAGTGAGACTGGGTGTGGTGGCGCATGCTGGTAATCCCAGGTCTTAGGAGGCTGTAAACAGGCCCATCACTACAGGTCCGATCTAGTAGTGAGACCCTGAACACCCTGTAGACTCTTCCCTAAAATACAAAAAAAAAAAAAAAGAATTGTTCGTAAAAAACAATATGAAAGACATTAAATTTTTAATTATTGGTGTTTGGTTATTTAAATAATAAAAATTTATCAAGCCTTGGACTATTAATAGCAGTACTATTGAAATGTATGTGGTACTAGTAAAATTACACAATGTTTTAGGAGAGGAAAGTGAGCCCTACCATACTCTCTCAATCTGTATTTTCCATAAGGAAGAATACTACAGTGATGCAAAATTAAAATAAACAATATGTTTGAGTAAGGCATTAAGTATCTATTTACTATACTTTACAAACAACCTCTAATATAATATCGTTTTAAATTTCAAATTTTTAAGCTAGGATTTTATGATGAAAAGTAAAGAAGAGACACCCTAAAATCTTGTCAGGTGTTTTTGCTCTTGTCGTGTTTACTTTTTTCCATCAGTAAGTGAAGTAAATCAAATCCACATGTACAAACATCATATTGCCTCAGTGTGAGACCTGAAAGGGTAATTAAAAATAAAAAGTATAATAAATACTGCTAAAGCAGAAGAATTTGTTCAATGGAAAGGAAAAACTGAGATGAGGAAAAGGACAAATGAAAGAAGTGAAAAGATATATTTAGGTATATATACAAAATAGTTTGGATAATTGTACTGTCAATTTCTACAGATATTTTGAAATGAGTAGTTAATGCCTACATTTTTTATTCTTATTTTTTTCCTTTAAATTTCCTACATCTCTTCTGTTATTGTTTTGTTTTGTTTTTTTTCTTTAAGTAATCTTGCATGTTTGTGTCTGGTTACCTTAGCAACTAATTTGAAGATAGCATCATGTAATACAGCAACCATGATTGAATTCTTGTTACTTTATTTAGTGAAATTTTGTATCATTTCTAAAGCTGTTTTTTTTTTCTGTCACTATTTTATATTCTTAAAAAGCTAAAACAAAAAAAAAAATAGGCTTAGCCAGTACAACAGTTCTCACTGGAAATTCTCTGTACCTCACAGGAGTGTTTGAGGTTTGTCATTGGTGTGTTCTGCTAGCGAAAGTATCCTACAGAGACCCCAGGCTCTGTCTAGCTGTCTCCCTTTCTAGCTGCCCCTGGGTCATCCACACCACTGGCTGTAAAATGCCAACAAGAAAATTAATGGAGCATCGGCCTGCACCCTGGTTCCTCCCCGAGGGAACCTCCCTGTGAGGACCTACTAAAAGGGCAGAGAAAATATGTAGAAACCTCATGGGAACCGGTAGACTTGAAGACAGCTGCTTTATATGGCAAACTCACGTCCCTGAAGAAATTTGTCCTGCAGAAATAATTTGACCTCATCTCTATGAATATGCATTTTATTGGACTGGAAGTAAAGGAGACAACTTACTCTGTGAGTGTAACTATTTTAAAGAGAGAACCAGGTGTACTCAGAACTTTGTATCAGTGTTCCACTTAATTCTCCCTAGAACTCTAGAGGAAAAGCACCATGTCCTTCATAGCTGTGAAAAATTATAAGAGCCTGAAGAGTTAAAGATTTTTCCCAGTGACATGCAATGGTAGGTACTACACAGTTCCTAGGAGTTCCACATAGAAAACAGAGAAACAACAAAACACCTCTCTCTCCCACTTCCGGAGAACCACAATCAAGCCCTTGAGACAGCAATAAAAATGAACCAGCCACCACAGGGTCATTTAACTGTTGCTGTTTTAAATTAGATGTCCTTTAAGAATTCAAACTTCCCTAATGAAACCTTCAGATACTGGCATCCTAATCTGTTTCTGCAAAAACTAAAACAATATTCTTGAGATGAACAAAAGCATCTTACAAGTCAGAGTCCTCCTGGATATTTTGTTGTTCAGTGATATGTCTAAAACAAGGGTTGGCCCTTATTGAAAGAAGCAGAATTGTCTGCTTGTTGTGGTTTATATGTAAGTGCTCAGAGGCAGGACTTGAGGAAGGTGACTGAATCATAAGGGGTGACACAGCTGATCTGCAGCTAGGAGGTAGGGTTAGGTATGAGAGGTTTGTCCCTGGGGATATGACCCTAAGGGCTCTTCCCATTGCTCTCTGCTTCCTGATGTGGCGATGTGAGCAGCTCTGCGTTTGTCATGGAGCTTCAGCTCTGGGGCCAGAAGGCTATGGACTGAAGCCTATGAGAACATAAGCCAAAGTAACTTTTGTTTCTTTAATTTGTTGGGAGTCAGATATTGAGTCGCAACTATGAGAACGTGACTGATACACTGCTTCATAATGACAAACGCCTTCAGACACAAACGCATGGGTGTAGATAGAATACAGTTCACCAGTTTACCTTCCAAGTCTCATGGACAAATGAATCCTCTGATATAAGCAGGTTTCTATTTGTGTAGCAGGAATGGGGCTGGGGTTAGTTGTGCACTACACCTTCCCCTGTTCAGCATTCTGTTGTTACCCATACAATATGCATTTGAAACTGCACAATGGAGTGATGAAAATGTCACTAAAATCATCTAAAAATGTTAAAAGCTGACAACTTGGTGGGGATGGACTCCTATATTTCCAAGGACACACACCTCAAGAGCCCTAGATCAGACATCCTTAGTGCAGCAATTTGCCCATAAAGATACATTTTAGCTGATAACCCAATATCTCATTTGTATAAGTGTCATTGCTTCTTGCATTCTTGAAATCACTTGCAGTTCATTATATTTTCATTTTTCGATACTCAATAGGCTTTAGCCTTTCTACAACATAAGCCACACTACAGTGGGAAGTGAGAGTATAGGTCAAATCTATCAACCACTTCACAGTTTACCCTGAGTGGTGGTGCACTTCTTTACATACTGAGCTTTGTTTACCTACTGAGCACTACTTGGGCAGGTGCTGTTTCAGCCAGTCAATTTTTTGCATAAATTAGATAAATTTTTAATTTTATTTTCTCAGTAATATTATCTTATAAAAATAACAAACATGTAATTTTTAGTTGTCTGATATTTAAAAAATTTGACCGTTACATGGTTAAGGATAAAAGGAATTCTTTATTGACCTTTATATGCCAGGCATGACTCTAAACCACCTTATACATTTTCCTCAGTCATTATAGCAGAACAAGATAGAAGTTCTTTCATTATGTATTTGTGAAGAAACTAAGGCTTATTAATTTTCCCCACAAGATCATACTGCTGATAAGTTAGAGAGACCAAGATTCTGAAACTGGCATCAAAGTCATTTTCAAATGTGTCACTCTTACTTTCCCAAGAGTAATCGAAACATAACAATCCTACCTTGACCCCTTTTCCCTACTGGATTCAATATGGTGCACAGATGCATAATCGCAAGCCACTGAAGCTAACTCCAATCAGTGAAAGGAAATTAGATAATTCTAAGAGTCACTAGGAAGACTGCAAATCAAAACAGGAAAATGAACAACTCCCAAAAATCACAGTTGTAATTACGTCACAGAATATGTCTATAAACATATCAGTATCAGTGTTACTATAAGTATATCAGTATCAAGTGCTGTTGCTCCCACCAACAGCACTTGAGGACACAACCAGCATCCCTGCCTGCCATCCCCACCACCCTGAGACATGCCCTATGTCCTTGTCCATTGCTGCCTTAGAAACTCAGGTATCTGCGCATTTGACTTAAGGCTTCTAACAACATAAATTCTTCCACACCCTGCTGCTTTCCCTGGAGTTTTCTAACTCAACACTGAGGTGGAGAAAGTCTGATTAGGGAAGACCATTGCACATGTTCATATTTTGGTCTCAAAAAGTCATGAGATATTGAGTCTGACAAATTG
>NW_004524675.1:6558919-6565130 GCF_000260255.1 Octodon degus | reverse complement strand
CAGTAATGGATATGTCATGACAAACAGTACATATTTAGAAGACTAGAATGATGGGTATTCCAAGAATGACCCTACTATTACATATTGTTATCTTCTGTGCAGTTGCTTAGTTCATAGGTATCAGCATACATAATTAGCCTGGTGACAATCCTACCAACTCACTGCTAGTTTCAAAAGCAGTAGGTTTTTTTTTTTTATTATTTATTTAATTTTGTTGGTACCCGGGATTGAACTCAGGACCTTGCACTTGCTAAGCAAGCACTTATTCCACTGAGCTGTCTCACTGGCCCAGTGTTTTAAAAACAAAAACATCATGATGATGTCTGTGTTTCAAAAAGGATGGTCTATATAGCAGCCTTTCTTATGGAGAAAAATCAAGTAAGTTTTTAAAAAATAGTAGCTAACAGGCTATGGTTTCTTTATGATTTTATTTAACTGCAAATTATAACACTCAATAGAAAAGTATACTAAATAAAGGATAATATGAACACTTGAATTTAGATTAATCAGAATAGTTCATTAATTAACAAAGACTTAAATTTTTCTCTATTTTTGCTTCATCACTCTAAACTATAAGCATTTATGTTATGATTTAGAGTGATTATTCCACTTCCATCTTTCACATCCATGTTTTACATTGTCACAACCAAAGAAAATTAGAAAAGTATATCATATCCTTTTAAGAATATGTTCTCAAATCACTCATATCAGTTCTATTTATATTCCATTTGTCAATGATTTTCCTTCAAAACTCATTTTCTTTATTTGTCAAAGAGGCTAGGATATATGTGTTTTATTTTACAGAGCCATACAAACTAGTAAAAATACAGCCACATAACAAACTCATATAAACAGGTGTCAATTACTGATGAAGATACAAAAAAAAAATGCTATTGGGAAGCACTACCTGATCTAAAACAGAACCTACTTATAGGGCTGAGTGAGCGGGCTACTTGCTTGGTCTCAACAGAGGCAGCAGTACAGAGATGCTTCAAAAGGAAATTCACCAGGTTTGGTGAACACTTGGATCTGTGCTATGATAAGTAATTACACCAATTTGATATTTCTTGTCCTTCTTTGGAAGCACATATACTAATAGGGTATTTCTGACTTGGGAAAGAAGTTTCTGTAACTAAGTTAGACAATGCTTCTGCCCCATAGGAGCGCTATAAAACAATGACATATGTCGAAAGTTTTATAAACAACAGAAATGTATTTCTCACAATTTCAGAAACTAGGAATTTCAGATTATGATAGTGAATTTGGGGTCTGCTGAAGGCCTGCGCTCTCACTGATGGCTTTCTTCTTGCTATAAACTGAAGTGGTGGGTGGGCTTGGTGAGATAGCTCAGTGCACTAAAGCACCTGCTTAAGCAAGCTTAGGCAAACACAGGGACTGCGGCTCTATGCCCGGCACCACATGCCGTGCCCGCCCCGCCCCATGGTGGGATGAACCACCAGAGTCAGGACATAGTGGTGCATTCCTGTAATCCAGCACTAGGGAGGCTGAAAGAAGGAGGATTACTGCAAGTCTGAGTTGCTTAGTGAGACCCTGTGACAATCCAATACATTAAAAAAAAAAAAAACTAAGTGGAGGAATGGGACCAAAATCATAGAAGCAAAAAAGCACTAATTCTACACATGAAGCCTCCATTCTGTGATGTAATCACCTGCCAAACTGCTTGCAGGTAAGGAGAGATATGAATGCTCCACACGCAGCATGTAGAGAATGCTACAAAAAGAATAGGCATGTACAAAACATGTTCAGCTTCATGCAGGCTCTATTTGAAATGCCTTATGAACACTGATATCTGGAAGCCATTCTAATTTTTATAACATGTCAATGTGTTCTAAAAGGATTGTAAACTGCAAAATGTACAATTTTTAAAGTATAAAAGTATTGCTTGAGTGGCTGGATTCATTTGTCCTTCAACCCTGTGAATTATTCGAGGAAATGCATTTCTATTTATTTAAGTGCTACCTGTTAATTTATTCCTGGCCCTGTGCCATTTGCCAGACACAAGTATAGGTTACTCATCATTCAAACCACTTTTTTTATTTTAAAGAATAATGCTAATGAAATTTCTTAAAATCTGACCTCCCTTTTTTCACATCTCTTGTGGTAATTATCTAGTCAGAAAGATGATTTCTAAAAAGAAAAGTCTTACAGAAATGAAAACAAAAGCAACAGCAAGTGGTTGTGTAATAGTATTTCTACCACTTCCAGTCAACAAAGATGCTTGACCCAGAAATTCCAACTGGCACCACAGAGGTCAGGGCAACACTCTTGTAAGCAGAAAGCAGCAGAGTACAGACAGTTGTCTGCACCTGCTCTCCCGCTGTTAGCCTTTTCAGGTTCTGTTTTCCAGAAGTCTGTGTAAGCCTTGAAGAGTCTAGGAGAGAAACTTAGAGAAAAATGCAAAAATGACATTAAGTGATATACACCAGGCAGCAAAAAACCAATGACATGCAATTCCCCTTGTATGTGAAATACAGAAAGTCAAACTCATAGAAGCAGAAAGTAAAACCTGGAAGCTATGGGCAGGGGGAAATATTCAGAAGATGCTAGTCAAAGGTTAGAAATTTTAGTTAGATGGAAGGAATAAGGTAAAGAGATTTACCACAGCATGAGCTGATTGTAATTCATGACAGTGTACGATGCTGGTAGTGTGGCTCAGTGAACAGCTGTGCCTAGCATCCATAAGACACTGAGTTTGATCCCCAACACTGGAAAAACATTAAGCTAAATGATAACATTATATTGTATACTTGAAAAGTGCTAAGCCAGTATTCTAACCACAGATCAATGATAAATATATGAGTAATGAATATGCTAAATAGTTTGATTAAGCCATTTCATAACACACATATTAACATATATCAACATACATCAAAAATCATGTTGTATATCATACATGTATATATAATATTTGCTTATCATTTTAAAATATATTTAAAAAGTATGGCTGCAACATACAATTTTAATGAAACACAAATGTATGATTCAAATCAGATTGCTTAAAAATTAGAAACCCATTACCAATTTCAATATGAATATTGAGGTTAATTTTAATTGACTTAGATTTCCTCACTGGAGAATGTGACACTACACTTCTTACAAATATTCCCCCTAAATTCTTTTCTTGTTGCTGTCACTTTAAAAAAAAAAATCCATCTAGAGACTTTTGAGGTTGCAAGTTAACTAGTAGGGAAAGATGAAAGTTACTTTGCAAGAATTATTTTTTGCACAGTCCATTCATTTAATGCCAATATTTAAAATGATGTAGAAATCAATCTCATTTTCAAGATCAAAAATCTGTGGCTCCTAGATTATAAATGATCGTGTCTAAGTCTATAGAATTAGAATAAGAAAGGAGAAAAGGATTTGAATGGAAGAATATGTGATTTGAAAGCTCTCTATTGTTTTCAACTATTCCATAATACTTCTTAAGTGGATCTCAGTGTCACTAAAGTGAGTATGTGTTGTAGTCTACATGACCTCAATGCTCAATGTTACGTTTAATTTACAATAACTATTGTTGTTAGATACCTATACTAACTAACCATTATGCTCTGCAGTTCTATCTAGGTTTACTAAGTCCCTTATTCATAGCATAAGTCTGTTACATACCTTGTTAGGTTTTGATTGATAAATCTAACATGTTTACTCATGTCTATCGGTTCCAGTCAACAGACTTGAGTCCCCCTCTCCCATGGTGGTGCGGAGGTGGTGGAGCTCTGGGGGCTCCCCTCAAGGAAGAAGCAGTTAAACAGAAGAGATGAACAAACTGACAGAAAATGGAAATATCTAGACCTAGACATGGTATGGAGAGAGAATTATAGGAGAGTAAAATATGAAAGGACAAGTTATGGTTTAAGGAAGATTTCGTTAAAAGAATATTCTCTTTAGGCTGAACGTTAAAATGAGCTTTAAAAGGTGTTCATTTCAGAATGAACTTTTAAGGTAGAGAAAGGCAGGTTGACCCTTCTTGGCAGAGGAATTAAATGTGCACAAACATAGCTGTTTGAAGCGTTAGCTCTGAAGTTAAACTGTCGGGATTCAAAGGGTATTTCCGGCTATTTCTACATTACATAAAAGACTTTTTAAAAATCTAATTACTTTCCATAAGCCTTAGTTTCCTTATCTTTAAAACAAAAAAGAAAGCTGTCATATAAGGTTGCAGTATAAACTATATTGAACAATCATTGCAAAATGTATAAGATTACCTACAAAGAGAATAGGCATTAAATATATTATTAATAGTACTTTGTAGTTTGTATGACTATGCTTTTGTTATTTAATACATTCATTATTGAGCATAGTAAACAGAATATTTTGGCTTATTATGTATTCTTGTTCATAGTCATATTCAATTTTGAATTCACAATTTTCTAAACATCAGAATAGAAAATATGAGTTCAAGGAAGACTGAATTCATGTACTTTTCCCTATTCTTCTCCCATATGCAACTAAAATCCACAGAAATTATGCCAAATAAAGACAAGAATTCTAAAATATACAAAGAAGTCAAATTGCTGGGAATCACATGACTCAACAAAACAACTGGTAAGTGAGTTTTCAACTAGTTTATGTTTTGTCTTATATTGCTGGACTTACAAATGAAGAAGCCAACAAGATGCAAGGAGAAGAAAACAAATAAAAACAAACCAAAAAAGAAAAAATCCAAAAATGAGCCTCCTATTTTGGGCCAGGAGAGCCTAACATAAAAGCCTAACAAGACAGAAAAATGCTATATAATAACTATGTATTAGTCTTCCTGCCCCTCCATAACTTTAGAATGGATAGCTTCAAAAATAAAATTTAACTTGCTCATTGTTTTAACAACTGAGATGTTTGAGATCAACGCACTGGTTGGTTCCTGTCCTGGAAAAGATGTGTCCCAGTGTGTGGATGGCCACCTTCCTGCTGTATCCTCCCAAGGCCTCTTTCAGGGTGTGGTACACAAACAGCGAGTGTGAGATAGGACATTCCCAAGCTTGTAACAGTCAGAACAATGCAGTTCTGAAACTTTTTCTCTAAAGAAAAAAATTATAAATAAGGACTAGGGGTGTAGCTCAGAATTCCCAGGGTTCAATCAGCAGTCTATGGGATGTTCTCCCTTTTCTTAGAAGGCCAGTAATCTATCATCATGGCCCATTATCGCAACCTAATTAACACTAATTACCTCTCACTAATCACTGCTTTATCCCCATGTGTCATCACTGGAGTTGAGGACTTCAACAAGGAAGACAAAAACATTCAGTTTCATCTGAATAATAATCAGTAAATGATGATTTCTGGCCAAACATCACACACACCGACATATACACAGACACATACACACACACACACACACACACACACACACGCGCGCACACACACACGCATGCACTAACTTTGACACACACACACAAAAAAAAAAAAACCAGGAAGAAATGAGGGGATCCTACATTTCCACTTTCAACAAGATCTAATCAAGTACCCTAATATTTACCTTCCTCTGGCCCACACAACCATGACATAAACTGATGTCCAAGAAGGACTAGCGGAACTTGAAGCTTGCACATGCACTGCACAGTTGTGAGGCCCCCCTCCTCTCCCTGTGATATTAGTGAGAACAAAGAGTGAGACTCAGTCTTACCTGCCACCCTGAAGTAATAAAGTGCTCCTCTTCTTCCGCATGGCAGAGGTATTTGAGGAGGTCTGGAGGAGAGGCAGAACTTTCACTACTGCCTGGTGACAGTGAAGCCACTGGCCTACCACTCCCAACCACTTCTGTGACTGTAGACAAATACAAACAGTAATTAAGCATTTCTATTTCTCACTAACCCAGAAGAAAGGTAGGAAGGAGGATTAGGGTTTGTCCCTCACCCCACAGGTAACAAGGGACACTTCTATCTCAGTGTCAGTCAAGGCCAGCAGGGGAACCTGAACTTTTGCCCTGCCCATTCCTCTTGTTGGAGCAGTGTCAGAGGAAATAGCTTAAATATAACATTTTCACAAGATCTAGAATTTATAGCATTAAAATTCTTATTTAACAGTTCAAAAGAAAGAAAGGAAACCAATGCCAGTTAAATCAAAATGGAATTCTGAAATGTATTTAAGAAATTCATAGGAAGTCAGGAAAAAGAAAACAGGAAAAACAGAAAGGGGAGAGGAGGAAGAGAGAGAGAGAGAGAGAGAGAGAGAGAGAGAGAGAGAGAGAGAGAGA
>NW_004524675.1:6555870-6558819 GCF_000260255.1 Octodon degus | reverse complement strand
TTCAACACATATTTTCGAGGCACAGGCACTCAGTCCTGTGTATACATGAAACTGTACAATTGCTTTTCCTTCATCCTTCTTGGTCTCTTCAGGCATGATGTGCTTAACAGCTCACGACACTTACTTATCAAGGAATAATTCCCAGGAAACCAAACTGACTCATTTCCTTCCAAAATGTCTACCTGTCATGAAATAAAACTGGATTATGCTGTTTCGGTCAGTGTTTAATATTCTGAAATCATAATTGGAGCCAGAAATTCAGTTCCCTTCATGTAATCGTTGTCTGGGGATTCTCAAAGCAGCCTGGAGTTCAGGAATCTGCAGATCCTTGCCTAGCTGTCACTGACTTGCTTAAACGACACCTACCAAATGAGTTAAGCATCTCTGGGCATCAATTTCTTCATCTCTAAGAGAGGGATAAAAATATCAGCCACCTGTTGTGAAGATCAGGGAGCCAGTGTGTCTCAGAAGCTTTCAAATCTCTGGCTCTAAGCCTTTTGCTATCAGTGTGTTAAGAACAAAGGCAAGTCCTCACTGGTTTCACCCAAGTGCTGCATTCAAAGGAAGAAAAAAAATACAATATTTGAGTTCCACAAAGCTTGAAGGTTATTTTATATTAGTTTGAATTTCAAACTGTTTTTCTCTGTTGTACTCTTGGCACTGCCATTCTTTAAGTACAGCACTTCATTTGCATAGTAATTACAAAGTTTAACAAATAGCATTAATGTCTGAAAGAAAGAGGTACACTCCATTTAAATTACTGACAGTATTACATTACACATTTTTAACTGCAATTTTTTAAAAAGGGAAAACTATTCCATCCTAATGTGCTGTACAGATTCCCAGAGCTCAGCAATATTTGTGCTTCAAGAAGGTAAAATCTCTTCCCGTGCTCTTTAGTGACTTCTAAAGCCCTATTCATAAATACTGATTAGGCACTATTTCACCATAGGACAGAGTACTGTTGGCACAACTCCCTACTCAGAGCCAAATTGGCAATGTTAGTATAGTAAATTAGGCCAAATGTCTTAGCTGTACTGTACATGAAAGATCATCTTTAATAAATAGATGCTAATGTAGCACTTGGATCATGTAGAACTGTAAATGTCAACCTTTCATCTTGATTCCAGAAAGTTTAAAATGAAAGACATTCAAGAAATGTGTGCTATTTTAATGAAAAAATAAGGATAAAGAGCAAATATGAAGATATTATTTGTTTATTGGGAAAGTATTGAATTTGAGAAGAAACACTTTGCTTATTTGCAATGCAAGGAGAGGAAAAAAGGAATGAAGAAGACCTTTATTCCAGCTACACCTGCATACAATACCTTTCATACTGTTTTTGTCTTGTCATGCTGCTTTGTGCATCCTGGCCTATGTAATTTTACCAAGTTTTCTTTTCGCCTCACTAATTTGCCCATATCTTCTCTTGAACATAGCTTGCTCCATTAGAAGAAAACACCTTTAATTGTTCCTGACCTCCCTTCTTGACCTTCCTAACGTATGTCTTGATATCAAACTGAAGCACATGTGCATGTACACAGACACACATACCACATAGAACTCTCAGACAAACTTTACCCAAAGCATTCAAGTTACGAAATTCGGTCAGGTGGCCAAATAATTTTCATTTTATCTTTATATTTTTCTCAGGCAAACAAGCTTACTTTCAATTGTAAAACATCTTTGGAGAACATGCAGTAATTTCAAAGAAAGAAGGAATAGCTACAGGTTATACAAATATATAGTAATACAAGACATTTTACCTGGTTTGGCAGCTTGTCCAAACATACTAATCCATTTTTGTTTACTTCTTTTTCTTTTTTGTAATGGAAATAAAAACTTAGGATCTTGTGCTTGCCAGGCAGCTGCTGTGCAACTGAGCTAAACCCCTGTCCCCTCACATATTTTTGTCTAGATTTTATTGCTTTTCTTTCCTGTCTTGTGACAGTAAAGTATAGTAACAAAGAAATTACTTTTTCCTGTTTTCCAATCAAACATCAACTACTTTTTGGAGAAAGACAGTCACTTGGCTTCTGAAATCTCTATTTCTTCCTCATAAAATGATGATGAGGGTTGACTCAGGAGTCCCTAGACCAGGCACTGCAGACAAAACCTCAACATGAAGCCCAACATACAGAGCAAGCACAATAAGCAGTTGGTATCAGCATCACTATTTCCAAATGGATGGATCTCTATTGAATTTTACTTATGAAGGCTATTGTATTCACAGCTTTAGGCTAAAATTGTTGGTTCCCTGTAATTGTTGATCATTGTCTTAATAAAAAACATGACTTGTCTCTGGTAGTATGTGTTTAGTCTTACATTTGCTCCACATCTAATACAAGTTTTAGGGCGATTCTGTTAATCTGAACTCTGTCACAACTCATAGTGACTGAGAGACAAAGTACCCTCAAGAAGTTCACAGAGCATAAGATTAAGTAGAAATTGGGATTAATCTGAGCTGTTCATTTGGATCTAGCAAGGCAGCAACAACAATGCAATCATTCAGACTCAGAGAACTTGAAACATATTAAAGGTTCTGGATAGAATACATACAGTGGAGTGTGTCTGAATTTATTTAAAGATAGTTTTAAAAAAACAAGTTAGGAAGAGCAGGGAGTGAGATCTTCAATGCTATTTTATTGTTGAGGTATTGAGGAAGACATAACACATTATTTGTGAAAGGACCAAAGATTTCATACTAAAAACAAGCAAGAGTGGTGTTATTCAGTCTTCAGGAGGAGTCAGATGTAAGAAGTTGCTAGAGACGAGAGATACTTCATAGAATGCATAAAAGGGCTAGGGGAAGAGTACTTTCAAACACATTTAATTATTTTCTCTACTACACAAGGATAAGGTAAATTATAAGTGTGACTGGTTAAATGTTACTTTGGAGATGGAATATGGTAGGTTCCAAGCAAAAATAATCAAGTAAAATAAATGCAA
>NW_004524675.1:6542627-6545190 GCF_000260255.1 Octodon degus | reverse complement strand
CATATCAATCATGAAACTACATGGACATTGTCTAAATATACCAATTAAAAGACAGACTGGCAGAGTGAATATAAAAACAACAAACTAAATATTATATGCCATCTGCTAAAATTGCATTGCAAAATGATACACAGGCCAGTTGAAAGGATGGATATGTATATCACACAAATACATTTTTTAAAAAAACAGTGAAATGGATATTTTAATATCAGATAAAATGAACCTTTGAACTAAAAAATTAACATTAAACAGATAAAGAGTACAAACTGATAAAAAGTGTGATGCACTTCGAAGATACAACAATCATGAATGTTTGTGCACCAAACAACAGAGTTTCAAGTTATGTGACACAATGAGAAAAGAGATAAATATAAAATTAACTGTATAGAGTTAAGTACATTTCTCAACAACCAAGATAACGAGAAATAAATCAGCAAGGATGTAGATAACTCAACAATAATATCAAAGAATAATATTCAATCAAAAATATATTACTGTTCTCAACAGCTTCAGACAGCACATGTTTTGCAAGTGTCAGTATGGATGTATACAATGTCCTCAACACATAACTCACTTCAACAAACTGAAAAGAAAAAGCATACAGTCTCACAGTTTTCTCTCTGAACACAATAGAATCAAACTAAAGGGCAACTACAGAAATATCAAAGCACAATTTTTAAATACTTAGAGGACAAAAATAATTCTAAATAATTTGTAGGTCAGGCTGAGGAGATAGTCCAGCAGTCTAAGCGCCTTCCTGGCAAAATGCAAGGACCTGGGTTCAATCTCCAGTACTACATGGTGTGCCATTCCAGAATCTGGCACTGTGGTACACGCCTGTAATCCCAGAGCTGGGGATGCTGTGACAGGAGGCTCAGTACAAGTCTGAGCTGCAGAGTGAGACCCTGTACCAAATAAATAAATTATTAAAAATTAATTTGTAGATGAAAGAAAATTTCAAGATATACAAAAATTTTATTGCACTGACCAAAAACTGAAAATGTGAACATATCAAAATTTGTGAACTAGTGCTAAGATATGTGCTAAAAAAATTTCAAAATCCATAACCTAAGTTCCACATTCAAGGACCTAGAAACCAAAATGGATTACCAAAAGGTAAGAGCACTATTTCAAGATGAAAACAGAACAATATCAGCAAAACCTGTGAAAAAAGGGGCTTGCTCTTTGAAAAATATCCATGAAATTGTCTAATCTCTAAGAAGGCTGACAAAACAAAGCAAAACAGAAGTACAAAATTTCAGTAATTGGAAGAAATGTTGAATATTGCTGCAAAACCTGGAGAGAACTGAAGGACAAAAATAGAACACCAATATTAGTTTATATAAATTTGCAAAGTCAGACTAAATGAACCAATCCATTGAAGAAAACACTAACATAATTCATGAAATATGAAAAAAGAAGAAAACTAAACATGCAACTGCTCTGAGTCAAGAGTTACACTCTTGAAAGTTTATCTCAAGGTATGAACTTATGTTCACATGAAACCTATACACAATTTTACAGCACTTTTATTTACAATAGCCAAAGCTTCAGAACAACCCAGATGTTTTGTGGTAGATCAATGAATGGCTAAACACATTTTAGTACATCCCTACTCTGAAATAAAAATGGAGCAAACTCAGCAACAATCAGGAACGAACTAATGAAATATGCAAGAGAATCAATACTGACTAAAAGAATCAAATCTTTAAAAAGTACATACCGCATGATCTTATTTATATAGTGTTATTAAAATGACAAAACTACGAAATGGAGAACAAATCAGTGAGTGGCCAATAGACATTAAAAACATTCAGGGAAAAAGAAAGTGAATCTCCCTATTAAATGGAGATAGTCTTTTGATGCTTTGTTCCTTACTTTTAAGTTTTGCCTTCTTGCCCCTGTATTCTCCTGCCCTATGAAATTTTCTGTTGTACTCCACAGTTTTTCTCAGGCTCATTTCCTAATTAGATATTCAGCTACATACTCTGACCCGAGCCAATCAAGTGTATGCTCTGAGCTCATCTACTCCCTCACTAGAGTTTCTAGCCCTCTCGTCTGTCAAGTTCACAGTCTAGGGAAATAATACAGTGGATGAGGCAACCTGAAATGCAGGTAGTTTCCCTTCTGCGCCACACATATTAGAAAAGGGTAGATGGAAGGAGTAAAGCGTGGGTGGGATCCAGGTAGATAGCTTCTCGAGCCTCCTACTGATAGGCTAACTGCTTAAGAAACAGTGAGTATGACTGTATCTTTGTGGCTCATTGTGAAAGATGGATCCCATGGTTTCAGAATGTTATTCCTCATTTTCTATGGTATTGTTTTCTTGAGGTTTGTTTGTTTGTTTTCAAATTTTTATTGATAAACAGCAATGAGACAGTTTCAAATCAAATCGGAAGTACAGTTTCAACAAATAATAAACTGCATATATTCTTCTTAGTAGTTAATTGCTGTACAAGATGCGGACTTGAGAGCCTATTTACAAACACCATTAGAACAATTCATTCTATTCATTAAGAGAATGCAACTATATATCTATTCTAACCACTTTGAATACACAGAT
>NW_004524675.1:6541792-6542527 GCF_000260255.1 Octodon degus | reverse complement strand
AAAAAAGACTAGACAACATGAATTTGTACCATTTACTGACAAACTTCAAACATGGAATGCACAATTCATGGCTTGCAGAAGCTGTAACAACAGTGAATACACTGAAAGACTCTATGAACATTACCTCTAACATATACAGAGCCAGAAACAGAGATTACTATACATAAAAGAAATTATTTCCCTCTTAAAAGTTCTACTGTAGAATACAATAAGAACCTCATTAAAAATTGTATATTAAATTCCATTTGCAAGGCAAGAATATAATTTTTGCAAAAATTATATAGCATTTGTTACAGAAGCACTATAGTCCTGTAAATCTTCTTCAAGCTACTGTTTGGCATTCATGTAAGCATAAACACAAGAAAAGTTGCTCAATATTAATACATATTTGTTGAATGCTTACTCTGTGGCAAACATTTTCTAGACCCCCAGGAACCATTGTTGAAAGAAGATACAAACTTTCCCTGATGAGGATCAAATTAAGGAGAGTTGAAAGTTGGGTCATAAAACAAGTAAATTACATGGTATGGTGTACTGACACATTCTGAAAAGAAATACACAGTAGAAGTAAAAGAAACATCTTTGAGTTGGCTCAAGGATAAAGGTCTTCATTTTAGATGGATTAGCCAAAGAAATACTCACTGAAAAAGTGGTATCAGAGATAAGACAGCTAAGAAACAGCATTCTAAGTGGACAAAGGGGAAAAAAAGAACCTGGCAAGGAAAGATCCTTGAA
>NW_004524675.1:6538802-6541183 GCF_000260255.1 Octodon degus | reverse complement strand
TAACAACAAATTAATTTGGAAACAACATTGCATAAAAGTTTTAAGATAAAACTTTGTAGTCACAAATTTCTTGGTGATATTTACCCCTTGCTTGTATTTGAATATAAGATTCAAGCTTTAGAAGCACTAATGAGTATATCACGGATACTAATATCAATAACATTAAAATAAAGGATGCTTGGGAGGATTTAAAGACTAGCTAATCTATAATTAATATTTTTGGATGTTCTAGCTTTTCTGATGTTCTTCTCAACAAAGATTACAACCAATTAACATGATATAACTTCATCAATATGGTTCTTTAGGTTTCTCCTAATCAAGTTGCCTACTCATAATTGTTTGCTAAGGGTCATTGAAGTAACTGCCACCTCGGTAACAAAGCACAAAGGAACAGTATGTCAATGTCTGGTAACCAAATGTTTATACTGCTAATGATGGAAATGATGAAGTCCAATTACTTCATCTCTGCTTTTATTCCTACGATGAGTAGGAATGATGATCAACGGTGAATAGCGAACTGGACAGTACTGAATCCAATAAATTTACAAATACACATCATTCTAGTGGCCTTCCTTCCCTACTCCCTTGCTTATGTCCTTTTCCTCTTCTTCCTTCCTTCCCACTGCTCTTCTTAATATTCTATCGCATTTTGAAGTATGAGTTGTTCTAGGTATAAATGACCATGATTCATTTTATTTTAATATCTCAGTAACTAGCTTTTATAGCTTAGAATCTCCTCTCTGTGTTGTTACATTTTAATGCCACGGTGCTACAAAAGGTGTGAGTATTTTATATGTATAAATATATAAATATAAGCATGAAGGTGTGAGGTTCCTCCCTGTTGTTTTCTTGTATTTTCCCCACAGGAAATTTAAAAATTCAATGTTACAATTTTTATCATTAGTGAGTGTTTGATATACCTATGAAAATATCACTGTCCATGATTTTAAAACACTAATAAAGTACACGGTCTCTGTGATACACTGTAAAAACAAAAGGGAAAAATATGTATATACTGAATATAGCCATTCAGAAATATGTAAAAATAGTAAAGCTACATAGAGAAAAAGAACTGAGGGGTCTGGGGAGTTAGCTTGCTAGAATAAGTGCTGGGCCTGAGTTCAATCCCCAGTTCTTAAAAAAAAAACCTGAATAAATTAATAAAACAAGAAAAACATTTAAAGAAGCATTGTTTAGGAGTTGTTCCTCCAGAGGCTGAAATGTGATATTAACTGTAACTACCAATCCCTACAACGTCAGTCAAGTACATGAGCCATGGAGGCGAGTACTAAACGCAGTGCCAGCTTGTTTCTTGTATTGAGTTACTTGCTAATGTTAGTGGCAGTGGAATCACTGCGATCAAATGAGCACATTTATGTGCACCTGTGTAATTTAAGTGGGATGTTAAATCACAAAAATGTAAACAACAGCGCGTGCCGTTTGTCAGAAACTTCCCGGGAAAACTGTCAAACAGGACCTCATTGCTGCCCCGAGAATTAAGTGCATGCTGCTTGCATCTCAGCTGCCTCGAAGGGTTCTGTGACGGGCCTTGCTTTGACTTCTCGCAGCTGCACCACCACCTAACCCCTGACCTCCGCCGTGTTGCTGCTTGTATATAGACAAAGAGACCTAATTTAAGTAGTAGCTTGTTCAGTTAAAATAAATGATGATTTTTGGTAAAGCAGCATCATCGGATTAAAATGAAATATTAATCATACACGTGTTTTAAATTTTTCTGGTAGTCATGTTCAAAAGTGGAGTCAGATATGGATTTGAGACTCAATAGATGTCTGTGCAGAATAATGTAATTTCAAGTGTTTACTAGCTACATGTGCAAAGCAGCTACCATACGGGAAAATAGAAGTCTAAATTGTGATATAATGTAAGTTTGAACAAGTGGGATTCTTCTGAACAGCAGACAACTATAATATTGAACAATAATTAAAAAGTGTTTGGAATGGCAATGATTCATACTTTTAGTATTCCAGAAGTAAGGGCTGGGTATATTGTATATGTAGATGGAAAGACAGTTGTAACATTTAGTAGATTACTTGCTTTACATTTTAAATTTTAATGATTTATGAAGATGACATAAAGAGGCAATCAGGCTGAGCTGTAGAAAATAATTCATGTCACTGAATTTGCAACTCAGTAATAACAGGATTAAAATTAGAACTGAATTGAATTAAATTTTCTGGTTACTTCTTAAATATCATGTATATTGGAATATAAAGGTGAAGATGCAAAATCCTTTTTTTGGAATTTACCTTCATATGGGTGAACAGTTGAGTAAGAACAAAACCTAAGTCCAGAACAATTTAATTCATGGATATTGCTAATTCTTAAAAGAATCAACAGGATAATTTGTCAAGTCAATACAG
>NW_004524675.1:6537485-6538393 GCF_000260255.1 Octodon degus | reverse complement strand
GCAGGACCAGCACAGCACACTGGGGATCAACACCTGGTCCCTGTGTCTGCCTAAGCGGGCACTTCAATCCTTTCGCCATCTGACCAGCCACATGTGTCCAATTTTTAGTAGTAGTTGTCTTTGGGTCATGCAGTTCTACTTTTTTACTTTTTATTTTGCTTTTAAACGTTTATAAAATGATGTCATTTTGTAATAAAGCATCTCATCTTACAAGGAATAATAAAGTATTGTTTTTAAATTCTTAAAAATATCAAACTTCTTGATGAGATTTCATATTAAAGCATTATATGCATACCTGTGTTTATAGAAGCACAATTCATAATAGCCAAATCTTAACAACAGAATACATGCCCATCAAGGAAGAAAATTTGTATTTAAACACTATGGAGTACTTCTCTGTCAAAGGTAAATTTGAGTCATTTTTAGGAAAATTAATGCATGTTGAGATCAGATATTAATTGAAATAAGTCAGAGGCACAAACTTAAATATCAGATGGTTTCACTTATGTAGAAACTCAAATTATGAATTAAAGACCGACAAGAAGTAGAGAGATACATTCTCTCAGAGGAGAAAGAGATTAAGAGATGGAGAGAGAAAGAGGAGGGATGAAGAGAAGTTTAGGATGCCTTATGTAGTCATGCCTGCTCCTCACCACTAATGTAAACATTGTGTACTGAAAACATGTGCTAAATTTTTAAAAACAAGTAAAAAAATAACATAAAACAATCAAATTTTCTATAACTAAAGGAATGAGAATTTGTAGTATGAGATTTTTTCCAATATTAATCAAACAAATGTGTTTCAAATAAAAGGTGGTATATAGTATTAAAAACAACCCATTTCATTCATTACTGGTGAAACAGAAATTGCAATAAGCCATTGAGAATATAAATTTATAATGTTATCT
>NW_004524675.1:6506213-6535885 GCF_000260255.1 Octodon degus | reverse complement strand
TAATCTAGTAGTGAGACCCTGAACACCCTGTAGACCCTTCTCGAAAATTAAATCTAAAACAGAATCTTCTTGCCATTTCATTGGGCCTTGCTCAGCTCCAGCCATACTCCAAAAGAAAACTTACATTGCCTTCTTCCTGTTGTCAGAAAACACAGCTAAAAATGGTGATTACCATTTTTGGAGAAGAGAAAGACTGTGACTATACACTACTACTAAACCTTGTATCTCAAAAAAAGTAAAATTATTGTCTTTTCAGATGAGTTTACTAATCCAGTGACATATGCATATAGTTATTCATCACAATGAAAGTACAAAACACTGAGAAATCCAAATAAAAATTTATGAAGGATAATCAGAATATGCTGTGAATGTTTAAATTAAAAAAATTAATTCAGTAAAAATGCATTGCCATTAATCTCCCTCAAGATTCTTCACCTTGCTTTGACCGTAATTACTCCATGATTCTTGCCTCTTTCTGAAATAGTTCTGGAAGTTTTCCTTCTGAAGAGTCTTTAGTTGTTGTTATGGTTTGTGTCTACTTGTTCCCCCAAAGTCTCATGCAATTAGTGGGGCAGCTTCTAGAATTTGTGGTTAATTATGATCCAGTGCTGGGATTATAGGTGTGAATGCTACACCTATCCTGCAGCAGATGGCTTGAGTACAGTAGAGGGAGGTTAGAGAGGCTTGCTAGCCTCTGCTGTAGCCACTGCCCCTTCCTTTGGCTCTTTGCTGTTTTCTGCTGTCATGAACTGCTGCCCTCTGCCATGTGCCACTCTGCCTGTGAGCCAGCCAAGTATGGACTGAAACCCCCTCACACTGTGAGCTGAATGAATCTTTCTTTCCTTAATTCTGGGAATCGGGTATTTTGTCCCAGCAATGAGAGAAGAGTAACCGAGACAGCTGTGTCATGGCTGGCAAGTCACATGGTGCAAGATGGGTGGAATAGGATCCAGGGAAAATGAGGGTCAGGATACAGTGTAATTCTTTATAAGCCTGATTTTCCAGTGCTTACCATTAGCATCAGCATTCACCCTGCTTTTGACGCTACCTTGTAGAGGCGCTCACAAAAGAGAATTTTCAGTCAGGGATTATGCCTTGTATCTGGATTCTGAGTAAAAAACCTATACATGTATACAGTAATAATAAAGTCAGTTTTAAGAGTATTTTGAAGTTCTTTATTCACATAGAGGAAAATAATTTGTTATCTATAAAAATATGTACTCACATTGTTCTTATTCCATGACATAACATAATATTCATAGTGGAGTGATACCTTGGTTTAAGAAACCATTTGTTGGCAAACAATTTGACTGGAAAACAGAAGTCTTTGGAAAAGTTTTACTTTTATTTATTTTACTTTTATTTATATTGCATTGGGAGACAGACATGATGCAGACATCTTCACCATGCAAACATAAATGTGGCCATCTTTTCCAAAGCTGTAGAATAAATCAAGTTCATGGACCAAGGTACTGCTGTAATTGATATAAAGGTACACATGTGGAATTGACTCTCCTTATTTGTGGTAGTCTTGTTTTTGTAAGCTCACTAGAAATGATAATTGAGCAATTATTAAACCTCTTCCCAAGGGAGATACCTCACTTGAACTCACATAGATTGTAATTTAAAATCCTAAAGACAACCCCATTGGAAGATATTATGTTCTTTATTTTACAGAAGAGAACATGAGCTCTGGAAGTACAAAACTCTGTAGGAGACATCAGAGCTGGAATTCAAGCCTTCAGCAGCAGCAGCCTCAAACCCAGTCTGGCATTGTCCCTGACCTTCTCTGATCTGTGTTCATCTTTAGGGAAGAACAGAGACCAAAAAGCCTTTTCCCACCTCAGCTGGGGACTTGTGTGATAGCTAGCTCGTTCATTTCACTGTGTCATGTGAATTCTGCAATAGGCTGCCAAAACTTTGACAGCATTGGTATTGAGGTTACATATAAATTTTAAGCTGAGGAGTTAGCTTAGTGGTCCAAGTGACTGCCTGGCAATCACAAAGACCCAGCTTCAATCCCCAGCACTGTGGTGGTGCACACCTGGGATCCCAGCATTGTGATGATGATGCAGGAGGATCACTACAAGTCTGAGCTGCGTAGCGAGATCCTGTACCAAATATAGAATCCACAAACAATGAAGATTGGGGAGATATATATATATATATATATATATATATATAATCAGTATATTCAAGGAAATACATTAGCATGCTTTGAAAAATGTAACTATACAAAATTATAAAATTGATCATGGATATTAGATTATGGATAAGTTATTAACATTCATTTTTCATTTTCTAAAATGAAAATGTTTTTATTATGAATATATTTTTCTCATTATTTTTATTAGGGCATGTTTGCAGTGCATAATGGTTCCATTTGACAGGGGGCATTTCTAGAAATACCTATTACATCTGGATATTTTTTTCTCCTTCCTTTCCCATCCCTAAGAATGATTAATTCTGTGTTCTCTGCTATGGGAGAAAACTGGAACATCATTACAAATATCCAGATTATTAAAATATGCACATTTTAAGATTTAAATAAAAGCTAGTGGTGAATTATATATACTACTCACATTAAATTATATAGTGTAGATGAAGTTTTGACTTCATGTTGAACAGAGGAAACTCAGAAAACAAAGACAACTATTTTAAATGAACATTTTTAATTTTCCGAAGCAGAGTTTTCTTTGTGTCTGTTTGTCTTTTTTTCTCATTTAAATGGTTCTGTGTGTGTGTGTGTGTGTGTGTGTGTGCGCGCGCGCACCTTTTACTATGAAGAACAAACACAATATAAAAGGGAAAAAGGAAATCAAATAAGAAGTAAAACCAAAAAATCCGCAAATAGCATTCCAACAGTACATTTAATTTTTATTCTAATATTCTAAGCAATATATGGAAATCACTCCTTTTTTGTGCAAAGCCAATTTCCTTTTTGGCCCGATTAAAATAAAAAATCCTTATGTGTTCAAATTTCTTTCAAACTTCAAAGGACAGAATAGCTTTGGCATTGGCTGGGTTCTTGCAAGCAGTTGGGTAAATTGCCTGCATAATGAGTCCTTGGCTGTCCCTAACCAAAACTTTGTTGGACAGGTTCATTTACAATCCTCAAACAGAATGACCTTCCATCTGGCTTAATGGCCCCTGGATTGTTGCAAATGCGACCTGACATTTCCTTATGGGTGAGTTATTAAATTATATCACAGAACACAATAACATAATTTGGTTTCAGAGCCTAAGTGAAAGTGATAGTCCAGCAGATTAAGATGTAAAATTCCTTTGCAAAATTAAGTTATTTATAATCTGATGCATACCCCTTGTTTTATCTGCCATATAATAGAATTACCTTCTACATAAAGAAGCAGCATACGCCGCCGACAATGCTGACAGAACAGAAACAGCATTTGAACAAGGGGAAAGAACTTCAGTGAGCAGCTAACTGAATTTTATAGTTATCTCTCCAAAGTGGGAGCACTTGTCTAATTTTTTGCTTTTCTTTTTCTAATGGAATCGACCCATTAGGCTGCGCTTCCCTCTTTTGCCTAACAATATTATGCTACTTAATGCTATGAGATACAATTCTTTAATTCATCCTGAAATATCTGTTTCAGGATGACTAACACGTATATATTTTAAAATTTGGAGTTTCATTTATTTAGCTGCAGCTTGTAGTTGTGATTTATGGAAAAATAAACCAGTGTCTCATTTTTTATTCTACCAGACATTAGAATTATTATCCATGCCACCTTCATAGTTTGGATAAATTTCAAAGACTAATAAAAAAAGAAGAACAACATATTTATACAACTATTTATGTACAGTGTAAAATTTCCCTTAGTCAGATTTTTTTTTTGCCATAAAAAGTACACAAAGATAGTATTCACTGGTAGAAAGAAGAGGAGACTTTCTGTTGTAACAAAGAGATTCTTCAGGGGTTTTTCACAGTAATGAACTTCACTTTACACTATGTGGTGTCTTTCCTAGAATTTTCTGACTTTGCTATGTGTTTCCCTTTATTCTGTTCACTCTCCAGTGTTATTTATTTACAGTCATTTCAGCTTTAGTTTACTATACATTCCAGCAATTCTTTTTTGAGCAAATAGTAATCAGGCATTGTGGCTAGGCTTTATACAAATGGAAAAATAGCAATAGAAGTACACATAGTGTTAACTGAAAGCTGATATAATAAAGGATGCACTAGAGTGGGGAACTACTTCATTCACATATATTTCTTAGGTGGCTAAAATGTTTCTAAAACACATTAGGCATTCAAAAGATGTCCCTACGTGTAAGATGCTTTTATTTCCCCCTCCTCTCTTGCTCCCCTTCTTCCTCTTGTTCTCCTTCTTCTTCACCATAAGGAAAGGTAGGCACAAGTAACTCAAGCAGGGCTAGTAAACAGCCAATCAAGACAGAGTCTTGTCATTTAAGCAATGCTCTTGGTACCCGCCCACAGCCCCAGGGAGCTCATTCACATGAGTAAACTGTAACACACACACCTAAGATTAAGCTTTGTGCATTTTGTGCACTTTTAAGGGCGTTTGTACTTGTATTATTACTCAGATTATACTCATACTCTTATCCTCTAGACCAATGTTAACACAGTATAAATTACACAAAATTCTGACTCTTTAAAAAACAAAGACAATTTCACTCAATGAGAACTAATAAGTTCTCTTCAAGGAATATTATTCTCATGTCACTGATTTTTATAAACATTTAATTTCTCTCACACTATCTCTTCTAAACTCTATCACATATGGCTTAAATTCCAAGATTATAGCTAATTTCCTGCATTAAACTGTCCATTATTTATCTGTGTTTACCAGTTCATACAGCTTTTAATCTAATTGGGTGGCGTCTGTGGTCTGTGGTAGTCCAAATTTTACCTCAGGAGAAGTACATGACTTACAGGAAGTGGTGAGGACTTTACCAAGTAAACATTTCCCCACTAAATTGTTGAATAACATCATTTCTATGGATTATCTTCAACCCCTCACACACAGACACACACACATTTCCTTGATGCTCGTGAGAATAACCATTTTGGCCATCTTTTTATTCTTTAAACAAGCATAAAGACTATGTCTTTACTCCAATAGCATTTCCACATGGCTCTTTCTTGAGGGTTAGAAGGGCCAGTAAAGAAATAGTTGGTTCTGTCACAACTCAGTAAATGTCATAATGGTTTCTACACTGTACCATTTAAAGCTTGCAACTATTTTTCCAGTTTAAATATAACATCTTCTTTGTAATTTCTTAAAAGTGTTTTAAAACAAATAATATAATCAATATATTTCAGTTGAAGAAATAGCCCTACAAATTTTAAAACACATGACCATTGTCAGCCATTTAGCAGAGTCACAAATTTCCACTTTACTTCCTTTAAGATGAATGATCTAGCCGAGACTTTTATCACTCAGTTACATAGATATTATGAGCTTAATCCCACTACCTACTCCTCCTGCCTACCACAAATCCCCTCCTATATAGTATGTATGTTAGAGCCAGACATTTAGCCAAGGCAGTACTTCTATTCCTACCTCAGGGATTCTGTTCCCTTATTTTCTTTCTCTGATAGTGTTCATCCACTGTCAGTGTTCTTCTTCTGATACTTCTCTTTCCTTTAGAAAATTCCAGACTAAAATCCTAATAACCTTTGCATGTCAAGTTTAAGTATGAACCATATTTTTATATCTTGTTTCTAACTGAATTTGAATTTTCCATGTACTGCACACCTATACCCACAAGTAACATGTAACAGAAATTATGCTAGAGTGTCTTACATAGTAGTTTTCTTTTTCCAGTCCTAGCTAAGCTTCTAGGTTATGAGTCTCTAAGGGGTAGGAGAATCCATTTGCCTGATCTCTCACTACACACAATGACACACAGAGTGTGTTTCTGTGTCTCTCTATAGGCATGAATAAGCTGTGTATAGTGTATATACTAGAGCAAGTATGCTAGTAAAGTGTCTGTCTATGAAAGAAGAACGGAAGAACTGTAATTATTTCTTCTGAATACTTTGGTAGCACAAATACTCCTTCTTAGCCAACTTCAAGCTAGTAACACTTTAACATATATATTGCAAAACCACTTACTGGTTTTAACAACTGACTCAGTAGTGTTAGGAAGCATCCCATAAATCCACATTTATCCACTGGAATAGTTTCATGTACACAATGAAACATCAATAGTAACTATAAAAGAGGTCGACAAGAAGGACTGCAGGACCCAATGGTAGGAAAGAAAAATCCAAAATAAGAAAAATATCAGTTTTTCAAATTTACTGCAATAGTAATAAAAATAAAAAGGAAGTTAGTATATTTACAAAATCTTCTTCCCATCATTCTTGGTAGTTTCACTCTCTCTTTCTCTCTGTCTTTCTCTCTGTCTCTCTGTCTGTCTGTCTCTTTCTTTCTTTCTCTCTCTCTCTCTCTCTCTCTCTCTCTCTCTCTCTCTCTCTCTCTCTCTCACACACACACACACACACACATTACTTTATTTTTTCAAAAGCCTAAAGTCACCTTGATAGGAAGAGAAAACTACAGCAGCAGGGTTTGAAAGCTAGAAGATGTGCTATTCCTCCACAATTCACAGAACCCTCTTTCTTTAACCATCCATTCTATGGTGCTTTCATTTATCCACTCTAGGTAACCCTGGTCTCATAAATCCGAAGATTTCACCCTTCTGGGAGCCCATGTCACTCTTCACTGAAAGTCATCTTGCCCTTGAAGCTCTTGAAACTGATCCTTCTTCAGGGTAGTTTTGAAATGAAATTACTAAAAGCTCAGCTTGGCTTTTTTAGATTCTTGCCATTGGGTAGAACATAGAAGTTACTCAGGGACATGATATTCAATTCTATTAGGACCAGTGGTAGCTAGAAGGCAACTGTAACATTTATTTAGTTTTTCAGTTGCTTTATGAAATTGCACCCATCATGAAAATGCCCAGGGAATAAACCAAAGAATGAGCACATTAATTATAAGTAAAGCATTATAGAACAACAACAATTAACAGCTCAAATTAGTTTTTAGCCATCATTTATGCTAGGATGCTAAGAAATAAAACAGGAATGGAAGCAACCAATATAACTAAACATTAAATATCTATGTCATTTAATTATCTGTTTTATTGCTTGTCTTTTACCTAAGATCTATATTCAGATTGCATGGAGCTTTCTATCTTGAAACTGTCACTTTTTATATCTGAAATTATGCCACAGCCACTGAAACTCTCCAATATCCATCACAAGGACAGTATCTGTGTACCAGTGGTAGTGTTGCTAATTTCCAGCTTTATATTGTTCCCAGTATTTGTTTTTAGTTTTCATTTCCTTTGACTTGTAATAATAAAAAAATGACATTCCTTGGAAATCATGAACAATTATCTGTTTCCATTGAGACCGAAATAACGTAAACTTGCCGCATAAGCTATTTAGGGTAGTAAACAGGTGGATTTGATATTAGTGAAATTTTCAAAATGAATTAAGGAATACTTCCCTTTAATGTATTACACATTTTTATTTCCTGCTATTTTAATTTCACCTCTTTTTGCCCTTTCTCCAACATGATCACCAGAGATATTTGCTTTCAGATTGTGCCTTATCAGATCCACATAATAAACCACCCAGACAAGCCTCATAAAAACAAAGATGTTTTTATTGTCCATCTTTCAGCATTTCTGATTATTCATGATTAATTTAAATTTGTGTTCTATCTTACTTTTGGTAGTTATTACAACTATTTTTGTTAATATGAGTAACATATTTGATGAGAAAAATAGATAATATAACTGTTATAGTTTGTGTCTAGTTGTTCCCCCAAAGCTTCATGCAGTCATGGGGTAGACTTCTAGAGTTTGTGGTTAACTCATGAGCCACTGAGATCATGGATGTGAGTGCTGCTGGGATTATGGGTGTGAGTGCTGGTGGGATGATGGGTGTGAGTGTTGCACCCAGCCTGGGGTGAATAGCCTGAATGCAACTTAAGGGAGACCGACTTGTGCTCTGTTGCCATTGTTGCTGTTACTCTTCCCTTTTGCTCTTGCTGTTTTGCTGCCTTCCACTACCATAAACTGCTGCCCTCTGCCATGTGCCAGTCTGCCTTGGAGCCAGCTGAGTATGGACTGAAACCTCCAGCAACTGTGAGCTAAATAAACCTTTCCTTCCTTCATTTTTGGTGTCAGGTATTTGTCCCAGCAAAGAGAGAAGAGTAACTGAGACAACAACCAATGTTAATTAGCTACTCTTGTTTTGAACATCTGAAAAATATGTTTTGCTGTATGTTGTCCTATCTACCTTTATTTCTATTTGTTTTTGCTTTTGTTTTTACTCTTCAAATAAAATAAAGTAAAATCAGAATATAATTTCCCCACAGGAAATGTAAGTGTATAACATCACCTTATATTCTTAAACCTAATGTTATGCCTAGGACAATAAGTATTAAACAAATGAATATTGGTTTACTGGTGATTGAATGAAAGAACATCACAAATGACAATTCTACAATGAAAAAAAATTATCTTATGTTTAAGGAAGCAGAGATATTTCACTGGGCATACGGATCACAACATTGTACCCAAAATAAGTTAATATACTAAGTAACCCACATTCTCATCCTTCTTTGTATCTCAAAATTTAAAGTTTTCAAGTTCATATCATATTTGGATCACTGTTTCAATTTTACAGTTATACACGATTTAGAAAATCTCATGGTTCTTTGCATTGATTTTTCCTTGGGAAAAAAAAAGGTAAAGATTATTTTCTCAACCTGACATAGGTTGCAAAACCTACACAGATTTTTAAACTTTGAACATTAGTAAAAATGATTACCTTATAATTAGTTTTGCACTAAATATAGGAAGGGTTCAATGATAAAATAAAGCATATTTCACTAAAAGCAAGAGTTCTTTTGTGGAATTAAATGGTCTCCCTGCGTAGAGGGTGGAGAAAGGGGAAACTATCAAAACAAAACAAAAAAGCCAAAACAACAAGCATTGTCTTCCACTTTCACATTTTCAAATGAAAAGCCTATCTCAGTCACTTGTAACACATCTTAATTGCTTCATTATATTTTTATGGAGCACCTGAATTGCTTGGAAGCAGTTTAATTAAAATGGTGCTTGTTTTATAGTTAAAGGAAATGCGAAATGCACATATCCTGCAGTATAATCAATCATATTTTTTCTCTGCCGCAGACTCAAAGACAGTGCAGACTGAGCAGATTAATAAGGCGCTGAAGCATTTGAGCACCATCAGAATTTAGATGTGTGCATTTCTTGGACCTGAGCCTCTTGTAAACTTTTTACATGATCTTCCTTGAATCTATTACATTATTTAATGAATCACTAGCCATAATGTATTCTGTGGTCTGACTCTACATTCACCAATTCTGAAGCTTATGAGAAGGGGAATTTTCAGTAAAGAAGTAGTTGTCATTAGGCATACTTTCTCATTAAATTTATAGCTAGTTCTACTACTGTTTTCCATAGAAATTATTGAGAAACTGAAAAAATATTTTGAGTTCTACTTCAGTACATGTATGCTGTGCGGTCTTGACTAAATCACTTATTAAAGTTGTGCTTACTCTTCTTCTAGATTAAGATGGACTTTTATGGAAGATGTGATAAATTTTTGGGTGTGTTCATGGTTAAAGATTGTTGAACATGGAGAAGCTAGAGGTACAAATGTTAGGGTGAATATGGAAAAACTATTCTAGAAGGATCTGTGTGTACTGTCTCCATAACAATTCCTAAAGTTTCTAAAATAAATAAGGAAAATTTGGGATTTGGCTTCAGGTAAATATATATAAACTCAATGTTTTGTTGGATTATTAATTTTTTTTTACTTCATTGGGATTTCCTTAGAAGATCTGGTGATAAAAAGGTAAATTATCAATTTTATTCTTTGAGTTCTGGAGAAGAGAATAGGAAAGTGATGAACATTCCACAAATGGAATAAAACTCCTTCTTTCTTTTCCACATTCCCAACATTAAAATTATTTCAAAAAACTACTTGTGTTATATCAAAATCAATATCACATCACAACCATCTGTCTATACCATTCATAGAACTGTCATCTTTGTCTTAGTCTTCTCATTGAAAACCAGGCTTTGTTTACTTTGCATAAGTAGGATGCTCTTCAAAGCAATTTTCTAAAAGCAGGAAGACCTATTTCTTCTCCAATATTCAATTTTCTTATGATTCTATATTTGTTACTTAGTTGCAGAAAATCTAATGCCAACTGCATCTATCAGAAGTGTAGCAAACAACCTCATTTATTTTTACCTTTGCCTTTTCCTCTACTCCCCTCCACAGTTATCCTTATATTCCAAATCATTTCTGTTGATTTTGCAGCATGGGTAGTGAGATGTGTGTGTTTAAGCTGTATTCAGATTTCTCAAGAAACTTGACTTTTTGAACTACCTACCCTCTCACTAGGAATGGCATATTTTCTTTGAAATCTGATGCCCTGAAAGATATATATATATATCTTCTGAAGTTATTAAGAAAACTTTATTGATTATTTAGTCCCTTATTCTCAAGAGCTAAAGAATCATTTAGCTCATTGATTGATGTCTATTAACTTGAATGAATATTTGTATAACTTCATTTGCATAATTGTTTTCCAGTTTTCCCAAAGGATCCTTAGAAGACATTTTCTATGTCTCACTGATATTTGCATTTTCTTTAGACTGTATGGCTTGACGACTGGTTGGGTGATGAACACATTAATATTATGTATACTCTGTAGGAGACACTTCCAGGTCCTCATCTCGGTCCAAGAAGCCAATATTTGTAATCCCAAAGTTACGTTATTGGAATCCCATCAAATTGATTCCAATCTACCACTTACAATGCAACCCACAGCGAAAACAAAGACACTAAATTATATCTTCAATCATTGGGGAGTCAAGGGGCTCTAAGTCCAGCCATGAAGATTGCTTTCTGGAACCAAAAGAGCTACTCAGGGCCTCACCCAGTTTTATTCAGTGGGGGAGTGGCTTGAGGATTGACTGAGAACTGTGGGAAAGAGACTACTATGAGCTGAGCTAGGTGGGTGGCCTAAATTTACCTCTGTGATATGCAGAGAGGATATACAGAGAGAGTAATCTGCATTATATAGTATCTAATGTTTTGGTAAGTCTGGTGCTTCAGCTTTGGTGTAGCCTTTCAAGCCCCAGGAAGGCATGGCCTCTGTCTCAAGGCTCCATCCCAGCTGGTGCAGTGGAGCATTAGCTCTACAGTCCTGTCTCAACCCGGCTCACATTAAAGAGCAGCAGGTATAGGTTACCAGGGAAACATGCACTCCACCTTCAGAGACTAGCACCAGCACCCCAGCTAGACCAAGATACATTGCTTAAGGCCAATTGAAGGATAAACAGAAGTCCTAGCCAGCTCTGCACCGAACAATACAATGAAACAGGGTCAGGCTCAGTCAAAATGGAGACAATTGCTCTTCTTTCAAGGAGAGCTGCTCAGTGGTCCTCCACAATACTCATCATCCCATTTTTTCTGTGCTTATGTTGGAAATGCATTCTCCCTCAATAAAATCCTTAAATAATAGTTCATCTTTTAGATTAATGTGAAGGTTTTCTTCTATATTAGTCATTTCTAACTTGACAGGGAAAAACAATAATAATCATTTCTTATGAAAAAAAATCTCTAGGTCTTCCTGAAGTTACCAAATCACAACACGAAAAATGAAGAATGCTGTATTTCAACTACCACCCAACAAGTTTTGTGATCAGAGGCTTGCGAAAAGTTAAAAAAAAAACTAAACTCCAGGAGAAGAAAAAAATTCTTTCCAATAGTTTTCTGGTTTTTTTTTTTTTTTTTTTTTTTTTTTTTTTGCATCTCTTTCAGAGTGTTTTTAATGTTCTACTGTAAAATATATTTTTGCATGTAAAATACAACTCCACTATGATGCCATACACCCTTAAGAGTTCGAAAGTGTGCAGCTCATGCTTATAATCCCAGCACGAGGGAGGCTGAAGCAGGAGAATAAGAATGATTTTCAAGTCCAGCCCAAGCTACACAGTGAGTTGAAAGCCTGCCTGTAATTTCTTTCTTTCTGTCTCAAAAAGAAAGAGAAACTTGACCAAGTATTATTTGCATCACAGAGGAGAATATTCATTCCTTGGAAACCGTAACTATTTGTTGAGTTGGGTGACTGCATGTGCCCTGCACAGTCATCTCCCCATTTGCCGAGAGATGAAAAAGCTGCTTGTTTGCCAGGACAAGTTGTGGAGACAATTCAGAGCATTTTATTGGTTTCTTACTTCAAAATTTATAAAATATATTAGCATAACATAGGCTCTGGGAACATTTTTTTTATCATAAAAATAAAAGCCTGGTATATTTAAAGACTTTTTCTGATGCTAAATCATTACTTATAAATTTTTCCTACAGGCCGGCCAAATAGCTTAGCAGATTGAAGAGCCTGAAAGCAGGCGCAGGTGCCAGGGATTCCATCCCCAGGCCTGCAGGGCTGGCCCCGCCCCCAGGGCGTGCTGAGCCTGCAATTGTCAATTGAGACTGGGTGTGGTGGTGCACACCTGTAATCCCAGCTATTGGGAGGCTGTAGACAGGCTAATCACTATGGTCAGATCTAGTAGTGAGACCCTGAATGCCTTGTAGACCCTTTCCTAAAATAAAAAATATAAATAAATAGAATAAGTAAACAAGTATTTTGTAAGGAACTAAAGTGGCCGTTTAGCAAATGAGATTTACTGTTGACAAAATGCAAAATGTAGCACATCGGTCAGGATAGCCCAGCAGGCAGAACCAGGAAAGCTCTGAAAATGCAATGTAACAGAATCATCACCAGCTGCTTTTTTTTTTTTTTTTTTTTTTTTTACCAGGGATGGAATTCAGGACCTTGTGCTTGCCAGGCAAGAGCTTAAGCCACTGAGCTCTCTCCCTACACCCCAGAATTTTCAAACAAGAGCTCTCCTCAACAAGTTCACTGACAAATCTCGCTGAGGTTGTGTTTATTTAAAGATTACTTTTTTAAATGTTAAAATTTTGAACTTCATTTCTATTTCATTTTTTTCAAATGTGCAAAGAAAAGCACAGTACATGTAGTTCCAAGCTTCCTGGCTTCTTAAGCCTGCAGCTATGAACTGAGACTTAAACTGTCTGATCGGGAGGCCTTTTAGATTCAGCTGAACCAGTAGAGAAATGTCTCAGTGCATCCAGCCCAAAGAACTGTCTTGGGACTTCACAGTCTCCATTTCTGCATGAGCTGATCACTCTAATAAATCCCTTCTTATCTAACCTATCTATGTATCTATGGATGTATCTATCTATCTACTCTATCAATTGTCTCTTGTCAGTTCATTCTTTATGGAGAACCTTGAAAATACAAGTGAAGTAACATGCTTCCTTCCACAAGACAAGGACACAATAAGTGACAACAATTAGCAGTAGGAGCTACCAGCAGGTAAACACAGTGTGTCTAGATGACGTACAGGGGTGCACTAGTAAATCTTACCAAGCTTACACAACAGGGAAATTTAAATCAGGTATGTTAGGCAATAGAATAGCCTCCAAGGGTGTCTGAATTAAACTATGGCTTTGCTACTTATGGGACAGTGGAGAGTAAAGGTTCTAAACAGAATTTTTAAGAAAAATACTTTGTTTGGGAAGGGAGATATAAGATTCTTAATAAACATAATAGGCATTTTGTATAACATCCTCTTATTCTCTCCATTCACAATGACCCTCACAAACCATGATCCAGCCCATATTTTAACAGAATATTAATTATTCTCTTAACTCTTCTTTAAAAATTAGGCCCATGGATCAAACAAGCTCATTATGTAGTTTCGAGGATTAAAAATAACCATGCAGGAACACCTAAAATGTGTTTGAAAACCCTGCGCCCTCCAACCAGTACCTGGAAGTTCAGGGTTGTTATTTTACTCATCTTTATATTTTCTTCAGTGTCTAGGCTATCACTCTGAATAAAATGTTATTTATGATATAGATCAGAAGACGATGTTACAAATATCTTCTGTATAGATAGAGTGGAAACATTACTGATGTTTGTTTCCAAGTGTTTAACCACATTGATGCTTATGTGTTGTTTTGATTGTCTTTGCTACAATATACCAGATAGAAACTTACAGCTCACCACTTTCTAGTGTATTTTGGCACTGACATCCATTAGAGTCAGGAGATTTAAATTCAAAAATTACATATTAGCTTTTTATCTTTGAGACACCAGTCCAATTTCCTGTATCTTTAATGTCACATCATATCAAAAAGAATATCAGTATCTAATTCAAAGAATCTTTTGGAAGTTTCATGTATGTATTATGTATAGCTAAGCTTCAGACTATTTTAGGCACTATGTACTAAATCTTTATTTGTAGCAGCCTTGACCAGATATTTGAAAGTAATGGAATATATTACTGATCAGGAGAGTATAAATTAAATTATTATTTAAATTTTGTGCACTATTATATCCATTCTTCAATGATTAATGAAAGTAATCTATTTCTCTTAATGCAAGAGAACCTTCATTATTTGATTAAGCCATATATTCATAAGTGGTTTTGCTGTTTTTGTCCCGACAGATAGTGGAACCAAGTAATTGAGGTATCTTCCAAAGGAAGTGAGGTAGAAAAATGCATCGCTACACAGAATTTGAAATATGTGTAGTTATATCAAAATAAGACTTTCAGAAAAGAAAGCTACCACATATCAGATCAGCATCATTTCTTAAGGAAAAAAATCCTATGTAAAATCATGATTTGTACAACTTCAAGGCTTTTTTTTTCTTCTTTTTTATGTGTTTGGTACAGGGTCTCAATATGCAGCGTGGACTCATAGTGATCCTCCTGTGTGCATTCTCCCCAGAGCTGATATTACACATGTGCACCACCATCTGCAGTCTAGGTGGCCGGCTCAGCATGTCCAGGAGCAGGCTGGCTCAGCATGTGGTGCCAGGTATTGAGCCCCAGCCCCTGAGCTTGCCTAAGCAGGCACTTAATCCACTGAGCTATCTTGCTGTCCCCCAACCCTTTTATTTTTTCTGATTGAAAATCAAACTGATGACCTTGAGCTTGCCCTACAGGCAATTTTGCCACTGAGCTATATTGACGACTTTGAGGTAAATTCACACTTTTTTCCTGGAAATCAATAAATCACAAAAATCTTTCTATGTATTAAAGAGTGTTATCCTCCTTGGTGTTATTTAGTTTGCTGAGATGAAATCGAGATTTTCATTTTGAGCTCTTTGATATATTCCAGATTTTTATATCAGGAGGCCTTTAGAAACAAAAATATTCACCTGTAACACTTTGTTTCAAGAATGTAGAGAATTATGAAGGAAAAATTACATTGAGAAAAGCACTGAAGCCACTGAAATATTCACAGAATGGAAACTCAAATATTAAAATTAGATAAGATTTTACCTTCAGATTAACAGATGAAATGGACTATGTTGATTAAAAATGTATAATCTTATAGGTAAATCAGGAATAATTTTAAATTTTAATTTTTGGAATCACAGGAAATTAATTCAGAAGACATTTTCCTTAAAAATCAGGTTTGTTGACAATTATATATGATCAAATAATGTGGCGTATAAACTTACTATGTATATATTCTGTGCCTATATATAACAAGCATACTATTAAGTTTTGCATACAAGGCGCACATAAAAGTTGTGTTTTCTGATAAGTTCCTGCTCAGTTATTCTATTTCATTGTATTATTAAAATCATATTTTGTTTTTTATGTCTAAAATATGAAGTATAGTCACTATTTTAACATAGGTTTTATTTAAGTTCAATTATTTTTATGGTGTTCTTTTTTCATTTTCTCTAAATATTTTGCTCCAGTATTTGGCATTTACATTAATGACTTTCATGTATTCACTTGAAATTATCCCATGCTCATCAAAGTTCTTTTTTCTATAATCCTTGAATTGCTCATTGCTGAACATTAAATTTTTACCTTTTCTAATGTGCATTTGAGAAACAAGGTTGACTTCATTCTTGTTAGTGTTTCCAGTCCTTCCATTCCTTGATTTTTTTATTTTCTCTTTCAGTGATTGATTGTTTTCATTATCACGGATTATTTAGATGTCATGGTGTTGAGCTTTTCTAAAGCAGATCTGTGGATTTTCATAGGAAGTGAAGAATGCTAACTCCCTATCTGAATAATGAAAAACTTAGTGTGGTCTTCCTGCTCCCTAATTCTTCTGACACAGAGAAGTAAGTGCAGTGTGGAATTTGAGGTCTGCTTCCTTGCAGAAGACATGAGTACAGGTAGGACTGGGAATTATTCCCTAAGGAGGAAAAGTTCCTTTCCCCTTATTTAACTTACAATTTATGTTTAGGGTAAATTTGTTTTAGACTTTGAGCTGCAATTAAATATTACTTATTGTGTTAGTCAAACTTGTCCAAGTTTTGGTAATCAAAACTTTCTGCTTGGCTCTTGTATCCTTTTGTGATAGTCAGAATTTTGTGCTTCTATGTACTTTCTTACATTTTCATGATCTCATTTTTTAATCAAGTCATTGGACCTATTATTATTATTATTATTATTATTATTATTATATCGGAATTCTTTGATCAAAACATAATTTGTTTGGTACATACTTGCAAGTACTTTTATGTCATCTGCACTGCGATTTTCATTTTTTTTTAAATAGGCTAATATTTTTCAGCAACTCAAACATAATAAACTTATTTTCTATTGTAGTTTTACTTGTTCTTAGAAATCTTTAAGGTCATGCATATTTTCTCTTTATTTTTTAAATAAGAACTTCAGAGTTTTATCTCATCTTTAAATCAACGTTTTATTTCAGGTTTTTAATTCTCAGACAATGGCCAATGTTCATTTTAATTTTAAATTATTGGTTCAAGAAGTAGAAAGGCCTCACAACACAGGCACTAGGTAGACTCTTCAGAAGGTTATTACTTTAGGAGTAGGACTGAAATACTTCTACTAAAGCTTATCTGATAAAAGTCTTCAAAACAAACCTCAGGAGGCTCCACTCATTCCAAGTAAATGTCAGGTGGGAGCACAAAAAATTTTCAAGTCCTGTGTAAGCTTGGGAAGTTCTCTGCCCCTCTACTTTCGTAGGTTTTTTTTCTCACACCCTTAAGTAGTTTTGTATCACCTGTGAACTGATTCACACTCAAGCAAAGGTTTAGAGCGACTGTCCTTCAAGCTCAGGATCTGAAGATAACTCTCTGTGAATTATGCTTCATGAGACTTCTAGACTGGCACTTTGCCTCCACCCTACCATCCCCTGGAAACTGCTGTCATGCAGCAAACTAGGGCAATAATAGGGCTTACCTTGTTTTGCTCCTTTTCTCAGAGATAAACATCTTGCTCTATTTGCTATCTAATATCTAAAAATTGATGTTTCTTATTTTTTGCCTGATTTTCTGTCTTATAAAGTGGGAAATAAATCTTGTCTCTACTGATCCATAAAGGTTGCAATCTAAATATATTTCAAGTAAAATACAAGGGTGACAACTTTCAGTAGTAAAGCTCTTTTATTTTTTATTTTATTTATTTATTTACTGTATTTTAGGGAAGGGTCTACAAGGTGTTCAGGGTCTCACTACTAGATCAGAATCATAGTAATTCTCCTGTTTCCAGCCTCCCAATAGCTGGGATTACAGTTGCGCACCACCAGCCCAGTCTCAATTGACCTCTCAGGGGTGGGGCCAACACAGCAGGCCAAAGAATCAAATCCCCAGCCTCTGTGCCTGCTTGCAGGTGCTTTAATCCACTGAGCTATTTGGTCAGCCCAGTAAAGGTCTTTTATATGTTTGTTATAAATTAATTTGTGATTAAATAACATGTTTCTTTAAAAATTCCTTTGATATGTGTTCTGTTTCCTTTTGGAAAGGAAAACATTGCTATTCTTTCTAGATGCTTCTAAATGGTTATTTTGTTGAATTGATTAACTTTCAATTTAGAAAACATGAAGTACCTGATGCTAAGAGGTGAATTCATATTAATTATCATAAAAAGTAAAAAATTCACTACCATTGGCATAAAACCAGTTGTCAAAAGAAGTATAAAGAAAATTAAGATGTGGAAGTAATGAGGGGAAAAATTCATGTAGAAAAGAAGAGAGCTCTTCATAACTGATAATGAATAAGGGAAACTGGGAGTTCGGCTTTAAAATGACAAATGAGAAAAGCAGCTCCAAGTAGTTTTCATCCTATTGATTGTAAGTGCAGGACTCTTTTCATTATTCCAGGGAGCTGCTTCTTAATGAAAACTCTTTAATGATCACTTGCATAGTTTTTCTACAATGAATTGATCAAGATTTTTCACTGGCCCAAGATTAGTTCTTGCCCTAACTCAACTGAAAAGGTGGAAGATAAACAAAGGAATCCATGCTATAAATAAATAGAGGCCACAATAATAGAAATAAATTTTCTAAATTCTTATTTGTTCTGGCATATTTATGGGACAATTTTTTTAACAATGGTACTTAGAAAAACTTGGCAAGATTGCAATAAACTTCATATATGCAGAAAACTATAAAATGAATCTACAACAAATAAGACTAAGATGAATGAACATTAAATTTATCCATCAGCACCCAGAGCACATTTATTTGGTCTGTACGAAAGAAAATATTCCTTGGTAACTAACTTTTAAAATTTAAATCTGTTAATTAATATGAATTTTGAATAAATCTCTTTGTAGACAGATTGAATTTCTTCCAAATATTCTTATTAGCATAAAGTCAAGACAGTTAGAATTTTTAATGAGGATATAGTAAATGTGATTTTCAATTTATTTAGAATAATTGTTACAGACTAATTGTGAGAAATTTGTATTTCAGAAACCCTGAGAAGCATGAAGGAAATGTATAGTTAAAGAATAGTTTGTCCAGGGCCAGCCAAATAGCTCAGCGGATTAAAGCACCAGCAAGCAGGAACAAGAGCCAGGGGTTCCATTCCCAGGCCTGCCATTCTGGCCCTGCCCCTGGGGTGCGCTGAGATGGCAATTGGGACTGGGCTGGGCATGGTGGCTCACACCTGTAATCCCAGCTCTTGGGAGGCTGTAAACAGGTGGATCACTATGAGTCTGGTCTAGCAATGAGACCCTGAATGCCCTGTAGACCCTTCCCTAAAAAAATGCAAAAAAAAAGAAAAGTTTGCCCAGATGACAACATATGTTCAAAGCACGCAAGTATCTGATAGGTTGTGGCCACAGTGCATATCACACTATAGGGTGATTTTTATGATTTGATTTTTAAGAAATGGAGTGTGTGTGTTTGTGTGTGTGTGTGTGTGTCACTTTGTATGACTACCTGTGATAAATAAAAGATCTTACATTAATATCAAAAAGTAATGTACATAAAATACAGTATATTTTATTATTGGCCTTGGAAAACAATATAAAAAGGAGATTGTTTAAAGGTCTATGAGTCCTATAGATTTCACAAAACACTTTATAGTTCTCTCTTTGATTAAAGCAGGTGTATTTGTAAGATACATAAAGATATAAGTGAAATCTATTTTTTTTTTTTTTTTTTTCAGAACCAGGGATTGAGCTCAGGCCCTTACACTTGCCAGGGAAGCGCTTAATCCACTGAGCCATCTCCCTGGCCAAAATCTATTTGTTATGCTTTTATTTTCCTCATGCAAAATCAATTAGTCTATAACATATATTCCATTTGTATGTACATTTATATCAACCTTCTCTCCAAATAGGAATCAAGCCACCTCAAAAAAGATGAATGAGTACAACATTGTAAAGACCAAAAAAAAAAATGTAAGGCAAGGAAGGTATATTGCAGTGAAGTGGTAAATTCAGCCGTTTGGTATTGACACGGGGGTAAAAAAATACATAGAAGGAAAAATAACCTCTGTAATAATTGGTACTAGAAAAATTGGATAGCTACATGCAGAAGAATAAATCTAGATGCACGTCTTTCCATGTGCTAAACTAAAATCAAAATATACCAAATGTCTAAATATTAAAACAGAAGAAATCTGATGAGAGATAAAATAGATAAAACTATTGAAGTCATAGACATAGATAAGAAATTATTAAATCAGACCAAATCAGACCTGGAATAATGTCAATATTCAACAAATGGGATTGTCTTAGTTAATTTTCTTGTTGCTGAGACAAAATACTCAATACCCAAAGAGGGAAACATTTATTTGGCTTACAGTTTGTAGAGATTCAGTCCATAATTGCTGACTCCAAGGCAGGGTGGCATATGGTGGAGGATCAGCAGTCCATGACAGTGGAAGAAAGCAAAAGCAACAAGAAATAGCAAGGCAACCCTTTCTGTCTTTTATTTTGTATATAGTCTACCCACGTTAAAGCAGATGGAGCATGCATATGGAGCATGCATACTTAATGTCAGCACCCTCAATCCCAGCATTGCACTACGAATCAATCATACACTGTAGATTCAGCTACCTCTGAACAAATCCTATGGCCGAATGAGGCTTTGTGAAGACATCTAGATACAAACCATAACAGGGATCATAACAAGTTAAAAACAAAGTGAAGAGAGAACCAACATAATGGGAAAAATGTTTGCCAGCTACTCCTCAGACAGAGGAGAAATACCTGGAACATAAAAATAAATCATAATGTTTCCCCCCATAAAAACTTTCAAATGGGTAAATGAAGTGATGATACACTTTCAAGAAGTACAAATGGCCAATAAATACATGAAAAACATTCAATATATTTTCCCATTAGAAAAACATAAATTAAAACAACACTGAGATGAGATCTTCTTCCAGGAAGGGTGACTCTCGTTAGTATATCTAATAATAACAAATTGTTTATGAGGCTCAGGAAAAATGATCCACTCTACATTGTTGAATGAGAATGTAAACTAAGACAACCATTATGAAAATCATTATGTAGATTTTTCAATAAATTAAAACCATAAATTCATCAAATTCATCTATTTCTCTCATAGGTATCTTCCTAGTTAGAAACATGATATCACAGGAATACATGCATGTTCCTGTTTATAGCACCACAGTTCATAATAGTGAAGTCTTGGAAGCAGACTGTATGTTCATCAATGTATGAATGAATAAAGAAAATGTGGCATTTACACGCAATGGAGTATTGCTCCACCAAAAGGAAAGATAACCTTGAATCATTTGTGGGAAAATGAATGCAGCTTTAGAACATAGTATTAAGTGAAATAAATAGGGTGCACTAGCTCAAATATCACATGGCTTTCCTTATATGAGAAATTCAAGATACAAAGAAATTCCAAAGTGAAATAAAGGTAATTAAAAATATGAAAATAGATCTTTTGTAAATGTGAAGAGTACCAAGAGTTGGGGGGAGTGGAAAGATGTATGTGTGTCACATGGTCACCATATACTTTAGAAATTATCAGAGGAAAAAATAAAATCTTGACTTAGTAAATATTTTATTCTTATTACTATGACATTTATGTAATTCAGGCAAAACTTTCAATTAAATACATCCTTAGAGATTCATTGATGTCTATCACATGGCATAAAAAGCTTTTAAATACATCATGTATCCTCTTCTAAGGACACTTCATTGCTCTCCCATAAGCATTTTTATCTGGCTATCCAGAATATCACTTCCTTTCTCCCTTTGACCACTGCAAAAAGCTAGTTTGTGCATAGAAGGCCAAACTCAATCTTGTTTTTTTATAAAATGCCATGCAAATGAAAAAAAAAAACAATATTTCTTCTTCTCTACTGACTTCTCAGTCATCACCAAACAAATTAGTCACTACAATTTCTATGCTCCATCAGCAATTAAAATCAGTTTCCATTATAGCATGCTAGCATCTCTCCTAACCATTGTAATATTTTCCCAAATTCCTATAAATTACAAAGCACTGAAATGTAGAGAAAATATTCTCATCATTGAGCCCATTATATAATGGAATATGAGATACACAGTGATTTGCTGCTTTCTTTATGTTAATGATGGAGTGAACGGTGGAAGTGGGTGATGATTCAGTAAGAAGAGTCAAGTAGAAGGGACAATGTAGCTGCGAATTGCTAAATGATCTCAAAACAAGCCATTGTTTTAGAAAAAAATATGAAACATTTCATTAATTTGTCTGGACTAACCCTACAATTACAAGATCTATTGTTTTAAAATCTATGTGAAAATGGACACTCTTTCAATCTTTTATTGTACCTACATAGTAGTGCACATAATATTTCATCTCATGTGAATTACATTGTTAAAGAGCCTATCTTTTTAGTTTTCACACAAAAAACCATCTTTATTTTACTACATATAACCTTCTTTTGTGGTTTTGATGAGCTGTCCTGGTGCAATTTTCTTCCAATTGCACAGTACAAAGCAGGTCCACTAGAAGCTACTTTGGAAGATTAAAGCATAGAAATAATTTTATAATGAAATTTTCTTTTACACTGCATCACATTTCAGCCAGCCTAAATTCTTCACGCATATCAGCATTATATGTATAAAAATCAATTTATTCTTTGCACAAAGTGAAAATACACTGGTTTCCTGTCCACAAAGTTAAGAAAGTACCCTAACAGTTATTTCTTGCTATGAATCTTCAAAATTAGTGTTATTTAAAAGTTACAAAATTAGTACTCACTCAGTAAGACACTTCAGTTGACCTGCTTTGTACTTGTCTTAGTTCTTCCCTACTTCCCTACTCCTCCTTCAGCATCATGGAAGTTCTGTGACAGAAGAATGCCTTGTCAGTTTGTTGTCTACAGAGGACAAAGTGACTTGGAGACCCGAAAGTGACTTGCTAGAATTGGGAGATGCAGTATGGGAGATTTTGAACTAGAACTGGGGCTGTGGTCGACAGCTCAGCGATGCATTCACCTCTTATTTCCCTTCCTGTGTCATCTTTGGAATGATTCATCAAAGATCATAATTTCAGGGTCAGGACTCAGGAATGAAAGAAAAACCTGAAACTAGAATAAATCCACAAAACACTTCAAAAATATTTATTTGGGCATTATTTCTTGTCAGAAATATTGAGAATTACAGACTTGTACTCCTCCAAGTCCTGGGGATATATAGTTGGAAATGCAGATTTCTGTTGTGTATTAAACATTTTACTGGACTCTACGTATGATATGAAAAATGAAATATAAATCTTAGATTTGATGAAGATATATGTAGATGTACTAAAGAAGATGACAGTGAAATATACAGATAACAAACAGGGGAGAAGCACAAAGATGATTAGGAAATTTGGAACAATTGTCATAGCTTGAAATTTGTGGTTAACAAAAATAAAAACTTGCAAATATTAAAATAATTGGATGATTTAGGAATGCATATAGAAAGAGCATTTCTAAAATAAAGAGTAAAGACCACCCAAAATCTCAACGGATATTGTAAGAAGGCATGTAAACATTATCTAAATTAACTTTTTAAGATTTTTAAAAATGTATTTGGTACAGGGTCTGACCATGCACTGGGACTCCTATATTCAGCCTCCCCAGTGCTCTGATTACAGGCATGCACGCCCATGCCTGGTCTTGGTGGCCTGTTCAACATGCTTAGGGGAGGGGCCAGTGTGGCATGTGGTGCCAGAGAATGAACCCCTGTTCCTGTGCTTGCCTAAGCAGGTACTTAAACCACTGAACTATCTCACTGGCCCTCAGAAATTTTAATATTAATCAAAGTTTGGCAACAATCTGAGAATATTTAATTACCGAAAATGATTGAATATTGTGAAAATAGGAAATTTTGTACCTTTATAACTTGCCAAATTATCAATTTCCTTTTCGAGGTCATACAATACCCTTGAAAAGAGGTTGTTTTGCAATCATGAAAATTGGAAAACTAGTGTCCTAGCAGCCACTGAAGGAATCAGAAGTTATTTGAGCTCCTGCAAAGGTCCATTCTGCGTGTGTGTCACTACCCGGTTTGGTTGTCAGTTCCTCTCAGAGAATTTCCCTTATTTGAGAAACTCATAGCTTACATTGTGCAAATAGCTTTTTCTCCAGGGTTGCTACAGTAGTACTGTCATAATATCAGAACTGACTGAAAAATAAGTAACAGCTGAAAAAAAAAGTTGAATTTAGAAATGACTTTTTGGAAAAGTCTCTAGAATACTATAGCCTCACATCTCTAGCTGACTTTGAGGCACTATACACTTAAAAGGATAAGGGCAGGGTAGAGTTGAGATACAGCCCTCCATTAAGGCTGGAAATCATTATAGATCAATGAGCTTGAAGAAGTCTATCTAATTTTTAGTTGACCAGTAAACTAACAATGTGAAGACTTCAGTAGTCGCACATAGCCACAAATGGAGATTTCACATTAGTTCAGGAAAGACACGTAAGAAATGATCTCAGAATATGAGTAACAACAAACACTGGAGGGTGGGAGGAGGAATGTGCTAGCTGTTTTAAACTGTGACAGAATACTGACATGAACAGACTTCAAGGGCAAAGGATTTATTTTGCTTCACCACTTCAGAGGTGTCAGTCTATGGTCAGCCAGCTTCTTACTTAAGCCTGTGGCAAGGTAGGAACATTATGGAAGGCATGGAAGAGGAATTCTGCTCATTTCATGGGTGCAAGAAAAGAGAAAAGTGAGAGATCCAGAAAGAGTGGGATATGGACAAGATGAGCCCTTCCAAAGAACACTCTAGGGGACGTACTTAACTGTGCCCTGCCTCCTAGTTGCCCACTCATCAATCAATGAATCCATTAATGAAATCCATTCTTTCCAGTGACCTCTCCAGGTTCCACCTCTTAAATTTAGAGCATTGCTGATTAAGGCTTCCATGCATGAATCTCTGAAGGGGAGTGCTTCTTACTTAACCCTAAATAGGGGAGACCACATTTCCAGAACTACCACATTATATTATTTAAAATATCCTGTTTTTCACAAAAACTAAGACTTGTAAAAATAAAACAAGGTATGGAACAGAAAAGAAAGAAAATCAATAAAAATTGTTTTACTAGACAAAGGTGTCAAGTCAACTGTTAAGTTTCCAAGGAAGTACAAGAGATAACATAAAGCAATAAAGAGTGATTGTGCACCCAATACAGAACATCAATAAAAAGAAAGTAAAGTAAGGGAAGCACATAGAAATTCTGAATGGAAAATACTATAACATAAATGAAAAATTCATTAAAGGAGCTAAAAATATGTTTGCTCTGTAAAAATAAAACAAAAAAAAAAAAAAACCAGAGAACATGAACAAATGTCTCTACTGGGACTAGCCAATCTGAAGAATACAAAGAAGAGAGAATAAAGAAAACTGAGCCAACATTCAGAGCCTAATGGGAAACCATCAAAAGAGAAAAATAATGGGAGAAACAGTTATAATGTTTAATGTAGTATGAAAAGCATTGATACAAATTGCAAAAGGGCTCCATTACAAGAAAGAGAAACTCAGGCATATAACCTACCCACATCATAATCAAATTGTGGAAATACAGAGATTCTTCAACAACAAAGAAGTAAAACTGTGTTTACGTGTGACACATATGACTGTTGATAAGATTTATCACCATAAACTGGTGGCCAGAGGCAGTAGGTTTATATACTCAAAACATTTTTTTTTTTTGTATTTTTTAAGGAAGGGCTACAGAGTGTTCAGTGTCTCACTACTAGATTAGACCCATAGTGATTCACCTGTTTACACCCTCGCAAGAGCTGGGATTACAGGCGCGCTCCACCACACCCAGTCTCAGTTACCATCTCAGCATGTCCCATGGACAGGGCCAGCAAGACAGATCTGGGGATTGAATCCCCAGCCCCTGAACTTGCTTGCAGACACTTTAATCCGCTGTGTCATTTGGCTGGCCTCAAAAAATAAACATCTATATATGCATATAAACTTGTATTAAGCCACTGAGATTTGAGATAATACCTTATTTTAACATCTATGTTGTGAACGATGATAAAAGAGTAAAATTTAATTCCAAGACCTTTCTTTCATCTATGCTTTAGAAAGTTCACAAATTTAGAAGATTCCAAAGACTGCCCCTGTGCAATGTCATTTCAGCATATGGAAAGTCAGAACTTTAATCGACAAAGAAAGGCATTTTTGCATCACTGGAGTAGATGAAGAAATCCAAGTCTGCCATTGGCCTGTCAGCGCTCTGAGTCAGGTAAGACAGAATCTCCTCCCTCAAACAGCCACTGAAAAGTAAGAATGGGAGATCCAAAAACACCATTCTGTTTCTTCTCTACCAACGAATTCTAATATAATTCATTTCTTTCTAGTTACACATGCAATGTTACATAAAGACAAGGATACAGGTGGATATAAATGCCAGAAATCTTTCTACCCTTTCCTCCTGGCATCTCGCTCTGACTTTACATTGGTGGAAATTCTGTAGCTTCACAACTGGTTACTGATGTTTTTACACAGATCCTCTGGACCTTACATTATTGTTTAATCAGTGTCTTTAGAGTCTGGGACAAAAAAAAAAAATTCAAGCATTGGTGTTATGGGGAAAGAGGGCCGAGAGCTTCCAAACGCCTCATCTTATTGCCATTTGGGTAAAACTACTGATGCTCAGCCTTGCATTGCAATGGCACAGGAAGTAGGGCGATCTGGCGAACCCAAGCCCGCAGACTGCGGCACCTGAAGCTAACTGCGGGTACTGTCTCGTTGAAATGAATTATTTGACCCTCAGTTTTGTGTTGGGAGCATTAGAAAATTGACATATAAAAGCCCACACATGCGCTGTTAGGAGCATTTTTAGTAGAAATAGTTAATATTTTTATTCCTAACTTCTGTCTTAATCCATCAGTCTTTTTGAGCTTTAAAATATTTTCATATTATAAGCTTCTGTAGAGGGCCATCGCCATCCATTAATATTTCTTATATTTCCTGAGGAATACAGGGCAAGGTGTCTGACCGATAAACATTTACTAAGTCTTCTTGAGTACTCAGGACAGAAATAAGATAGCAAGTCCAGGATCTTAGAGATAATGATCTCTTACTTAACACTCATAGAAAAAGTAAAATTTCAGAATAGAGTTAATTTTCTAAAAAAAAAAAAAAAATAAGAAAAGTAATCAAGGGTGGTATTCTAAAAGGCAACAACAACATTTTTAAAGTAAATTGCAAATTGTTAAAATGAGCTCCAAGTAGGAAAAGTCAATAGACATCAGGAACATGCTGAGAAACTGTATGAATGATATTGAGTCTGAAAATTTTGTGAAGAAAGCCTGCTGATTTAGGTCAATGTTGAGAAATTACTGAAAAAAAAAAACAATAAAGATGATAATCCTTAAAATCTTTATTCTTCTACTGTTTGAACTCTGATAATGCCAGTTGCAAGATTGTGGTGGAAAAAGGAGCTCAAAGATTAGTGCTTGATGTTTCGTGATACTTTTATGAATTTCATAGTAGGAAACATGCCTTTTGAATCATTGTAGAAACAGTACAAGAAGCATAAAGCTTCCCAAGATAAATAGCTTCCCACAGATAATAATCGATTAAGGACTAGCCAACAACATATTTCAACTCTTACTTTTTAAAACCTGTCAGTTCTTTTTGACCACAAGCCTTGTGACACCTGAAGCCATTTTTAATTTTTTAAAAGTAAATCAACATATAAAAACCGTGTGCATAGGACAGAGGAAATAACAAAAATGTTGAATGATTAGGTTGATGGACTTAAGACCGAGGTTCAATCACTTTTCTTCCATTTCATGTAAGGAATATACACAGACTATGCATGTAGAAATATTTTTGTCATTCTTTTTTAAATTAAGATAATGGAACATTTGGCTTTATGCTAATGAGAAATTTTTAGGTATTAGATTATCTGTTTATCTAATAAGGTTCACTTTTGCATGAATCAAATGTATGACTACTCTTAAAGTTCATACAAAAGATGTGAGAGAACTGTAAAGTCTTACAAACTATTCATTTAGAATTACTACACCCAAAACATAATATTATCCATAGATTGCTCAGTTCAATAAACTTTCCAATGACCTAACAAAATGAGTACAATACTCTATTTATTATTTCCAGTCATTTGTTGTTTCCAAAGAAAGGCGTATCACTTGAAGGAGCTAGATGAAGAATTTTTTTAAAAAACTTGCCATTTCTTCTTTAAATTTCCAGGAGGGCCCACGTGTTCAAATGTGTTTTGTTTCTCATTAGAAGCAAAACAGACATGCTAGGCCATGAAGCTGTCACATGTGCAGGGTAGACTGCACAACCATCATTTCTAGAAAGGTGTGCCCTCCCCATGGCTGGTTAACCAGGAAGCCAGACTCTGGCTGAATATCTACATTCCTCTTTAATCAAATCTAGTATATGTCATTTTTCTAACCTATCCCCAACTAGAAATAGCTTTCATAAGGAGAGACTGCACAATAATGGAAAAGGGCAGGATGGGGATAAAGATTCAGAGGCAGAAAGAGGTAGAAACAAAGTAGCAGTTAATAATTTTTAAAGGAGGGCCCATATCAAGTGTCAAGTACTTTTGTAAATAATTTCTTTGAGAGTATCATGGCTTTTGGAGAGAAACAGCAAGTGACCAGACTATGAACTGTACACTGGGTAAAAACAGATCCTAGGTCTGGGGTCGTAAACAATGCCAGATGTGGAAGGGCAAACAGCTACAGAAACTAAAGGGAACAAAGACCTGAGCAAGGGAAGTTTAGGAGGGGAAGCCTTCCTTCTGTGGGATCGTGGTGCCCTTACACCCCAGGTCCAGGGTATGCACGGGCTCGGAAGATGACCAGGATACTTGACAGTGTGAAGGGGCACATTTGACGTAGCTAGATGGTAAGCTAGGCTCACAGTCACTCCAACTCCTACCACACACACGCATACACACACACACACACACACAAACTGAGAGAAGGACTACTATGAGCATAATATGCTCAAGCCAGGGCTTCAGAGAAAATGAAAGCCACCCTCAGGCACTGGCGAATCTTCAACAACCACACCACTGAAGACATGAATATGAGTGCTGATAGGACTAGGCCTGGGGGTTACACAGGCATCATTTGAGCAATGTCTGGAGGTGCCAGAATCCTGGGGGAGGGAAAGGCTAGAATCAATCAAAAATAATTAGCCATTTGTTCCTTTCTTCTATGCTAAGAGCTCTGTACTTAGGACACACCCTTGGGCTGCTCATGCCCCCTGGCAAAAGCCCAGAAGAAAGAACCCCAAGGTCCCTTTCTGGAAAGCGCTGAAAGCAGGGAGCCCTGGGAATGCACCAAATTCAAGGAATATAAAGTGACACTTTTGGTAGAGCAATGAAAAATACTAAAAGTAGAAGGAGACCAATTAAGTCAGAGGGCATCTGGGGATGTGCTACACAAAAGGCTTCTAGGAAAAACACAGAGGTAATCCTGGGGTCTGCCCCATGATGAAAGGAGTTGGAGTGAGAAGTCCTGGTGGAAGTTGCCACAGAAACTGGTGCTGGCCCAATTATGACACAGCCTCCTCAGATTAGTGAGGTAATTGGTTAGTCACAGGCAGAAGCTCTGCTTGCAGCCAGGAAGCTGGCCCAGGGAGACAGGCAGCTGATCTGCAGGCCTGCCTTCGGAGTGGTACTGAAAGTAGCATTAAGTCAACTTTTGGGGTGAAGGGGTGGGTTGGAGGCTCTGCAACTGATGGCAGACTGTAGTGTAAATGGAACTGGGAGAAGCTTCAGTTTTTTATTCTTAATAGCTCTAAGGGGGGGGTTTCTTTTTTTTGCTTCCTTTTGTTTTTA
>NW_004524675.1:6492943-6506113 GCF_000260255.1 Octodon degus | reverse complement strand
TTTTTTTTTGCGGAACCAGAGATTGAACTCAGGCCCTTGTACTTGCCAGGGAAGCACTTATTCCACTGAGCCATCTCCCCGGCCCCCCTTTTCTTTAATTTTTGTCCTGTTTCTTTTGCTGCTCCTTGCTTTTCTTCTCATATTTCTTCTCTCTACTCTCTCCTTTTCTTCCCTCTCCTCCTTTGCATATTTTACTTGGCATATATATTGCAGGTGCCTATACAAGTGGAAAACTACAAAGACCTAACCACACTTTGACTTAAATAAAGTACATTTAAAGTGTTTATCTAAGTAACCATTACCTAAAATTCCCATAGGACATCCAAACAGAAACTGATTTCCAAGAGTCTGAACATTTCCCAGCTTTTCTTAGTATCCAACTGTAATTCTGTCCTTCTGCATTCCTGTTCCTATTTCAACAAGCTTCCTCTTAAAGACCCATATTGTTATCCCTCTACTCCAGCTATAAAAATAATTCCAATATTGTGATGTCTTGTTTGTTTTTCACTAGTTAACATTTCTGTTCTCTATCTCTTTTCTTACAGAACTAACCCTTCAGTAGTTCTCATTTTCCTCTTCTTTTTTCTTTCCCACTCTCTGTATATCCCAGTATTACAGGCATGTAAGTTGAATAAAATATGATATTCTGAAATAGATATTCATCACCTTGAGGAAGCCAGGAAGAGTCACTCACCCAACCATCCACAGGAAAAGCCCCTATGCTGTGTTCATGTCCACTTGCTATGTGACCGACATGCTTTCCCATTTGACTTTGTTTTAAGCAATTTTACCTCAGCAATGACACTCATAATCTTATTGGTTGACCATAGCTTTGTCCCACCGCATACACACCTTGAAATTTCCCATGGAGGACCTACTTCAGTTGTGGATTTGCTCCATAAAATTCCCTAGAAAAAGCAGGGCTCTTGGCAACCTACTTAGATTCCCTTCTGTCCCTGTCTCAGACAGAAGATTTCTTTTCCTTAATAAATATATTCCACTATTAACCTCCATTGCTTCTAAAATTTATTCTTCAATTTTAGAGAGTATGAACTTGCAGCAGACATCTAGCAGGTTGGGAATTTCTTTCCTTTATATCACAAGCACAACTATTTTTTGCATTGTTGCTCTGTCTGTATGGTACAATGATAAAAGGCTAAAACTGTTAAATAAGCATTAATGCACATGATTAATGTACAGTTGATTCTGGTAACATGGAAAAGTGTAGGATTTCTCCCCTTGCAGTGCAGTGACTAGATCTGGTCCTACTAACTGTGACAAGAAGATAGACTGTAAAGCTGAAACTACCTAGTGAGTGAGATCTCCGCACCAGGCATAAAATCTTCTCAGTTTAACTGATGATCAACCCTCACTACACACACACCAAAGAGAAGTGTGGAAAAGGAGGACAACAAAATGTATCCCAAAACTGCCAAATCCCCAAACTAAGATCCAAACAGTATCCATGAATGGAAATAAAATATCAAATAGCTAAAGTATACAAAATGACCCAAGAAGAAATAAAGAAACTCAGTAAGATCAAAGATGATGTCACAAAAAATAATGAACAAATTTTTCAGTGAGTTTTAGGAAAGATAGAAATATACAATTAACAGAGCTGAAGAAAATAAATAATTTTAGCAAGGGTTAGCAAGGAATTAGAGTCCATGAAAAGTTGCCAAAATAGAAATCCAGGGGATAAAATATTCTCTTGAAAGCATAAGTATCAGAAGTCACCTTTGTGAAGAGAGAGTACCAGAAATAGAAGATAGGTCCAATGCATGGACCACATATACAGAGAAAACATCAAGAAAATTAGGAAATTCCAACAGCTGCTAGATGACGCAAGGAATATTAACAAGACAAATTAATAGGAAAGTCAGAAGATGATTATACACAGGGAATAAAAACTCTCTTTATAAGAATCATAATCAAACACATTCCAATTTGGGGGAAGCAGTTGAATGTTCAGACAAGGGAGGCATGTAACATCCCAAGTAGCTGTTCTCCTGGAAACATCATGGGAAAACTCAAAAGTTCAAGGGCTGGAAAGCAACAAATCATTTACAAAAGTAAAATTAAAGATACAGAAGGCTTCCTAATGGAAACCTTGAATCCCACCAGAGCTTGGAGTGAATTGTTTAAGTTCTAAGAGAAAACTGTTTAAACCTTTTCAGCCCAAAATAATATATCCTGCAGATGAAAGAGAAATATAGATATTCCATGACAATGAAAACTTATGGAAATTCATGATATCTGATAGAATAAATAAGCCAAGCAAGGTAAGCAGTTAAACAAAAAAGCAAAATTAAGGAATCAGCAGCAGAAAAGTAATACAGTAACAGAAGTAAGTTAATATTAGCCATTCATAAGTCCATGTAAATTTCCTCAACCCCCTTATCAAAAGACAATTTTGTAGCCTGGCTCAATAAACAGAAGCAAACAGTAGGTTGTATACAATAGACATGTTTATTCTAAGAAAATGTTCATCATAATTATAAATATGTATGCCACAAATATTATCATACCCAACTTCATAAAAGAAATAGTACTGGACCACAGATATAGCCCAGCGACACAAGCACTTGCCAGACAAGCGCAAGGTCCTGAGTTTGACTCCCCATACCAAAAACGAAAGAATCACTAATGGACCTAAGGAGCAGATAAACGTCAATAAGACCATAATGGGATGGATATCTCAAAACCCCGTTTCAACAATACATAGACCAGCTAGACAAAAATACAATAAAAATGAGTCACAACTTTGAAGCAAAAAATATGAGTGTTACTTTTTTTTTTTTTTTTTTGACGGAACTGGTGATTGAACTCAAGCCCTTGCACTTGCCAGGGAAGTGCTTATTCCACTGAGCCATCTCCCTGGCCCCTTCCGATTTTTTTTTTATGAGTGTTACTTTTGAATGAATGGATTTAATAGATGGATATTAACAGATTTGTCCTCCTGATTACAACAGAATATGCAGTGTTATCAGCATCACACAGTGCTTCCTCTGAAATAGACCACATGCCAGCCCATAAAATGTGGTTAAATAAATACAAAAGAATCAAAATTATCCTGTATTCTATCAGATCATAGAGCACTGAAACTAGAAATCACTGGGGAAAAACACAGAAATTTTCAAATATCTAGAGACTAAATAATCAGCAAAGCACAAGAAATTAAGTATGAAATTTAACAGTTTTTTGAATCAAATAACAATGCCAGTATAATACTTCATAAGTATATTTCTGTGAATATCCACAATAGAAATAAAGAGCAAGTTCAAATTAATAACCTAATTAAGCATCTCAAGGTCCTAGAAAAATATGAACAGTCAAAATACAAAATATGACAAGGAGGAATATAATATCAAATTGTATATTAATAAAATTGAGACTAAATGAAAAGAACAGACTCAATGAAAATAAAGAGGTGATTTCCTGAAAGCATAGTGGAAATAGACAAACACTTAGTCAAATTTACCAAAAGTAGGAAAAGACGTAACAGTCATATCAATGCACTAGAAATGAGAAAAGTAAAAGCACAACAAGTGGTTACTGCTAAAATCCAAAAGATTATTAATAATTATTATAAAACTCCAATAAATTAGAAAACAAGAAATCAATGAATATTTGGACACAGTAAATTAATGAAATAGAACCAAGAACATACAAAACTTCTGAACAGTGTAATAATAGGCAACAGAATGAAGGCAGGAATATAAAACCTACAAAAAACCCTACAGTATCTAATATACTCACCACTGAATTCTACAAGACCTCAGAAGCTTGAAAGCCAGTGCTCTTCAAGCTCTTTAATGAAACTGAAAGGGAAAGAGTGCCTCAAACTCACTCCTGGAACTCAGCTTTACTTTGATTCCAAAACCAGAGAAGGAGCCAAGTTAAAAACAAAACAAACAAAAAATCTATAAGCCAGTTGCTTCAGTGACCATAGAGGCAAAAGTCCTAAACAATATATTAGCAAAAAGAGTACAACAAATCGTTAAAAAGATCATCCATATGACCAAATAGGCTATGTCTGAGGAATTCAAGGATCACTCAACTTACACAAATACAAATCGAGAAATACTCCCCATAAAAAGAAGAAAGGATGAAAATCACATATGCATCTTAATGGATGCAGGTAAATGCTTTGGACAAAATATCTTATTCATTGATGACCAAAAGAAAAAAAAAATCTGAAGAGAATAGGCATATGAAAACTTTATTTCAATCTGATAAAAGCCAACACATTACAGGGGAAATGCTAAAGGTTTTCCTTCTAATTTTTTCAACAGAGTATTCAAAGCTTAGTCATAGCAATTAGGCACCAGAAAAAAATGGAAAGCAAATGTATAGCTGTGGAAGAAGTCAAACTCCTTATCTGCAGATAACATGTTCTTTTACACAGAAGGCCCAAAATTTTCCACCAAAACATCCGAGAATTAATACAAAATTCAGCAGTAGTAGCAGGTTAAAAAATCAACACCCCCAAGCTCAGCAGATTAAAGTGCCTGTAAGCAGGCTCAGGGGCCAGGGGTTGATCTCCTGGCCTGCCATGCCGGCCCTGCTCCAGGGGCGAGCTGAGCTGACAATTGAGACCAATAGTGGTGTCACGCACCTGTAATCCCAGCTCTTGGGAAGCTGTAAACAGGCTGATCACCATGAGTCCGATCTAGTAGTGAGACCCTGAGCACACTGTAGGCCCTTCCTTAAAAATAAAAAATCAACAACCCCACATCACTCGATTCAACACACCAATAATGAACTGACAAACAAAAACACTTAGGCAAACAATACTATTCAAGTATCAAGAATAATTAATTTTTAGGATTAGCCAAAAATTAAATTCCTGCATAACAAAAATTGCAGTACTCTAATCAAGGAAAATAAGGGGCATATCAGAAAAAGTAAGGATGTATAATGTTCCCAGATAAGGAAAATGAATATTATCAAAGCGACCATTTTACCAGAACTGGTATAAAGATTATATGCAATCACACTCAAAATTCCAACAACATATTTACAGTCCAGAAAAAGCCTAAAATTTATATGGAACCATAAGATGCTCAGAATAGCAAAAGTAACCCTGGACAAGAGCAAAGCAGGAGGCATCATGGTTCTGCATTTCAAATTATATTAAAAAGTTGCAGTTATTTTAAAAAATAGCATGACACTGTCATATAAACAGACATGTGAATCACTGGAACAGAAGCAGGGTGTAGAAAAACCCCAGACACAGTCATCTGATCTTTGACAAAGTGGCAAAAATAAAACTTACACAGAAGGCAAAAACTCTTAAATAATTGGTGCTGCAAAAATAGTTATACACATACAGAGGGTTGGAACTAGATCCATTTCTATCACCATGTACTAAACTGAAATAAAAACAAAACAGAAATGTGAATGTTGAAACAGAAACAATCTGCTAGAAGAAAAAATAAGTAAAACACTGGAAGTCATAGTGATGGAGAAAAATCTTTCTGAATACAACCACAATTTCACAAAAACAACATCAAGAAGGAACATGTGGCATTGCATCAAATTGAAAATCTTTTGCAAGACAAAGGAAACAATCAACAGAGTAAAAAGGCAGTGTACAAAATAGGAAAAGAAATTTCCAGACACATTTGAATAAAACATTTACATCTAAAATATATAAAACTCAAAAAAATGGGTCCCAAAATAGAAGATTCAATAAAAAAATTGGGCAATTGAAATATATAGACAGTTCTCAGAATAAGAAGTACAAGTGGCGAGTAAATCTATGAAAAATACTGCCTCTGACCATTAGATAAATTAAGTTGAAACAGCATAAGATTCCATTTTACTCTGCACTAAGAAATTATCCTTAAGAAATCAAATAATAATGCTGAATGCAGGCTACTTTAGGTGGGGAGAGGACACTGAACCCTTCTACATTGTCTTTGGGAATGAAAACTAGGATAGCCTCTGTGGAAATCATTAAGAGATTCCTCAAGACACTTACACTAGCAATTTCACTAAACACAGTTAATCACTTCTAGTTATCCTGGTATCCTCTTGAAAGAGTTAAAAATGTATCTCAGTGATATGTGCAAACCCATGTTTATAGTAATAAAATTAATAATAGCTAATCTAAGAAGAAATCTAACTGTCCACCAACACATGAATGAAGAAACAAAATGTATTTAAACAGAATGGAGAACTGTTCTTGAATATGAGTCATTAATGGATATAATAGATGCACTTCTAGATCTTAATGTTAACTGAAATAATCCTGATATAAAAGGTTAAATAATATATGATTTCTCTTCTATGAGAAATCCAAGTAATAAGCTATCTCACGAGCAAAATGAAGAATGGGTAATAGGAATCAAAGAGATCTTTTGCAAATGAGAAAGAGATATGGAGATGCAAAGAAATAGGGAGGGGAAGTTAAAGAATTCAGATGTGTTATACGCATGTACCAAGTTTTCATAATGAATGCACTCACTATATATGAATACATGCACTTATGAATAAATAAATAAATAAATAAATAAATAAATAAATAATGTAGGCTCCATAAAAACATTTTCTGGTTTAATTTTAATCCTTCCAACAACCCAGGGACAAATGTAGTTGTCATCCTCTTAGAATGTAACTGCTTCGTCCTCTAATCCAGATGTAAGTGATAATCCTGCTTCTGCCATCATGAGGTGCCTGAAATTGTGAGCAACATTATTAAAGCTCACAGTTTTCCTTCCTTTGCTGATGTATATGTGGAGAACATCATTGATCTAGGTGCGCTTATGGGTTATTTTGCTGATGACAGAAGATTAACCTACGCATTGATTTTTATCAAAGGAAAGTGCAATGTGCTATGTTACTCAAAATGCTTGGCTGGTTTGCTCATACAGCAGGGACAGCCCTGGGCTAACATTCTTGTCCTCTCTGTCCTGTGTCATCCCCAGGTAGCATGTCTAAAGCTACATGGTCGAACTGTGCTACTACTAGGAAGAAATAAAGCCAACGTGTGCTTGGTACACGTGTCGCTTTTTTATTTTTCAATTTTTCAGAACTGAAAAGAGAATTTATTGTCTTTTTAATGTTTTCTGAGTTTCATTATCATGCTTTATTGTCACCTTTCACTTTCAGCCACTAGTTGGTGAGTTTAAAAATTCTACATTTTGAGGTTTTTTTTTTAACCTTTATCAATAATTAGTTAGTTAGTTTGTCTGTTTGTGTGAGACAGGAGTTTGCCAGGTAGTTCATGTGGCCACTGAACTCACTAGGTAGCCAAGGCTGGCCTTAAACCTTCAGCAGTCCTCCTGCCACAGCCTCCAAGTACTAGGATTCCAGGCCTGTGCCTGCTGTCAGTATCTTGTTCTCAGTATCTATTCTGAAATAGTTCTATTTAGTCAATTCAGTCTTAAGTCTTAAAAACAAGTTAAATATTTATATTATAAAACAGAAAACAAATGTTGAGGACATATTTCAAATAACACATATTTGCACTGAATTTTTAGGCAGTAAAATTTAATATTTGATAACAAAAAATTACTTAAAATCTTGGAAACAGATGGAAGATTAAGTACATGTTTATTAAAATATCCACTTGTTGTTCCCTATCCAATATATTTTCCTAATGTGTCTGGGCATCTTATGGAGCTTATTGTACTACTTAAATAAACTAAATTACCAAAATAAGCAGACATTAAGTAGGAAACATCTTGCATTAATGAAATACCAAGTAATGCTGATTTGTGAAAATATATCCAGATTCATAAATATGTGATAAAATTTTCACTAATCACAATGACATAGTAGTATCTTTCCCTATTCTATATCCACCATGTAAGTCAAGGTACTCACCATTTATTTGAAGAAATATTTAACTGTTTAAATATCCAATACAGATATTTCATGTTTCCACTTGCTATTATGAAGTGAGGAAAATGCATTAACTATTCATGTATTTTTAGACAACTGTCAAGTCCTTAAAGGTTCAGATTGATATTACTGGGTGAATTATATTTTCTATGGAGCAGACCATAAAGTAGGGAGCATGCATACTCTTAGTCTCACATTGTTCATCTTTGCATCATCTTGCAGGTGATGAATTATTCTTTCCTGCATCCTCATTGTTTTTAAGAGATCCTTTCTTACCTTTTCACTAGCTACACCAGCATCTTCAAGATCTGAAACTGTCTTCACATTCACTTAAACGGTTTTGCAAGCTTGTGATTGAGAGTTTCATTTCCTCTATATCTCTTTGACTCTGCTTCATGCGATCTATTTCTTTCCTGTATTGCTCATTCAAGGAATCCGTCATTTGTCTAATCTCCTGTATTTTTTTTATCAATATCTTCCTTAAAAGCAGTTAGAGATTCTTTCACTGCAGTGTTTTTTTCAGATTGGGTTTCCTGCTTATGTTTCTGTAGCTGCTTCTTTACTTCATCTGCTACGAGTTCTGAGAGTTCTTTTTTTATTTCAGAAAAGAATTGCACTCTGATTTCTTCTGTATCTTTCTGCTGCTGCTTATTTACTATCGACGCTCTTGATTCATGCATTTGAGCCGAGCTAGTGTCCTCTGCACTTGTTCTAGGTGGGCACTGGGTTGCTTCCATATGTTTCTGCATTTGATTCTTTAGTGCACATGTTATTAATTCAGGGATTTCTTTTTTCATTTCCAATCTGAGATCTTCTATATCTTTCTGCAGCTGTTTTAAGAAGCGGTTGATTCATTGCTTTCAGCTGTGTGATTTCCAATTTGTTCTGTGTCAGTGTCCTCTGCACTTGTTATGGGTGGGCTTGGGTTCTGAGGTTGCATTTTGTTCCTTCTCGTCATTTTGTGTAGCACTGTCTTCTGCCCTTTGTTGTAGATCTTTGCTGTATTTATAACCTTCACACGTACTGAAGTTCAGGTGGAGCTCTACAGAGTTTGGAGTTATCCAACTGCATCTGGCTTAGGTCTGGCTGCTGTGCTCAGCTCCTTCCCGCTGCGGACCTAGGCTGGACTGGGTCTGGGGGTTCCCGGAAGTCGGCAGAAATTCCTACTTGGTGGGAGGGGTGGGGCAGATACGGCGTAGTGGTGGGGGGCAGCCCGAGGGGGTGGGAGAGGGTCCGGCCACGCTGCGCCTGGGCTGGGACTGGTCCCGCCGGCGCAGGGTAGCAGGAAGCTCTCCACACACTCACCGGACCTGGGCTAGGACTACTCACCGGACCTGGGCTAGGACTCGAGCATGCATACTCTAAGCCAGAAGTTTTTGAAAACTTACCGTAGTTTCTCTTCCTCTTAAATTTCTTAAAACATTATGATTTCTGGTTAAAGACCTACTTGAAGTGATATTATTTACTACTCAGAGAAGTACAGAATTTTGTACTTCAGTTGAGCAAGAGAATCACAAATTTGAGGCCAGCCTGCGAACCTATCTCATAATAGAAATGAAAAAGTTTTGGGAATGTAGCTTGGTAGTGCACTACTCCTCACTTCAATCCTCAGTATGACCAAAAAAAATCAATTAATTAAAAAGTCTATACATACATATATATTCATATACTAGGGAAGGAAGGTGAACATGAAAAAGTGCCATCCAGGTTCAGGACTACTAAGATCAAGCAGTAATAATAAACAATCTTCACAATGACACATTGTCACACATTTTGGCATGAGTGGCTAAGTAATTTGACATGATGCTCAGTGAGAAAGCCATTCTATTGTGCTTTCATAGAAAGCTAATCAAAGACTGTTTTCATAAATAAACAAAATGATACTACTGCACAGAGTTATTTTTCTCCCTATTTAAAAATACTCCCTTTTTATGCTGATATACTGCAGCGACTCCTACTCCTCCCTCTTCACTGCAGATGTGTAAATGCTCAGCACCCTCATTCTGTGACTTTGCTCTGCTTAAACTGACAATGAAAATGGTTACTGAAAAGCTACCAAGCAACCTGGAACCAAAATGAGTGCCTACAATGAGAGGTTCTATAAACACTTAAACTGTGCCTACAGCTTGAAAGCTCTCTCTCAGCACACCTGCCTGAAGTTTTCTGTCTTTGAAAATTCTTCCTTCTGTAAGCCTCGTCGAAGTAAGTTTATGCATATTCACGAATTTGAATCTGGCTAAAAAATGGTTTTCTGAATTTCAAAGAAAGATCAATTTTCTTGGAATCTTCACTCATAAACAATCTGAGAATACAGACCTGTGAAGCATCTAATGACAGCTTCAGATGCTTTGTAGATTATATGTCCCCACTTGTCCTTGTGTGTAGTAGGAGTCTCACTCTGGCCTACTGCTGCAGTCTTAGGTGCAGGCACAAGCACTCTATGACACAGCATGCTGGTGATGGGTGCTATGTCCCTGGGCTACATTATTGTCAGAGTAGCTTGGCAACTACTGACAGGGATTGTGCGTTGGAAAGTGCACAAAACCGTTTCAACTATACTGATTTAGGTGCAAGGAAACAATCTTGAAGGCAAAATTACCTCCATTAGGCGAGGAATGTGCAACAGAAAAGATGCTTAATTACCTATTTTAAAAAATTCACCTAAGTCAACAGGTGTGTTCTGATGGACAATAACTCATTTCATGAAAAAGTAGCAGGTTGATGGTGAAAATAACGGATAGATTTATGTAAAGTTCAGCTCTTCAGTATTCTCTCAGTGAGGGAGGTGAGAGGCTGCTGCTGTTTTGCCACACATCTTATCCCTGTTAGAAAAGCTGGAGAGGCCCAATCCCAAGTCCTGCAAGTGTGTGGGAGAGCTTCTGCTCTCTCCTATACCCGCTGAACAAAGCCGAGACCTGACACGGAACAGAGACCTTTCCCTGAGTACTCTGGACCTGCCCCACCCCTCTAGAGCCAGCCTAAGCCTGCCCTGTGAGTGAGAACTTCCACTGTGCTCTTGGGACCACTCCAGACCAGCCTAAGCCCAAGACCAGTAAGTGTGTGGGAGAATTTCAGCGTTCTCCCACACCTCGCCCACGCTCCTCCAGACCCAGCCCGGGCCTAGCATACAGGCCTGGGGTGAAACTCTGCAGCTGAAGTCCCTGCAGTGACACTAGGGTCAGAACCACACAGATAATCCAGGAGCAGAACATCTTGCCACAGAGGTACAAGAGGTTCAGCTCCAACGGCAGCAGCATGAAGGAGCTGAGCACAGTAGCCAGACACAAGCCAGGCACAACTGGATGAACTTGAACATGGTATATCTGCACCTGAATTTTAGTAGACACTCAGGTTATAACTGCACAAAAGCTCTACACCAAAGGTCAGTGGACAGTACTGTACAAAATGACAAAAAAGGAGAAAAATGCAATCTCAGGTCCTGAGCTCACCCAGGACAAGTACAGAGGACACTGCCACAGCTAAAATGCCTGAATTAATAGCATCTGAAGTAAAGAAACAATAGCAGAAAGGTATAGAAGAAATCAGATCAGAATTAATCTCAAATGAAAAAAGAAATGTATGAATTAATAGTTTCTGTAGTAAAGAAACAACAGCAGAAAGATATAGAGGAATTAAGATCAGAATTAATATCTGAAATGAAAAAAAAACTCTGAACTAAGAGCATCTGAAGTAAAGAATCAAATGCAGAAACATAGAGAGGAAATCAGATCAAAAATAAACTCTGAAGTAAAAGAATTAATAACTGCTTCTCAAAAAGACACTGATAAAAAAAATAGAGATTAGAAAAGTGACAGGGTCCTTGAATGAGCAATACAGGAAAGAAATAGATCACATGAAGCACAGTTAAAGAGACATAGAGGAACTTAAAATTTCAAACACAAGCTTGCAAAACCATTTGAGTGAAAGTGAAGATAGAATTTCAGATCTTGAAGATGCTGATTCAGCTCGTGAAAAGGTAAGAAAAGATCTCTTAAAAACAACTAAGAAGCAGGAAAAACTAATTCACCACCTGCAAGATGATTCAAAGATGAATAACGTGAGACTAATAGACATCATTGAGAAAAAAGAAGTCAATACAAATGATATAAAAAGAATATAAGTAGAAGTAATAGAAGAAAACTTCCCAAATGTGAGGAAACAATCTGACATTCAGTAACTGAAGCATACAGAACTCCAAATAACCTCAACCCTATTAAAAATACACTGAGACATATAATAGTCAAGATCCCAGAAATCCAACACAAAAACAAAATCCTGAAAGCCATTAGAGAAAAGAAACAGATCACATTTAAAGGAAACTCCATCAGAATAATGGCCAACTTCTCTTCACACTCCATGAAGTCAAGAACAGCAAGGAGCATAGTATTTCAAGTCCTCTATGAAAACAAATTCCGGCCAAAACTACTATACCCTGAAAAACTCTCTTTTAAATTTGATGGAGAAGTGAAATACTTTCATGACAAAGAACAACTAAATAATTTCATGATGACAAAGCCAACCCTACACAGACTACTAGAAGATGTTCTAGAGAGGGACCAAAATGATCAGGCTTCTACAAACAAGAACAGAAGGAACCCACTAAATAGGGCAAACAGTTAAACAAAGGACAGAAAGAAGTAAACAACAGCAGGTAAATAACATGTTGAGCATAAATCAATACATCTCAATTATAACAATTAAAGCAAATTGACTCAATTCACCAATTAAAAGAAATAGACTGGGGGCTTGCCCTTTAGCTCAATTCCTTAAGTGTCTACCTCAACAATGGAATCAGGTTCAGGTTGCTGTGGTCCAATCCTCAAGACTCAAAGTTGCCCTGAAGGCATTCTGAGCCAGCCCCCCAAAAAAAAATCCTGCCATTTTAGCTATACAGTTATATGTAGAAGATGGAAAAGGCAATGATCCTGAGAATCTCCAGAAGTTTTTTGAATCTAGCAGTTAAATGGAATGATTCTCACTCTGACTAACTATATATACTGACACATGTGAACTAAGCAACTGCACTGAAGATGTGAACTTGTAATAGTAGGCTCATGCTTAGAGTGCCTGTCCTTATGGTCTTCTGAATATGGGCTGATTGTCATGACATACCAGTTGTTGCTGTGCTGTCTCTCAGGTAGATGATTGTTCAAAAAGAAGGGGGTGGTGAATGAAGGCAGGAGACAGGAAAATGAATGTTGTGGGACTTTCCTGCTTCAAAGTTGTATATGGTTAGATTTCTGGACTTGTGTGTACACATAAGAATTATATAGTTCTTTATGCTTATTTTTAAAATATATTCTAATTTTTAAATGTTTT
>NW_004524675.1:6462620-6492640 GCF_000260255.1 Octodon degus | reverse complement strand
AAGAGGAAAGTGATCAATGATGTAGAGTGTGCCTAAGGAGAGTCACATGGAGAGAAAACATTCTCTCAGGCTTTCACAGAGAGCACATTGGCCAATCAATGGCCGTGACTCATCCACATGGCTGACACTGACAAAAAACGTACAACCTGAGGTACAGGATCTCAGGATAAATCCTGAAGGGATTTCACTGACCTTATCAGACCCAAAAGCTACAACTCTAGTTGCATAGGTCTTGCTTTATCTTGGTCTTAACAATCCAGAAGAAAAGTATAAAAATGAAGTACAAGAAGTAAAGCCATGGTGTTACGCTGAGCTGTAGGGGACACAGGTCAACAATTTCTGACATTGCCAGTCAAGCAGAAGACCCAATACTATTATGGACTACTGGACTCTTTTAGAATATTTTGCTGAGTTAACATACCTCTAATATACAAACAATGGAACTAAACAAAAAAAGAGGATACAGATGAATGCCCATTTTGTATCTGTGTATTCAAAGTGGTTAGGATAGATATATAGTTACATTCACTTAATGAATAGAGGGATTTCTTTTAATAGTGTTTGTAAATAGGATATTATGTCTGCATCTTGTACAGCAATTAACCACGAGGAAGAATGCATGCAATGTGTTAATTATTGAAACTGTCCTACCAATTTGTTTTGAAATTGTCTCATTGCTATTGGTTTCTCAATAAAATTATGGGAAAAAAAGAAATAGACTGGCACAGTGGATTAGGAAACACAATTGAATGATATCCTGCATACAAGATGCACACTTAACTCATAAACAAATTTATAGACTCAAAGTCAAAGGATGGAAAACAGTAACATGCCCCAGTACCTCAGAATAAAAGCAGGGATAGAAATCCTTTTCTCAGTCTCAAGTTCAAACCAAGAACGATCAAACAAGATAAAGAAGACCATTATATACTGCTTAGGGGAAAAATTCAAGAGGAAGAGGTGACACTCATAAATATATACACACCAAACATGGGAGCACCGAACTATATAAGACGAATCTTAATGGGCATGAAAAATATAATATCCAATACCACAATCTTAACAGGAGACCTTAACGCCCCCTTATCCCAAAAAGATAGATCAAGCAGACAATAACTTGGCAAAGAAGTAGCAGAACTGAATGACATCTTGGTACAAATGGACTTAGTGGACATATACAGAGTGTTCTACAAAACCACAGCTGAATATACATTGGTTTTCAGCTGCACATGGGTCATTTTCTAAAACAGACCACATACTGGTTCATAGATCCTGTTTAAGTATATGCAAGAAAACAGAAATTATCCCATGCATATTATCTGACCACAGTGCAATGAAACTGGAAATAAACAAGACAAGGAAACAGAAAAATGCCATAAATACATGGAAATTAAATGAAACCCTACTCAGAAACCAATGGGTCACAGATGAAATTAAACAAGAAATTCAACAATATCTTCAACTCAATGAAAATTTGAGCACAACTTTCAGAATTTATGGGGTGCAATGAAAGCAGTTCTCAGAGGGAAATACATAGCTGTGAACTCACACATTAGGAATAAAAACATGGGAACAAACAAACACCTTAATGTTGCAACTCCAGCATCTAGAAAAGAAAAAGCAAACTAAACCCATAGCTAAAAGGTGGGAAGACACCATAAAAATTACAGCAGAAACTAATACAATTGAGACGAAGAAAACAGGTCAAAAAATTAATGAAAAAAAATCTGGTTCTTTGAAAGACTAATTAAAATTGATAATCCCCTAGCTAACCTCATCAAAAAGAGGACAGAAAAAAATTCAAATACAATCAATAAGGAATGAAAAGGGGGTAACTACCACAGACCCAATGGAAATACAGAAGATTTTTTATAGCTGCTTTGAGAACCTTTAGTCTCACAGAGTAGAAGACACAGAAGACATGGACAGATTCCTGGAAAGGTACAAAGTACCAAAACTGAATCAAGAAGATATAATAACTCTCAATAACCCAATAACAGTCAATAAAATACTAAATGTAATAGAAAAAAAACCTACTGACAAAGAAAAGTACAAGTCCTGATAGATTCACATCTGAATTCTACAAGAAATTTACAGATGATATACTCCCTATACTTCTCAAACTCTTCAATGAAATTAAAAAGGAAGCAATCCACCCAAAACTTTCCTGGAGTCAAGTATTATACTGTTACCAAAACCAGGGAAAGATGCAACTAAAAAAGAGAACTACAGGCTTATCTCCCTCATGAACACTGGTGCAAAAAATCCTCAATAAAATCCTAGCAAGTAGAATAAAGCAAATCGTCAAGAAGATCATACACTATCACCAGGTAGGATTCATCCCAGAGATGCAAGGATGGTTCAATATATGCAAATCTATAAATGTAATACACCATATCAATAGAGTCAATCAAGAAACCACATAATCATCTCAATTGATGCAGAAAAGGCTTTTGACAAAGTGCAATGCTCATTCATGTTCAAAGTCCTACAGAAAATTGGAATAGATGGCCTCTACTTCAATCTGACAAAAGCCATCTATGACAACCTAATGGCTAATATAATTCTAAATGGGGAAAAGCTAAAATCTTTTACTCTCAGATCTGGCACAAGACAAGGATGTGCTCTATCACCCCTCCTATTCATTATAGCTCTGGAATCGTTAGCTAGAGCGATTATACAAGAGAGAGAAATAAAGGGAATAAGAATAGGTAAAGAAGAAGTTAAATTATCATTATTTTCAGATGACCTAGTACTTTAATGGGAAGGCCCAAAAAAATTCCACCAAGAAGTTACTAGAATTAATACACAATTCAGTAACATAGCAGGATACAAAGTCAATACCCAAAAGTCAGTAGCATTCCTCTACACAGATAATAAACACACTGAGACTGAAATTAGAGAAACAATACCTTTTACAATAGCACCGAGGAAAATGAAATGCGTTAGAATTAACCTAAGTAAAGAAGTCAAAGATCTTTCAAGGAAAATTACAGTACCCTTAAAAAAGAGATCATAGAGGATTTCAGAAAATGGAAAGATATTCCCTGCTCCTAGATAGGAAGAACCAACATTGTGAAGATGTCCATACTCCCAAAATTGCTATATAGGTTTAAAGCAATCCCTATCAAACTACCACCAACATACCTCACAGACCTAGGGAAATCGTTCCTAAAATTTATTTGGAACTAGAAAAGACATAGAATAGTAAAGGCAATCCTGGGCAACAAAGACAGGGCAGGAGGCATTACAATCCCTAGCTTGAAATTATACTATGAAGCTACTGTGATAACATCAGCATGGTACTGGCAACAAAATAGACCTGAGGATAAGTGGAATAAATTAGAAGATGCAGAAACTTCTACGAACACACTCAGCCACCTAATCTTCAACAAAGGGGCCAAATATGCTCACTGGAAGAAAGATAGCCTCTTTAACAAAAGGTGCTGGAAAAACTGACTCTTTACATGCTGAAAACTTAAACTTGACCCAGGTCTATCACCATGCACTATGCTAAAGTCAAAATGGACTAAAGATCTAAACATTAAGACAGAAAAATTCAATCTCCTGGAAGAGAAAGTAGGAGGAACTCTTGAAGACATAGGGGTAGGCTAAGGATTCATGAACAAAATAAAATTGCATGGGTAATACTTGGAAGAATTAACAATTGTGATCTCTTCTTAATGAGAAATTTTTGCACGTCAAAAGAAATTGCCAAAAAAGTGAAAAGACAACCCACAAAGTTGGAAAAATTCTTAACTAATAAGCACTCAGACAAAGGTCTGATCTCTAGAATTTGTAAAGAACTAAAAAACATTAGTGCCTCAAAATTTAAAAACCCAAATCAGAAATGGGCATCTGAGATGAACACAAACTTCTCAGAAGATGCAAGTAAAGAAACTAATAAATATAATAAAAAATGCTCCACATCACTAGCCATCTGTGGAATGCAAATTAAAACAACACTGAGATACCATCTCACCCCACAAAGAAAGGCTATCATGAAGAAATCTTCCAACAACAAATGTTAGAGAAGCTGTGAGGAAAAAGGGATCCTTCTCCACTGTTGGTGGTAACGTAAACTGGTGCAACCATTATGAAAGTCAGTGTGGAAGACTCCTTAAAATCTAGGACTGGAAATCCCATTTAAGCCAGCTATTCCACTACTGGGAATTTTCCCAGAGGAAGTGAAAATGTCATATCATAGCGATATATGTGTACCCATGTTTGTAGCAGCACAATTTGCGATAGCCAAATCTTGGAAACAACCAAGATGCCCATCACCTGAGGAATGGATGAAAGAGATGTGGTATTTTTATACAATAGAGTATTACTCAGATATAAAGAATGACAAACTTGAACCCTTCATATTTATGTAGATGCCACTTGAAGATACACTCATACACAAAATAAACCAAACCCACATGTGTAAATATCATATAGTTTCCCCAGTATAAGAACTCAAAAGAAGAAATACAAATATAAAGGTATAACACAATTAAAGGTAAAGTGAGAACAGGGGCAAAACCATACATATCTATGGACGAGATGGGTAAAGTAATGATCCCCAGAACTATCATTAGGTTGTTGAAGCTAGCAGTTACTTGGTGGGATTCTCACCCTTAATAACTATATATACTGATTCCTGTGAACTGAGCTACTGCACTGACAACAGCAATATGTAATACTGGGGTCATGCTTAAAATGCCTGTCATTCTGGTCTTCTAAATACATACTGCTTGTCATGACATGCCAATTATGGCCAGCCTGTAGCTCAAGGAAGTGTTTATTTTTTATTAAAAAAGGGTAATAAATGAAAAAAAAGAGACAAGAAAAAAATGTCACAGGACTGTCCTGCTATAATGATGTGTATGGTTAGATTTCTAAATTTCTGTGTAAAAATATGTAACTGTTTTTTCATATTTTTAAGCTTTTTTTATTTTTTAATTCTTTTTTCCATATTCTGTAGAGACTTAAAGCTTAACATACCAATACTTGATGGAAAATACGTGTTCCATCTTATGCCTAGATGTTTGATATGCAGACAGATAGTGAGGTTAAACTCAAGTGCATATGTTTTAGGGTAATAATAAGCTGCTCTTCTGGAGAGTTAGCAACCTAACTTTGCAGACCAAAAATTAGAGAAAGAGAAGGGCTGCAAGGACAGCCAACATTTTGTCCCTAGCCTTACAAGGTCAGTGAGGACTCTGGACATAGGAGAACCTGTACTGTAACATCGTGTAGCTCAGTTGTGTCCCAAATTTTCTGATCAAGGAGATTATAGGGCCACAAAGGAATGTGATTGGTGGTGTAGTGTGTACCTAAAGGGAGTCACATGGAGAGAAAACGTTTTCTCACACTTTCACAGAGAGCAAATTGGTCAAGCAATGGCTGTGACTCATCCACATGGCTGACACTGACAAAGGATCTACAAAAATGTGGCACAGAGTTTCAGGATGAATCATGAGGGGATTTGACTGACCTTGTCAGAAACAAAAGTTACATTTCATGTTATATAGATCTTGCTTTATCTTGGTCTTAACCATCCAGCAGAAAAGCATAGAACAAATTAGGAGAAGTGAAGCCATGTTAATATGCAGATCCATGGAAGACTCAAGTCAACACATTTGGACATTGTGAGTTCTGTGGATAACCCACTACTATTGTGGACTACTGAACTATATTGGAATATTTTGCTGAATTCATGTACCTTCAATATTTGGATGGCAATGGAATACCCATCTCTGACAAAACTAAACAAAAAAGCAGATATAAATGAAGGACAATTTTGTATCTGTATATACAAAATAGTTAGGATACATATATAGCCACTTTCTCTTAATTCAGTAAGAAAGAGTTGTGCTAATAGTGTTTGGAAAAGGATATCATGTCTGTATCTTGTGCTATGAATGACTACTACAAAGACAACAATATGCAATATATTAGTTGGTGTACCTCTCCTACCCACCTGTTTTGAAACTTTCTCATTGCAATTTTTTTCTCAATAAAATTTATTTTTTTAAAAAGGGCCATTGAAACCCTACAAGACTTCAAAATTCTGCCTTGTACTTTTTCAAGATGGACCAGAATATAAGCTGTTTAACTATTCTGGAATATTTCATTCCTTTTTCTGTAAAGTCTACCATATAGTTGGTTAATAGTTTTAAATCATAAATTTTACAGAAAGTGATTGAGGGGCAATCCACTCGGACCCCCTTCTGTCCCTCTCACAGACAGAAGATTTCACTCCTCCAATAAATATATTCTGTTATTTAAAAAAAACACTTGCTGGGAATACAGCCTGGTAGTGTAAACACCTGCCTGGCAAGCACTGGGACCCAAGTTGAATCCCCAATACCACATGCCATGCTGGTCTAGAATCCCAGGAATTCCACGCAGGCCCCCAAACTGGGCATGGTGGTGCATACCTGTAATCTCAGCATGGGGGAGGCTGAGGCAGGAGAACCACTATGAGTGTGAGCTGCATATCAAGACTCTGTATCAATAACAACAAAATAAATAAAAAAGAAAACGATTGAAATGTCCATTGTTGCAGTCATTGCACTTGATAAACCATTCTAGTTTAGTAACCATTAGGATTTCTTTGGGGCACAGTATTTTACAGTTTTGACATCACCAAATTGCCTAAATTGCTATTTTTTAGATTATCCATAGATAATTCTGCCTGTTCTTCTGTACTTCTCATTTTCAAAGCGATTATTTCCTTCCAAATACTTACCTTTGTTCTCTAGGCAGTCATGTTTAATCACACAGACATGTATAGAAGCAGTTTTGCTCCTTTTAAATAGGTTACGGTCACTTATTGTCAGAGATATACAGCATGATATCATTGACTCTCTGAAACAACATGTTTTGAAAGATAAAGTGTGCATAACATTTGAAATTTTGAGTCCAATTTTTGATACTTTAAAATTCAATCTTTCTCCTTCCATCAATCATGAAAAAACATGTGAATTATATTTTTACAAAGAAATTTAGAAAAATAGATAAAAGAAAACTTATACCCTTTTCCAGGAATCTAGGAGAAAAAAGGATTACACTGAGAGAACTAACTTATCTGCCTCTTTCCAAACTTGTCAGCTCCTATTCAATAGAACAAATTAGTAAAAAATAAGCGACTCTTAAGATCCTTTTATTTAATAAATATTAACTGAGTGTTCTATGCTTTCCACTACAAGCCTCCCTTTATGGTAAGAAACATAGCCAGACAGCAGCTAAATAATTTGACCAGCTATAAAATGTTAGCTAGGAACAATCACAAAAAAGCCGTGTCAGTCTGAACATTATACTCCCAATCCATTAATATGACAACTTTGTGGGATCTTAGCTCATCTGTTTGTCCAATTAGTCTTATTTTCTTTCTCTCTACTTGACCATGATATATTACAGACAGATTAAAACACTAAAGTCTGCCTTACCAGCCATTTCTGGGAGTGTATCTGTATTTCAAACTGAAATTTAAAAGCTCATCTTCAGAGTGATAAGTGGGCATTATCTCCTTAGATTTTCATTTTTGTTACAATTTGGCTTGACTTCTCCTGGGAAAAAACTGAGAAAATTAATCCATTGGTCATGTAATCTCTATTTAAACTTGTTTAAATATCTCACAATAAAGGCTTTTTAAGCAGATACAAAGCTTAGAAACATTAGCCGTTTTTTTAAAATGTTGGAACTTCATACAGTAGTAAATCACTTGTTTTCCTTTGTGTAGACAATATCACTAACAACGTTGTGGGTGAATAGCAAGCTCTGATTCAAGACCCTGCCTTCACATGCAGTTGTTTTGTTGGAGTTGTTGTAGGCTACTGGAACATGCTCAAGAGAAAGTCATACTTCCTACTCAAAATTTTCCATTACATCTTGGGAGAGAGCTTAGGAGATAAGTGTTTGCCCAGCAAGTACAAAGTCCAAGTTCGATCCCCAGTGCAAAAAACAAAAAAAAAAAAAAAAAAAAAAGTTCCATTACAAATTTATATTATCTAACTTAAAGAGATCTAACTAGCCAGTGTTTCTCAGAACAGTGTGATTATTTCAGTTCCATATTTTAAACACCCAGTGTCTTAATAAAAGGGACAAATACTTCCGTAGAAAAACAAATACATGGAAAGACAAATACTTCCACAGAAAAGTAGGCCTTTGAATTTTGAGCTTCTAAACATAAACAAAATTCTTTACATTTGGCAGGCAGACACTTAGACCACGGAGCTACCTAAATTTTTTTTTAAAGAGAATAAGAAATAGAAAAAAAATATTAGAAATGATAAAGAATTTCACTAAAAAATGATAGGAATTCAACAATGGTTGCTATATTGCCTATTGCCTTCTGATTAGTTGCTCAGATTACCAGATAAAAGCATGAAAGTGGGTTAAAAAAATTAAAAAGAAAAAAAAATTAAACATTAATCGTTCCTATTAATAGATCAACAGCAATCAACAGTACAATTATGGAAGCTATCCTGTTTATATCCTTATGTATTTTTTACTTCCTTTTTTCTTTTCTCCTTTCCCTTATTTCAGTTGTTCTTTCTCTTTGAACAGTTTCTTTCCCTTTCACAGTACCTATTGCACCTTTCAGATTTTACGTACTCCTTCATATTCTTTCTCTACGGAGACAGTATGACGTTTACACTTGCAGTTCTGATTTATTTTACTTACAGTGTAGTCTCTAGTTGTATTTATTTACCTATAAAAGCCTCAAATTTGTCTTTCGTTATAGCTGAGTAATATGCTCCATTGTATTATTATGTTATATCAATATCAAGATTATGTTATATCAACATCAAGATTATCTTGGATGACACTGTTGTGAATTACATGCTAATACCAGGATGACAGAATGTTGTTAACAGGTTTCCAATGTATGCTAGTAGCCAGTATCCATATTACATTTGTCATTAACTACTGCAGAGCATTCCTGGAGAACTGAGCACTGGGCAAATTGCACTGCATAGCACCCTCTCAAATTAACAGAAGTGGTCTGATCTTGGAATAATAGCAAGAGTATAGTTGGTGATGCTCACATCGCATCACTGAAAGCAGACTGCAACTAAAAAGATCTGCATACTAGCAGAAACTGTTTTCCACTATAAGCACCTCACCAGAAAACAGAAAAAGCCAGCCCCTACCCTCCATACTGTCTCAAAATGCTAGAAACCTAAGAAGACAAGGTAAGAAAATGCCTCTCCTAATTCCCAACTCTCTCAGGCTGGTACAGGGGATATGGATGGGTGGAAGGCAAAGGTCACACAGCTGATTTTTCAGTAGGATAATAGACAAAGTTAAAAATAGATCAATATAGTGTTCAGCTGATTCACAGAAGATATACTTAAATGCATTATGAACTTAATAAACAGAATGATCAGGGAGCTTACAAGAGACAAAGAGGAAGATCAGCTAAAGAAAATGATACAAAACATAAACTGCCAGTTTAGAAGAGAATTAGAGTGCATAAAAAGATTGCAAAATAAAAAATGGACATTAAAAATTATATTGAAAGTCTGGGTAGTAGGAAACAAACATGAAGAAAAAGTATCAGAGTTAAATGAAATATCCTCAAAACAAGAGACTATGAGAATGGATCCAAGGTGCTAGGTGGTGCAAGGAAAGCTAATCTAAGATTCCTTGGTATAAGTAGAAGATCAAGAGAACAAATGTCGCAAACCCACCTTACAGCAAAAGGAATAATAGCCAAAAAGCCTGTCCAAGTCTAGGAAAACAATTAAATATTTAAGTAAGTAAAGCAGATAGAATCCCAAATACCTTTGGACAAATGAGAACTTCCTTTCACATTATAATCAAAATGCCAGAAGGCCAATTCAAGGACAATCTTAAAAGCAGTTATAGAAAAGTAACAAATTGTTTATTTATAAAGATAAACCCATTAAATTGTAGCTGACTTCCAAAGAAAAAGCTTAAAGGCCAAGAGAGTTTAAAGTGAAGTGTTTCAAGCCCTAAAAGAAAACAACTTTTAACTTTATATATCCAGATAGATTATTTCCAAATAGATGCAGGAATCAGGTATTTCTTTGGCAAAGAATGCTTCAAGAAGTTCATGATCCAGTTCAGTAATCCACAAAATTCTCAAGCATATCTCAGAAGAAAACAAGGAAACCAACAGCATCAAACAGTATAAATGAACAAATATTCTAAACAAATGAAATTAAACAGAAGAGGAAAATAAAGAAAAATAATTTGAAGGCAGAAACAAGTCAGTGTCTTTCATAGGTAACTCTCCATATGAATAGTTCGTTTCCCAATCAAAATTCCCAGATTAGCAGAAAGCATAAAGAAACAAGACCAAAGAATGTGCTGTATATAGTAACCACACTAAATTTAATTTTCAAATCAAAGGGTGGAAAACCATATTCCATGCTATGGGAACCTGGGGGATAAAAGCAGGAACAACTATCCTAATTTCAAAAAAGCTTAGTTGAAGCCCAAACTTGTCAGGGGAAGAAAAGAGCATCATGACCTATTGGGTAAGGGAAATACTTAGCAGAAAACCATAAAAATTATAAGCATATATGTAGCAAACACCAGTATGCACAACTTCATAAAACACTACTAGACACAAAAAAATCATATCAAGGCCAACACAATTATAATGGGAAATCTCAATACCCTGCTGTCACAAACAGACAGAACAACTGGAAAAAAATCAGCAAAAAATATCAGAGTTGAGCTAAATCTTACAAATATGGACAACACAGATATATAGTGTTCTACCCAACAATAGTAGAATGTATTCTTCTCAGCATAGGACTAGGACATTCTCCAAAACAGACCACAATCTTTCCCATAAAATATGTTTAAGTACATGCAAATACTAAAATTATCCATTGTGTATTATTACACCGTAGTACAATGATGCCAGAAGTCAGTGGCAAGAAATACCACAAAATTAGGCAACATATGGAAATTAAACATTACTCTCTTAAATAATCAGTAGGTTATCAGGAAAAATTTTAGAAAATTCCTTGAATCAAATTATAATGCCATTTTGACATATGACACACAATGAAACTGGACTTAAGAGGGAAATGTATTACTGAATATTCACATCAGAAAAACAGAGCAAGTCCAAATAAACAACCTAATAATGTACCTCAAGGACACAGAAAAACAAGAACATTCCAAATCCAAAAGGTAATATAAAGAAGTAAAATATAAAGATGAGAACAAAAATCAATAAAATTTAGAATCAAATATGAATACAAAAAATCATTTAATCCCTGGTACTTAAAAAAATCAATGCATTCTTTGAAATATTATTTGAAATAGAAAAAAAAACACACCATCCTAACTTACATATATATAGAAAAGACCCAAACAAATGCAGTTAAAAATGAGAAAGACAAAATGGCAACAGACATTGATGAAATGCAATAATTATTAGTAACTATAGTACTTTGAGAACCTACTCTAATAAATTAAAGAGTTTGAAAAAAAAGATTGTTTGGAATTGCCAAAAGTGAATCAAGAAGATATAAATACCTGAGCAAATTCAAGTTAATAACAGGCAATGAAATTAAGAAGTAATAAAAAAAAAACCTATCAACTAAGGAAAGACCAAGGGGAGATGGTTTAACTAATGAGTTCTCCAAAAACTTTAGGAGATATCTAACACCATTGCTCTTCAAGCTCTTTAATGAAATTGAAAATGAAAAAAATATTTCTAATTATATTCTTGAATTGTAATATTACTCTGAGGAAAGAACCCAATGAAAACAAGAACAGAAAATGACAACCTAAATCCTTAAACAAAATTATACACAAAAATTCTCAAAAAGATACTGGCAAACAGAATATAACAAATCCTCCAAAAGATGTACATCAGGACAAAATTCATCCCTTAGATGGCTCAGCATGCACACATCAATAAATGTAGTGTATCACAGAAAAGCCATGGAAAAGGGTGAAATGGCATTAAACATATAGGAGCTGAAAGCTTTTCTTTTAAAATCAAGAAGACATGGCTGTCTGCCATCACTATTCCTGTTCAGTTTAGTTCTGGAAATACTAGCTATAGTAATTCAACAAATGAAAAAAATAAAAGGGATATGTAAAGGAAAAGGGATATATAAAGTTAGCATTATTTGCAAAAGACAAATCAAAAACTTTCACGAGAAGACCCCAAGAATTGAAAACCCAAAATAATCTACTTCATATTGGCAGTCCTCTGTATTTTCCATAATAGAATTCTCTTAGAGAGCCAGTGCATGTACAGAACAACAATGACCATTAGTCTAAGAAGTACTTAGAAATTTTAATCATCTGTAGGTTGCCCTTTCTTATTATTCACTTATTTGAAGTATTAAAGTGTTCTATTTGTGCTGTGGCTTCGGAGAATTCACTATCACCCACAGAAGAGTGACTGTTCTCTGAGACCTATGATTTTCCTGATTAATTTCTTACATTAGATTTTCAGTTAGCATAGTCACTAGTGATGTCCAGGCCCACCATGAATCATTTTCTTTCTTTTTAGGAACTTTTTCCTTACTTGGCATTTTATTTGTTATGAATAAAACAAATCTGCAACATGCAAACAAGCTCAAAGTTACAGACTTCATTAATATTATGATTAACAATTTCATTTATTATCGCTGTCTGTTCTCTTGTTCTCTCTGCACTTCTGTTTCCATCTGTCTCTAATTGAGCTGTAAAATGACAGTTCTGAGGTTACTGTAGTTTTGTTAAATAAGAGACCAAGACATGGAGTGTTAATTGATGTTCCCAAGGATCAATGGCAGAGCCAGAATTCAAATCTAAGCAAGTGAATTCTGAGTCTAAGTTCTTGACCATTTCATTTGCTCTTAAATAATGATTTTGGTAGAGTTACCAACCAAGCAACTTGGACAATGTGATCATGTAGTCTAAATATAGATCTCTATAAAACATTTCATAAGAGATGTCAGGAGATGGAGAACTACATGCTGAATTCTTAATTCATTTCATCAGGTAGTTCTTTCTATTCCCTATGTTAAGGATCCATGCTAACCTAGAGAGAAATGGCAGTTAAGACACAAGGATAGTCTCAATATTCTTAACAGTTAAGCATATTTATTAGTGACTTGGCTTTATGTATGCAAAACACAGTGATAAGGTTACAATTAAGTTAAAACTGGAAGAGACAGGAAATGCTTTGAGGGCCTGAACCAAAAGTATTTGTATGGACTCTAGGAGAGGACATACTAAAAGTCAATGTCAAAAGATGACTTTGAAAAAACAAAGCAGAGGAATCAGAATTTTAATTTTTCCTGATATTCCTGACTTCATAGCTATGGACAAACCATAGCATTTGTGAGAACGAATGCTTTAGTTTCTTGACTTCAGTAGTTAGGTCTATGGGAATCTCGTCTGTCATGGCCACCACCAAAGATGATCCCAGCATTGGAGGGGGGAAGAAACTAGGATAGAATCTCTAATGAAGCATGACTTCACTTTATTCTGACTTTGTTGAAGCATAGCTTTTAATGCTTACCCTTAGTTGTGCTTGAAGGAGAACGTAAATAACATTGTTAGAGACAGACATTTTGGTGAAGGAAGATATACAATGTAAGAACACTTGGACAAAGTATATATGGTTAGTTTAAAACAGAAAATAGAAATATATTTGAACTTGTGTTTAAAGAACTTTGTTGAAAAGGATAGCTATTCAGTTCTTCCAAGAGGAAAAGTAGAAAAAAGATGAAAACCACAAGAAGACAAATCTTAATTATCAAACAATTGTTCTTAAACATCCAAAGCACTCAATTTCAGGAAGCAATGAGTTATCAAGCACATGATTCAGAGTAATTTTGCCTTATCATTGCAGAGAGAATTTAAGGGTGAACCTGTCTGACAGCACAATTGTTCCAGAAAGCTCATTCGGAGCTTCATAGTTAGGGTTTAGCCCCTTGCCACTGGTTTGTTTGTCTGTTGCTGAAAACTTGAGGTCAGAAAAGGACACACGAGGCAGAAAGGATAAATGTTAATAAGCTTGCAGTAAGGCATACTCAAAGCCAACTTGGTCTTCTCATGCTGCTTTAGCTTCTGTCTGCTAAAACCCTGCAGATTCTGTTGTTTCATCCTATACTCTTTTCCCTATATACACGAAAGTTTTAATTCAAATTAGAAGAACATGTTAAAATATGTAGTTGTGGATGTCTTTAATTTCTATGAAAATAAGAGCCCCATTTTATTCCTATGTTCATCACCCTATTCCTTGAATAGCCTTGTCCTGGTGCTATAAACATGTTTTTGAAAAACTGAACTGTATTATTTAGCGATTCTTTCAGTGTCCCTATAGTGCTTGTTAGTCAGAGCCTAAAGATAGCAATTCCATGCAGGATTTGTCCAGGATCTGGAGCAGAGTCCTGAACTGCTCATGTGGATATCTGAGTAGCACTGCCATGGCCTCCATGGGCTTGACTGTGTTTGTTACCAGCATTTTGGCTTTATACTCTGAAAATTAGTGGAAGGGTAAGAAAATAAAGCAAGTAACATAGCACCACCTAAGTGCTTACCATGTGGTAATCACTGAATTCAAATTTTAGATTTGCTATTACATTTAGTCACCATAGAAAAGTTGGAAAGTAATTTTACAGATAAGGAAACTAAAGTTCAGCCCAAGTAGAGGCACTCACTCTAGAAGAGAGTGCTGGCTGGTGTTGGAAGGAGAGTCCATAATCACACACACTCTGTTCACCCTACTGAGAAAGACAGGAATGCAAACAGCAATGGAATGAGTGTGGTTTCAAAAATCTAGCTCTTAATTGCTGCAAATCTACTCCCTGTAAAGATCTTCCATTTATAGGCACAATGATACTAACAACCCCAAAATAATTAGCATCAGACCACAGGGACTCTGGCTAAGTGGCATCATTAGGAGAGTAAAGCGAGCCTCCCAGCTTCCTCCAGAACATCACGTTAAGAATTTTAACAACACAAGTTACCAAAACTTCTGAAATGATTACTTGGACTTTTATGTCAATTTTCCTATTACTTGCATTTTTCATCAGACCTCGGAAGAACAAATCAAGTAAACTCAAAGAAAATAGAACCCGTGCTTTTAAATCTCGACCACTAAAATCTTCACATACACTCCTCTTAGCAAAATGGCCTACTGCTTGTGTCCACAATGATAGCATGCAGTCAGATGCTGATATAATTTAATCCTTAACTTATATACTAGCCTGAAAAACATTAAAAAAGTAAACTTTTTTGTGACAGTGCATTCCGAAGAAAATTGTAAGGAATTTTGAAAAGACTATTTATTTTAATTTTTTTCTTTTGTAGATTAAGCTACTTCTCTTTTAGTTTGAAGTAGATAATAAGCCAGGTATGCTGGCACACACCTGAAATCTCAACACTCAAGAGGCTGAGGAAGAAGAAGCACTGTGAGTTCCAGGCCAGCCTGGGCTCTCTAGTGAGTTCAAGGCTAGCCTGAACTGTACAGCAAGATCCTGTCCCCAAAAGATGTATGATGCAGACAATTAGAAATACATATACCTACTTAAATCAGCATCCCTATGCCCCATATTCCTGCATAAAATCCCATGCAAATTTATTGTTTCTTTCTGAGGAACTTCATGTTGCTTGCTAGATTGTGTTGTTTTTGAATAAGCTTTAGTTTTATAAGAAAAATAATCAAACATCAGAAAGTTGCTATGTTCTTTGCAAACTATAGTTTCATAGCCTGTACATGTACAGCAACTGTTACTTATAATTACAGGGACAGCAGAGAGAAACTTCTGCTATGCTATAGTTCCACTCCGTACCAGGCAGGTAGCTGAGACCTGCTGCTGTTTGACAAAGCAAGGACTAGACCAACTCTTCTGCAGTTTGGCACCAGGTCTCGGTTTTTGACTTGGTCATCTGAGCAGTGGTTTCAGGAAAATTGCTCAGGATATAACACAAAGAAAATTTCCAAGCACAACTAGTATCAAACTCCATCTTTATTTTCCATTTTCTAATTAGAATATCATATGCTTTCTTTCCTCTCTAAAAGTACTTTGGGGAATTGTATATTAGATAACCATTCCAAAAATATTCCCTTCATATAAGAAAGGCATAGTGAATATTTATTAAGCCAATGAATATGTCAATGAATGAATAATACCAGTTCATTGCACACCTTGAATTCATATTGCGCTTTAAATTATCAAACTACTGTTTTCTGAGCTGTCAAAGACAAAATTACAATTTAGTTTAAAGGTCTTAATTGGCTTTATTTTCAATTCTAGAGCTGAGCAACACTTCATTCTGCAAAATAGCATAAAAGTTCCAGTGAGATAAGCAGAAAAAGTTGGTTATACAGACAGAAAAAGACTAAAAAAAGTAAAAACTTAAACAAAAGTGACATGAGAGCACAGGTAAGGACAGTCATGGGTGCATTTGAAGAGTCAGAAAACTTTCCAGAAAAGCATGAAAGATTAATATAATCACATACTGCAAATGTGTACTAAAAATAAAAATGTAAAAAATAAAGATAGGTCTTAAAGAAGGATTGGAGTATGGATGAACACCAGAGGAAAGGAGGTCCTAATTTTATTTCTATATTAACTTTGTCTATTCTGAAGCTTTGATTTGTAATTCCTGTACAAGATTTAAATTATTTACAGCGCTTTAAGTGCTCTTTAATATATTTAGAATTTATGAAGACTTAAATTTTTATTATTGCCTTATTATAGCTACCCAAATGTTAGGCAAGGTGGACAAGAATGTCTCCATATTTTAGAAAATAAAATTGGGCTCACAGATTCCGAAAGTTGAAGAGATAATTGGTAATTAAACAGAGTAAACTATATCTTATAGTTAAAAAAAACAATGCTTTTAATATTGCTACTTTCCTTTGTCCTGTTAGTTATGAAGAACTGTCACTGCTAAAGCAGGGTCAGGTTGTCTGGAAAGCATTAGCGCCCACCATACTGATGCAGGAGAAGGAAACTCCCAACCTGAAGATGCCTGGGACTAGTCCATGTTCTCTAAAACTGAAGAATGAATTTTAGGAATGATGGAGGTTAAGAGAGGATATTTATTGGGGGAAAGAAAGCTTCTGTCCAAGAAAGGGACAGAAGGAAGTCCCAGTGGGTTGCCATGGACCCCATCTTTCCTAGGGATTTTATAGAGTACAACCAGCAGGCTCCAAGACTGGGACAAAATGGGAAATTTCTAGGTGAGCATGAGTTGGGGAAAAAATACAGTCAACCAATAAGATTATAAATATAATTGCAGAGGTCCAATTGATTAAATAAGGATCAAATGGGGAAAGGAGTCCTGTAGCAGGCAGACATAAATTGGAACAGTGCTCTTCCTCTAGGTGGTTGGGTTAGCGACTCTGGATTTTTAAAGGTGATTGATACTTGTGTCGAACCTCAATCCCTGATGTCCATTCCTAGGAAGGTATGTGATTGTATTTATTTCATCTTTTGTCTTGAGATCTGGCCTATAGCAGAGGTGCCTGTCTCTCCCACAGTTGCAAGATATCCCATCTCCTGCACTGGCTCCTTTGAGGGCCCGGCCCTATCTTGATTGCCTATAATATTTCTATCTAACTCAGCTGCCTACAACAACACTGTAATGTCATCATGTTTTGAATGATGAACGTGCATGCTTAGTACTGGGAACTAGGTTGTCCGAAAGGTAAGAGAAGAGAAAGGGAGAAGTCTGGACTCTCCCATGAGAACTTGCCAGAAGAACACAGTGTGTGTAACACAGCTATGTTGAAAGAGACATCAAGTCCTGTAGGTAACTCTCCACCTCCTGAATGGATATCATGGACAGAATGATGATCCAAAATATTACTAAATGTTCAGGACAGGATCATGTTAATACAAATGCACACTGTGGAGTATTTTCTCCAATAAAATGTCTGTTATTTACTGGCTCTAAAAATGGTTTCTACATTCTAAAGCTGAAGTCTCTATGTCTGTAGAAGAGACTAAAAATCTAAAGGAAAGTGGAAGGAGAACTGAAGGGGAAATAAGCCAAGAGATCCAGCTCAGGCAGAGGAGTAGCTTAAAGTTGGGTTCATTTCCAACATGAGCCCTTGGCTTTAACTGACTGCAAATGCTCATTTTGCTTCAGTCTTGAAAGAACTGCCTAAGAGGAAGAAGAAATAAAATGCTCTTTTTATTTTTGGCCTACACATTCAGATTTATCTCATCTGAACAAAGAACTAGAGAGTATTTTTGCAAAACCACTGGACGTTGATGGAGCTCACTATACTTTTGAAAATCATGTATATTGCATTGGAAATAATACAGATGTATGAATTTCTACTATCCTTTCTAAGCAAGCCTAAATATCTCCCTAGAAACCCTCAGCTCCCTGTCTTAATCATTAATCCCTGATCTGTCTTTTCTTATAGAAACTATATCAGGACATCCTGAAGCCATGTGAAGCCTTTATTTCTTTTCTGTCTGGAAAATAACAGACAGTGTGACCCTGGCTGTCATCTTGTTTTTCAACTCCTGATGTGATTCCGCCCAATAAATAGCAGCCGATGGTGACTATAGCAATTCAAATTACAGGAGGAGGGTAGAATGATGCGCAGTCGAGGCTCAGACATGAGTTTGTTGATATTTGAGGCAGGAGGTTAATTAGCATTAACAGAAGTATCAGCAGTTGCTTGGACTTATTCAGAAGGTACTGACTGCTCTCAGCAGTATCTTACAGAGGAAAACAAGTCAGAATAGGTTTTGTTCCTCTTACAGAAAAACCATTTGCAAAAACAAACATAAAGTAATTGGATTCTTTTTTGTTTGCTTTTTGTTTCTCTTTTCCTGCTAAGTGTTTGATTTAGCTGCTTCTTTTGTTCCTTCCAAGTCCTATGTGGTCTGAGCAATAAGTTAGCTGTAATCTTTTTCTTTTTTTATATTCTCTCTCTCTCTCTCTCTCTCTCTCTCTCTCTCTCTCTCTCTCTCTCTCTGTGTGTGTGTGTGTGTGTTTCTGTCTCTCTGTCTCTTTCTCTGTGTCTCTGTCTCTGTCTGTCTGCCTCATCTGTCTCTGTCTCTGTCTCTCTGTCTTTTTCTCTTTCTCTCTCTGTGGTTGTTATTGTTTTCCTCTTTAAGCAACAAATTTACATATAGACCGTTTTCATTTAAATGAAGGTTGTATTTTTATGAGTGATTTAAAAGTTCGAGATCATATAGACCCAAGAAACACATCTATACTTCTTTTTATTATCTTTCATTTCTTTATTAGGTCTAACATCTCACTATGCAGCTCACACTACTAATGATCCACTTGTCTCAGCCTGCACAGCCTTGAGGTTATAGGTGTGCCCCTCCATGCCCAGTTTCAGGCTGGCATGGTGTACCTGGGCTTCAGGGGTCAGCACAGTATGCAGCAGTGGGAGTCGAACCTGCTTCTTTTGCTTGCCAGGCAGGTGCTTAGACTGCCAAGCTTTCTCCCCAGCACATCTACATTTCCGATAATTCACTACCATTTAAATCTTTTGATGAGCTGCCTATTTCGAATCTTTGCAATAATCGGAGTAACTTGCAGTCCGTGTATCAACTTTAAATGAAGACTAGAAAATGGTTATACTCACTCCAATAAAAAGAAAATGTACTATACTTTTAAAAAGCATCTCCTGGTTGCAAAAGATCTTAGAATCATTTGATAAACTAATCCGAATATGCTCAAAATAGTGTTTTTTAGTAGTTATGGAACTATTTAATAAAGAATAATTCTCTTAATATTTGCCTACTTTTTGATGTTTTGTGAAAAGTTTTTGGTAGTGATCTATTGAAAAATATTGATAGTGAACACTGAACAAAGATTAAAGTATCATTTACCACATGGTGCTGAGAGATTCGTGATTTGGATTCCATCACTGTTTATGCAGAAACATGAAAGGAAGCAAACACATAACACTATTTCAACTTTGACCTTCAGAATCAAAATACAGTGAAATCTCTCTTCACAAACTTAATCTAATGTACAATTGCAGAAAAAGTCATGGTTCCATTTGTGTGGCAAAGATGACCATGTTGTCCTTGTCACTTGATACAGAATTTTTAAACAAAAACAAAATTTTGCCTAACTCTGCTCTTCGTGAACCAAATTGCAAACAAAAGTGTTGTGAACTGAAATACCACTGTGTAGAGATAGATAAACGTATTATCTAGAGATTATATATTCAAGGGTTCCACACAGGACTCACAGATACATGAATTGTTTTTACTAAATATAGTGATTCATTAGATAGACAAGTTGGCAATCCCTCAAAAAATAGTTTACCTAACCCTGTTATACTGAAGAGGAACCTGATATGATCAGCAATTTAGAGCTAAACTAGGGTTGAAGTCTAAACCCCCACCTTTCATTCAGTAGTCTTCCGTCATTATGCCATATGGGCTTTATCTTGGAAATCAGGATAAAGAAATCTTTGATGCTAAATTCTCTTCTAATTTCCTTTCATAAAAAATTTTTAAAATGTGGCCTAGAATTTATATATTGTTATTATACATGTGTTAACACTAGAGATATTTTAGGACTCAAATTATTAAAAAAATATGCATCTTTTTTTTGTTTTGTTTTGTTTTACTTTTCTTGAGACATGGTTTTGCTCTATAGTTTAGGCCAGACTTGAACTCACTACATAGACTAGGTTTGCCTCGAACTAGTGGGGATCCTCACACTTCAGCCTCCTGAGTACTGGGATTACAGACATGTACTACCATGCCCAGCTTCAAATTTTATAGGGACATGTAAATGAGGGGAAAATTCATACAAAAATGTACCAAGATTATTGAAGATATGGTTAAGACACATGATGTTGTAAGCACAAGAGTTCTAAAAGACATGAAGGAACCTAAGAGTTTTACAGGGATCAGTGAATATCCTGTTGAAATATAGAAACTCCTGTAAAAGTCTTAGACAGGTCTAGCTTCCTTTGTGAGTTAGAAATACTAATACATAATAAGTATGTCTTTAGAGTGGCCAAATCTAGCCATTTCCTTCTCATCATCATATTATAAAGTTTTAAAGTAAAATTTAGCCCTTGTCCTCTAAACTATATCATTTCCTAATGTTATCAGTATTCTGTGAGATAAGCCTTATAATCCAACTGGAATATGTCTTTACTGAGATAAACACTAACAATTTTTAAACACAACACTTGCATTAAGCTATAATCTGAGGCACATTACCCTGAAATACCATCCAACTCTCCTGTAGGCTTACTAAATCCCAGCCAAATGAACTTGATTTTACTGTGGAAAACTGTTAGTCCCTATGTGAAGCAACTAGATCAAAGAGAACACTGAATTTTACTGATTTTAGCATAGATTTTTGTTGTTCTTAAGATGAAGTGAATACTATTCCTGAGTGACATATTTAGAAAAAAAAAAAACAAACAAACATGAATCAAGGTTTCTTTTAAATGTAATTGCCATTTCTACTCACCAAACGTAGCCACTTAAATATGGTCATCACTATGTCACTGTGTTCTCCAAAACTTCCCTCATTGAGGAGACTTTTGCACTAACACCATCTGGTTTTTTTTTTTTTTTTTTTTTTTTTTTGCGGAACCAGGGATTGAACTCAGGCCCTTGCGCTTGCCAGGGAAGTGCTTATTCCACTGAGCCATCTCCCCGGCCCACCATCTGTTTTTAATGGGTAAAGAAAGAGGTGTGCTAGAGGAATGTTTCCTCTTGAAAAAGAAGCAGTAGTAGAAATTTGTGTCCAAGTTATGGAGTAAAAATAATTTATTCATAGTTCCTCAAGGCCTCTAGTTTTGGAAACTAGCATGTCAGACACTAATAAGATCTGGTTATTAAATGGTAACCAAGTATATGGTACTACTAGGAGTTCCATGTATATTCCATTTAACCTTGATAATAATATATAAGAAAGCATTATATCTGTATGGCATATAGTATACCAAAGCATATAAATACTAAAAAATTTTCACAAGGTGAAAACAAGAAGTAGAGGAGAGGGAACAGAGTATGTACGGTTAGAATGCAAAGTCCAAGAATATTCTATCATATAATTTTATCAAATAGAAAAGATTATGACAAAATATAATATTTGACTTAGTAATTTTGATGTATAGTTGGACTATTATGAGTAAACAGGTGAAGCTTTGTTTACTGAATTCCTTTTAACTTTTTTTGATTACAAAAGAGAAAGCATTTGAAATATGTGATCATTACAGAGAACACGGGCACCATTATGCCAATGTAATAACTATTCAAAACAGTTCTTCAGATTGGGCCTGAAAAGAATGAAATCTAGTCATTAAATATTTATTTTAAATTTTTTCTTTCAAATATAATAAAGCCCATTGGATACTTTTTAAATAAAAAAATGAAATATGTGATTAGCTGTAACTCTATTTACCACTTGGCTATCCTAGACCCAACTTGTGTCCTGCTTGCCTGCAGCTTTGGTAGAGGTTGTCGCCTGAGAGCACACTGAGCTCCTTTGTCTCCCTTATGCCAGGAAATTCGGTGTGTACACCCAGTTTAGCAAAAATAGTGATCTGTGCAACCTTCTCAGGTATCCTGTATATCAACTTCTATGATTTTCCCTCTTTCCTTTTTCCTATCTTGTCTTCTTTTCCTCCTCTCCATTGTTTGTTTCTTAAGTTTCTTTCCAGTTTACTATATCTATTGTACTCTTCAGACTGCAGTCTGTGCAACAAATTTTACAATAGCAATATGTAATGTAACAATCATTATTAATATTCCATTCTTGTTCTGAGAACCTGTAACATGTATACTATCTTATATTGCTTTATTTTTGTCCTTGTTCTTGCTATTGGTTCTGGTTTTTTCTTTGTTTTTCTTCTTTAAAATTAAATAAATAAATAAAAATGTAAGCCTCAAAAAAAAAAAAAATCACTTGTGAAACAGTAAGTATGCAGCATGAAAAAGTTGCTGGTGAAGGCCAAATTGCTAAGATCTTGCAAGCCATTAGAGGCAGGCCCTCTCTGCAGTGGTCTGTGTGTTGCTGATCTTTTCCTCCCTGGTAAGAATGAAAGTGGTGACATTTTTGAAGCATTCATTCTACACCAAGCCGGGAGATGTGTAAGTTCTGGACAGGAGTTTAGGGGCAGTAATCTTCTTTTCTGTGTTTCTGAAGTCTTAAGTACTTATTAATCATGTTTCTCATCCCCTAAAGTTTAATCTCAAAAGTTCTACTGTCTCCAGATATTTATCCTTGTTTAATTAATTTCCTTTCGATATATATATTGTACTACATGGCATTCAATTGCAATTCTGCTAGGACTGTATTTTGTAAAATCTTTAATAAAGACAATTTAAGTTAGAATATAGTTGGATTTTAAGTACTGAATATTGAAGAAAATATACTTATTTAATAAAAGATGAGTATAAATACTTTGTATATTCCACACATTATCTTAGGAACTTTGGGTTTTTAAGAGAATTTGTAGTTTACCTCCTTCACAGAAGAATGCAGATATAGTCTCCTTTTGCTACTTGTCCAGAAAAATAACATTAAGGGTTTATATATTTTGTTGCAAAGATTTTGAGGGCTTGATAGATGGCCATTCTTTCACTCATTTAGCAAACCCACACTATTATGTTCTCAACTGATACGGGCTAAGGCTAAGATAGTTAATCTCGGAGAGTAGAAGGTCGTTGGCACGGAAGCAAAGAGAGATGATTTTGGAATGTGTCAGACAAAAGTTATCCTACAAGTGGCTGAACCTAAATTTGATCTGTTACCTCTTATGAATTAGCTGTATGATCTTGAGGATGGCATAGTTTCTTTAGTTTCCAGCCCCACATGGGTAGCATGATAATTGGTCATGTGATTGTCATGAAAGTTAAGTAACAATATATGTTAAATTCCTAGCACTTGGCAAAAGTTTAATAAATGTTAATTATCCCTGTATTTTTTTTTCAAAAGTCAAAAGCAAAGATAGAGAAAAAATAAGAAAGCATATGTTAATTATGGACTTAGAAGGTGATTAAACAGTCTGGAAAATGAGCCTGTTTCTGAAATGATCCTACTTGTTAAAGGAAGAGGCTCTCCCTCAACAGGTCTGGCTTTCTCCCCTCCTCATCTACTTACCCTGCTGTGCCATGGTCATCAAGTCCATAAAACCTAAAGCATTTGATTGCATCCCTGATTATTTCATATGATTTTTCCTCCAAGTACTTACAAGGCCATCTGAAGGCCAGATCTTTTACTTTTTCATTGAATTAATTATTTTTCCTTTTCGAACTAGATGAATAAACTGAGTGGGGTGGTGCACACCTGTAATCGCAGCCCTTGGGAGGCTGAGGCAGGAGGATCGCTCTGAGTACAGAGCTTTCCTGAACTACAAAGGGAGTTCAAGGCCAGCTTTAACTGTATAGTGAAACTTTGTCTAAAAAGGAAAAGAAAGAAAGAATTGTGGAGCCATATATTTCAGGGGGCACCCAAACCTGAAGTCAGTAAATGAACTACTATACAAATGTGGCTATGGCAAAATCAATAAGAAGCGAATTGCCTTAACAGATAACTCATTGATTGCTCGATCTCTTGGGAAATATGAAATCATCTGCATGGAGGATCTGATTCATGAGATCTATACTGTTGGAAAATGCTTCAAAGAGGCAAATAACTCCCTGTGGCCATTCAAGTTGTCATGTCCAGTAGGTGGAATGAAGAAAAAGAGCACCCATCTTGTGGAAGATAGAGATGCTGAAAATAGGGAAGACCAGATCAACAGACTCATTAGGAAGATGAACTAAGGTATCTACCATGGTGTTTTTATGATTTGGTCAGTTAATAAAATCTCTGCTTCCAAATAAAAAAATGAGTAATTTGATCTATTATTATTTGACTCTACACAAGTTTTTTAACCTTTGCCTTCATAGCAACAAAGAACTAGTACAGCAATGATATTTATGTTATAAAAGTGGAAACGAGAATCCTAAGGAAAACGTATTATGTCCAAAGTCCCATTTCTACTCTGGAGGAGTGAAGCTAAGTTTATCTGACTGAATGGTTATGCTACTTGTAAACTGAAAATATTAATTATAGTCATTCATTCAATATTCTTAGCAAATTCACCAAGAAGCAGAAGACAGAGTCCTGCTTCTCTTATGCAGACTCCTGAAATGGGGTTGTTTAGCTGATCACCTCCTAAATTGGCTTCTCCTATGGGGACAATTATGCACTAATCACATGCAAGGGCTGTAAGAAAATGCTGAAACTGGACTCTGAAATCTGTAATTCCTAAAAAAGTTGCAAATAATCATAGTTAAGATAGCTTTATCATTTTTGCAGAATGCTTGAAAACATATAGAATATATAAAGGCTAACTTTTCTATGTAAGAAAAAAACAAATATATACTTATAGTTCAAACTTGTACCTTCACAGCCCTCATAGAAAGATGATGCTGCCTAAAATTTTCAGAAAGTCACATAAATTTGATCAAGTCAATCATATCTTTATAAATTTTATAGATTCTGATGCCAGAAAGTTATTATGAGTATAAGAAAAAAAAACAACTCAGTCTTTCCAACTGTCCTCCTTTAACACCTCTGTGACCACACATGTGGAGAGTTATCTCCAAACTCTTCAGGGAAACCTGCAGCAGCTATTGAGGGATGCCAGCTTGGTGTCCTCTGATTCAATTCACTTCTGACACTGCCACCTCATAGTTGTGCATTCGACTCCTCCTGTCCAGTTGCAAGCCCAAGTCCCCAGTGGCTGATCGATGAGTTACAAATCAGCATTTCCATAAATCACTCCTTCATTTGGGTAAATTTGGCGGAGCTACTCATAGAACTCAGGAACACATTTGCTTACATTTACCATGTTATTGAAAACAATGTTTAAAAGGATACAGATGAAAACCCAAGTGAAAGAAGTAGACAGGATTAAGTGTGGGGCTTCCTCTCCCTCTCCAGCAGGCACACCCGGCAGGAACATCCAGGAGTTCGGCATTCCCAGAGCTCCCTTGTTACAGTCTTTTAGGATTTTATGGAAACTTAATTATCTAGGTATGATTGAATGATTGAGCCACAGGTCATGAATGACCAACTTACCATTCAGCCCTTTTTTGCTTCCACAAATTTCTGGCTGAGACTGGAAGTCCCAGGCCTATAATCATGCCTTGTTTTATTCAGTGACCTGCCAGGAACCAGAATTTCATTACCATACAAAAGGCATTGGTCACTCAGGGCAAAAAACTTCCAGGGGAAGAGTACTAAAAAGATACAGTAGAAGACAAATATATAACTTTAAAATACCATAGTTATCTTATAAGAAACACTACCAGGAAATTTTATTTATAATGAAAATACATTTATTACTTCCTAAACATTTAAGGAGTATTTGGTCTTCCTTTTCACCAAAATCAAGTAGGTGTATCAGTCATAAAACTAGATAGATAAGGGCTGATGAGATAGCTCAGTGGACTAAGCCCCTGCTTAGGCAAGCACAGAGACTGGGGTTCAGTTCCTGGTAGCAAATACCATGCTGGCCTCACTCTTGGGTATGCTGAGTCAGTGACGTTGTCTGGGAAAGTGGCGCACACCTGTAATCTCAGCTCTGGGGAATCTGAAAACAGGAAGAACACTACAAGTAGGAACTGCATAGTGAGACCCTGTACTAAATACATAAATTCAGATAAATAAATAAAACTGGATAGAATTAATATACTGTTATTTTAAAAAAGCACAACTCTAAAGCCTGACCTAGCATTGTACATAATAAATATTAGCCTATTAACAATCAATATTATATCAAATTTAAAGTGCTTTATGTTTTTATGCTATCTAAAACATTTACAATATATATTGATATAAATTTAAATAGAACATAGGCTTGCATATTTGGCCATCATAGAGTAAGTGGTAAGAGACCAGCACTTCTACTGTTAAAAAAAAAAAAGGAAAACTGTATTAAGCCTATGAAAAATCTATTTTCACATTGGACAAAAGACTACAGAATTCTGATTTATGATCAAAGAAAAACAATAGAGGTGATTCTTACGATTAAAATGGTTTTCTTTCTAAATGTATCTTCTAGATCTTTGGGTATATGAGGGAAAAGTCAGGCAAATCAGAGAAGTTTCACTAACTGAACAAGGAAGACAGCAAAGGTCAGGGAGTTTGAGACACCTGGACTGTACTGAGCACATGATATAGGATGGAATTCCACAGAAAAAGAAAGACCCCTATGACCTATAAAAATGTTCTTTAGGATCTTTGTTTGGATACATACATGGGCACACCAGCATGAGATACTGTAGTCTAGAGATAGAACAACTTCTGAAGAAAGATGAGCTACAAGAGTACTATCTCACATAGACTCTAGAAATGTTTGAATTCTACACAGCTGATGTTAAAAGATGGGGCTGTTTAGTGTAGAATACAGAAAGAATTTGATTAAACTAACTCTAGAATTATATGTAACCCTGATTGTTCTAACAAAGCTTAAAGGCGGATTCAAAAGAATCAATCCTGATCTGATCTGGAAGCTAACTGAATAACCTAAAAGATGTATAGCAATTTTTAAAAGATGGTAACAATTATTTCTCTCTTTTTTAAAAATGTATTTGTTACAGGGTCTACAGGGTGTTCAGAGTCTCACTAGGTAGAATGGACTCGTGATGATACTCCTGTTTTCAGCCTCCCAAGCATGGGATAACAAGCGGGCCACCATGCCCAGTCTCACCAGAAGGCGCCCCAGGGGCGGGCACACCAAACTGGGTCCCTGAATCTGCCTAAGCAGGCACTTCAGTCCATTGAGCTATCTGGCCAGCCCTATTTTTCAATATAATGTCAAACATACAAGCATAGGTCATTATTTATGACTAAAAGTATGAAAATGTATTTATATCCAATATCAGACTATCTGTAGCAGAGAAATCTGTTAGATGAAATAGGCGAAGTGAAAGTGATCTGCATGAAGCTACAGGAGGCAAGATGGCGGGCAGAAGGCCCTGCAGACGTCCAGGTCCATTTACTCTTCTTTCGGATTCCCCTTTTCTACCTAAAGCAGCTCAGGTGCAACTCTATGCAATAGCTTTAAGCCAGGGAAAGAGGTGATCTTTAAATTTTTTTTCGGTTTTAATATTTTATGATAAGCTGTTCTGACTACATCGATCACAAAATTGGAACTTTTGTTATCTTTATTACTGTTTTGTTTCAGGGTAAGTGCATTAGAAGTCCCTAGAAGGGAAACTCTACCTTTTCTATGATCTGAAGGGACTGTATCAATGCAGTACCTAGAATCTATGGGGAATATTTCAGTTGGCAGATAGAATCCATTTTCTGTGAACTCTACTAGATAAAATGGTCTAAGTTTCCAGCTCTTTATTTTGTGTATGTAAATATTTGAGAGGAAATTCAAGTGCAGGATTCATTCTGATCATTTCTTTTTCTGATAGGGAGCAGAGTATAAAGGTGAATGTTCATTTCTTTAAATTGGTGACAACTGATGTAAAATTTAAGATCCCTCTGAAACAGAGAAAATGTTCAATCTCTAGACCATCTGCAGCAAATTTACAGCAAACACTTCTGCATCCCTGGAAACAGTTTTATGGTGCAACCTAGGAATTTCTCCAAAGTTACAATTACGTGATGCAAAACAGGTAATTTTCACCCCAATCTCATGTTTTCATTCCAGGTCTTAGTTAATGCTGTCTTGATGGTTGCTGTTTGATGAATCAGCTTTCCTGTTAACTAGAGGCGCAGGGCCATCATCTAATGAAAACACTCTGTATTTTATGACTCCCTGGGCTGCAGTTCTGCATATTAAAATGGAATTCCAATCTCACTGTTAGAAATAAAATTAAACCTAGCATCTGTGGTTTGAACAGAACTGAGAAAAACGCTGCTCATTTAATCTTAACAATATTTTTCATGCTAGACAGTATAAAAAAGGAGCTATGGATATAATTTTAAATGCTTATAAATTAAAAATAAATTGGTAAAATCAGCATAATAGCCAGTGCATAGGTTAGTTCATTACATGTACAATTTTGACTGGTAAAAGTTTTCTGTTCTAGTTAAAAGTTTGCCAGCATATTCACCAATAAAGGTTCCCTGCTGTTCCTCAAATATCAGTGGGAGAAGATCACTTTTATTCTTATTACTGGAAGAAGGGAGCCTCTTTGATCACATTCTGAAAGTTTCTTTGCTATCTAGAAATAACATGACATTCGTATTTAAGAAGGAGAAATCATTCATAGCTCAGAGTAAAAGTCACAGCAACAGATTCATGAAAGAATAGGAACCTTTTCAGTTAGATGGTTTTCACCATCTTTTTTCTCACAAAACCAAAATCACAAGCAGACAGGACAGCACAGTTCTTGATTAGGGATTTCACAACCAGGAAGGCGTAATGCACTATACTCAGGGGTTACCTGTCCTATGCTTCTTCTTTTGACATTCACACTCTGAATCACACAAACACCAGGGATATACTGAAGTCTATCTTAATTATGCAAGAGATTTTACTACTTTCTATCAATAAAGTTTTATTTCAAGAGTATGACAATGAATGTAAATATAATCACTTTTTTTATTAGACACACTGTAGCAAAAGAATTGTGCTAATTCTGTGTTGATCATGTTTGAATTATCCAGCAACCCACAAACATGTGGCTTACAACTTCCTTTTTATAAATGTAACTGAAATTCAGAATATTTAAGTAATTATGCCAGATCAGAAATCAGTTATATTTGGAAAAAACTTTTGAACTAAGACTTTGCAATTATAGAATTCATGCTTATAAATTGTATTCAGATCACTTTGTTCAGATAGCTAACCAGGAAGGTATACATAGGTTTTGTTACACAGCTGTGAGCATTTAGATATATGCAGTAGATGGTCTGATGAAACAAAATTACTTTGAACTCAGGTAGGAAAGAATAGGACAGTGTTTCCTGTTTGACTTAATTTTATTTTTGTTCCTATTTCTGCTGATTTTTCTTTATCCTTCTCTCTATTTTCTTATTATTTCTTTGTTTTCTATTTTTATACTCAATGGAGACCTCAATACATTTAACTAGACAATGTAGTTTACGTATATTAT
>NW_004524675.1:6448932-6460410 GCF_000260255.1 Octodon degus | reverse complement strand
AATACTCAGATTTAAAATACACAACTTTCTGAAAAAAGGAGGTTTTAAACTCAGTTATTGGTAAAATAGGAACTAAACTGATGGGAAGATTTTAATAGTCTCTGTAGATACTAATTACCATGTTCATGTATTTAGCTGCAAAAATGTTAATATGATTATCTAGAAATGCTTTGTAAGATCAGAGTAGGGCTGTGAAATAGCATAGGTGTATTCCAAGTTCCAAAATTCAGAATTCCATTTGACTCAGACACTAAGGGTTCTAGTGAAGGACTGTGAAGATTTACTGTGGACACATAAAAGAGGGAAGAAAGACAAAAGCACTGAGGGAACCAGAGAGCGGGATGTATACAGAAGCAGTTACTAAGAGCTATGGAGGTGGGCAAATGATAGAACTGGCGCAGGAGGTATAAGGTAGGCATCCTGGATTCCACAGGGTGAGTAGCATGACAACAATGACATATTTATAAGTGCCTGATGACGTATTTGACATAGATTGAATGGAAGCAGGGGAACAATTTTAAGGAAATTTAAAAAGAAACAGAAAATTGCTATACTACTTCTCTACTTGCCAACTGTAAGGGAAAACTAAAGTTTCTGATACATTAGTCTCCTTATGTATAAAACAAAAATAATGATAGACTTATTTCCTAACATTATTGGGACCATTAAATATTTTAATATATGTATACAATCTAGAAGAGTTTCTTGATCTATATAACATTTTATGTATCTGGTAGTTCCCACAGTCTTCATGGAAGTTATTGTCAACTCAAATGCAGGACAAAATAACAAGGCATGAATTAATGGAATCATGCAAATCTCTAGCAGGTTTTGGACTTGAGACTGATAAACCACTGGAATTATCAAACAGACAAATTTTGAATAGATGAAAAGGTTATCACATTTTTGTCTTTTTCTCCACAAAATTACAAAAAACTAGACAGTAAATCATAGAACTTTCAATTCTATGATTCAGATGTAGTTAATTTTGTTTTGAATGTGGCTATGAAACCAGAGAAGAAGTGAACATCTACTGAGACCAACACTAGACCAAAGCACTGGAGAGTAGGCAATGATCCATGGAGAAGGACTAGTGAGAGGTCACAGGCATAATTTTATTTATATGTTTATTTATTTATTTTTGAGTTGTGTACATTAAGAAATGATCAACCTTGGGCAGTCAGCAAACCCAATCACTTAAACATTTATTATTTCTTTGTAGTGATAATGTTCAAAATTCACTCTTCTATATCTAGATAAGGAGGGGAGGGGAGTGGGAGGGAAAAGAGACAAATCTAGGTGTATTGTATATGGGTACAACATCCCTCTGATGAATATCATCATTGCACATACCTAAATTGTACCAATACAATTTTTTATTTTTTAAAGAAAGTACAAATTGGAGGGGCTGGAGAGATGGCTCAGTAGGATAAGCGCTTGACTGTCAAACACAAGGATCTGAGTTCAATTCCCGGTTCTGGGGAAAAAAAAAGAAAGAAAGTACAAATTGGAATTAATACAGAAAAAAATTACAAGTGATACAGAGATTTATCTATGTATGTAATCAGGATGGTTTGAATGACTGTACTGTACATTTCTGCTGGACTATGGAAAGGAGCAAATAATAATTTATTTTGTCTCCTTTTTTCAATTGATTGTACTTTTTCTCTTCTTAATTTCTTATACATTTCTTTGCTTCTTTCTTCTTCCAATTTTACAGGCATATATCTGGTAATATGCATAACTGGTTGGAAGATAACAGTATGTATTATAATAAGTACTGTGAAATTCATATTACTTTCTTAAGTGAAATTCCATAGGCACACTTTTAGTACATTTGCTGACTAATTTTAAAATTCATTTTCTTCAGCATCAGGAGGAGAGCTACTTCATTCTCCACTTAAATGTTGTACACTTACCACATGAATCACAAGTGGTGATCAAAAAGTGTAGCAGATATTTATATTTAAAAACTGCAATAGCTTGTTCCCAAGTACAATGGCATAAATGAGTTTGAAGATAGATCAGTGCTCTGAGAGAAATTAATAACAATATGTCTTTTGCTACAACTTTTAAAAATGTAAATTTCACCATATTTTTATTGTGCTTATATTCTAACAAATAATATAATTGTTTTTTTCTGGAATATTTCTAAAAAAATAAAATTTTATTGAGCAAAGAGGGATTTTAGGGAAAAATAGTTTGCCATATCAACAGATTTGCCAGTGAAGTGTTTTAGTATCTTAACTAATGAGTATCACTTTTACAATTGCTGTTTTCCTCACATCTTTGCTATAAAAACTTTCCTGACTGTATTTGCCCATCTAGCAAACATGGACTGTTATTTAAGACATAAACCTTGTGTTAGATGGTATAGCTGATTTTCCTGAATCACTGTTAAAGTCTTTGAAACATAACGGATTTTTAAAAACTTGCTCTTATCTGCTAAATTAGAAAAAGTGCCAAGTATTTAATAACATAAACTCACTAAAATAAACCAGCGTTGTTTAATACATAGCACTTTTTGTACACAAAGGGCAGATTTTCCTCCAACAAATACTTGTTAATGGAATAGATGCATTAAAAGAATAGCATTTTCATGTAACGAGGTGACCTATTATCAAGGCTGCTTCGCTACTCACTTTTCTCTATGTCCATTCAGACACGATGCCTTCCATTCATATTCAGTTGTGCTAGCCACAGTTCCCAACGTACTTGTTTATCTGGTGCAAGGTTAATGTGGTACCGAGAAACTTATTGAATCAGAACTTCTTCTTACTGAACCAGAGTTATAATAACACTATCAAAGTCTTTGTGTTGGATTTGATATGAACAGAAGGAACAAATATTTAAAAACTAATATAAACTAGGGAAGAATATTCTGATAATGGCTTTCTCATATATTATTTCATATTGTGCAGATTATGAACTGGGCCAGCATGCCAGGGAACTATATCTTTAATTGGTCTTTATAATCATCTTCCCAACCTCTGAAAGATATTAGCTAATAAAGAAGAACATGCTTTGCATTATTTAGGACCTGAATAATTAGCAAGTCAGTCTCCAGACAAAACTGATATGCTATGTTATTGAAAAAAAAATCTCAACTTCCACATTCATTACATCTCTGCTTTTTCAAAAGCACACCAATAGAAGTTGCAGTCAGAGGTCTGCTATAGTATCTTCTCAGCTGCATTGTTTGCTATGTACAGCAAACTTGTTTTGCTCTCATTTGAATTTAAATAATGGTCTCCACCAACTGGCTGAGAAACATTAATGCTTTCATTTTCCTTTGGGACAAAGGAAACTGGTTTATGTATCACAGACTACATCTAATTCTTAGTTTCTCACTCAGTCAATAGCAGCATTTGCTATCACATGAGCTGAAATTGAAAAGTGCTGAGCAAAGGAAAAAATTAATTGAAAGGAAATTAAATACTCTCTAACAGATGAACAGAGTTAATTCATTATGAACTTTGGTGAGGTAAAAATGTAATTTGCAGTGGTTCAGGATTTTATCTCTGCTTGTATGTCTTTTTGCGAATGTATATGTGAGTATGTATTAATGCATACACCAGAACCACTCAGACCTTCAGAAAGGCCAGGATTGAGTGTACAACAAACATCAGGTTTAGCAAAACTTTTTCAACGAGGTGCTAGAGCATAAGTGAGCGTGGCCCCAAGGCCAGTCCATGATCAGCTGGCTCCAGTTCAGGGTGTCATGGAGCATTTCATGGTGGCAGAAGACAGCAAAAGTAGCATGAAAAACACAGGCAGGAAGGGGAAGCAGGCCTCTCTTCTTCCTTTATGTGGTAAGCAAGCTGTGATGCCCTAAGGTGTGTACGTGGCACTCACCATCTCTGTATGCTTTTCCTTTGAACATACTCTTCCTACTTCCCCGTATCTGCCCTACATTCTGCTTCTTGTTTACTCTTTGTGTTTCTCACACAAACGCAACAATGAGATATTTGAGATTGTGTGTCTGACTTATTTCACTTAAGGTTATGGTCTCCAGGATATTTTGTGTCCCCATAATCATCATGAGCTTTTCTCCTGGAGCTCAGTTAAATAAAATAATTTGATTGTTTTAGATAATGGTAGAAAAAAATAATTAAGCATAATCAAAATCAATTATTCCTCTTTGCTAAGGCAAGCCACTGATTAGTATCCCTATGCCCAGCAAATAATGAGGTTTTAAAGTTTGGCTAGCGTGAATGCCACTACTGCTGGGCATGATGGCACATGGATATAATTCTAGCACTTAAGAAGCTGAGGCAGGAGGATTGCTGAGAGTTCAAGCCTAACTGGGCTACACAGAGAGATCCTGCCTCAAAAAAAAAAAAAAAAAAAAAAAAAAAAAAAAAAAAAAAAAAAAAATCACACAAAGAATGCCACTACTCGTGGCCTGTACGGGCTCTCAACTGCATTCCTTCCAATCATGTTGGGTGCTTTCCCTGAGCTCATATGGTTTCCTTCCTCCTGTATACTGGGCAGTCCTGTGGAACTACAGCTGTCATCCAGTGTTTAACAAAATAGAGTAGATTTGCTTTTCATACAGCTTTACAGTCTCCTGTTTTCTCTTCTGCATACTCTACAACTTTGGTCTCCCACAGCTGTTAGTTCTACCTCTTCAGGCAGCTTCACCTGTGTCCCTCTTCCTATTACAGCATTCTGCACACTGGGCCAAGCCATTAAGCTCAAGCAAGCGTAGTGCTCAATTCTGCTCTTTGACATTTATACAGACCGCTTTGTATCCAGCTTCTTGAAGACTATTGTTTCACATATTTTGTATGACTTTGGTTGCTTCATAAATAAGAGTATACCCAATCCCTATTATTTCACTTGTCAGAAGTGAATATCCTAGACATTTACCTATGAAGAGCTAAGACTTTCCTTAGGAAATGTTTGCAGTTATTAAAATACAGTGAATGAATAAATTTCAAAACATATTTACATTGTTATTAGTCTCCTTGCTTCAAGCAAGGAAAACATTCCCACCTTGCTTCAAGCACACTTATTCCCTATTCTTGACACTTTCTGAAGCAGTTCTGGAAGTTCTCTTTGGTATATCCTTAATGACACTGTTGTGGCCACCTTGATGTTCTGAATTGATTCAAAACAATTACTATTCATGTTCATCTTGGCTTTGAATAGTAGTCAAAGTTCACAAGAAAGCATACCTGAGTGAGGAGGCTGCCTTTCTGCTGGATGGCATCCAACAGAAGTGTTCATTGTAGTTGTAGTCACCCCTTGCAAAAACAAGAAAGTAGACTTTGTTTCAAAAACAGGCAAGAACAGTGAGTTATATTAGAAGTGGGAGGTACTTTGAGGGAATTGGTGGTAATGCACATTTGGCTGTATTTAAACATTTCATTTGAATAGTCACTGTATATTTTGATCCTCTTATATCCAAACTAAGAACAGTTTCATCTACACTTCTCTTGGGTGAAATTCAGCATTTCTGAAGAACTATAAGGAGCATTAAAATAGTTTCTGTTTTAGAGGATGATACCCCCTTCCCTGTTCTCTTAAAGTGTTTATATTCCCAGAAAGAGAAGCTAGAGGATAAGAATACAAGGATCACCTGTGGAAGAAGTGATTTCAGCAGAGGACAGGGAAAGTTCGTGAGAGGGATCCATGTTGTGATCCCATTTCCTCATCGTTATTATATCCCATGACACTCCCAAGCTGTAGATAGACTTAGCTTAGGGGATTCTGAAAGAAACCCTGGACTACTGTCATTAGACTTCCAGAGATATGGGGGCTTGCTAATATTCATAGATTTTTTTTTTCTTCTAACCTGGAGCCAGATGCTTAAAAGTGCCCAGAACTGGAGTAACTTCAACAGCCAGGGTTCCCAGTTGTTTCAACCTAAAAATACAGGACATATAACAATATAACCTACTTCTTTAGTGATGTAAATTAATCTGATTCTTGTATTGCACAGGGAAAATTTGCATAACCTTAATTCTGACTTGGTGAGATAATATTTTGTACATTAAAATGGTGGATCTCCAGTTCATAAAACTGTCTAAATGCTGTGTATTTTACTTCTTCTCTTCTGTTACTGCTCCAAAGCGCTGTTTCCTGCATCCTGTCCATTAGTGCACTGCAAAGCACCTGAAAGAACTTTACCTGTGCAGAGCTATGGCCATTCACATTTCCATGTTCTTTTCTGGAAAAATCCAGATCTTGAATTCTAACTATACTTTCTGGTTTCTTAGCGTTTAATGTCTCTGAGGCCAATCAAACCTGGAACCTCTCACATTTATTTTTCTTATTAGTCAGATAGGATAATAACCATGCTTCCATAAATGTAATGTTATGACTTCAAAGTAAAGTATACAAGTTAAGTAATTTTATCAGAGATTGTCTTAGTTACTCTTCTCTCATTGCTGGGACAAATACCTGACACTCAAAATGAAGGAAGGAAAGGTTTATTTAGCTCACAGTTACTGGAAGTTTCAGTCTATACTTGGTTGCCTCCAAAGAAGAGCAGCACATGGCAGAGGGCAAACTTTCATCATGGTGGCAAAGGGCAGGGGACAAAGGGAGTGGCAGCAGCTCAGGCAGCTAGCTGACCTCTCTCCTCTCCTTATATTGTAATGCAAATTGCCTTCCCTAGGGCAGGTGCAGCATCCACACCCACAATATGCAATCACAAACACTGGGAGCCACCCCATGACTGCATAAGGCTTTGGGAGGACACTAGACACAAACCATTACAGAGATCCTAAACATTTTACATACCAAACTAGTATTACAGGACTATTTTTTTGCATGCTGAACATGTTGAATATTGTCCTTGTCAATGTGCTCTAAAATAATCCAAAAGGCTAAGCGAATCATCCTCCTTTGTACTGAAGGAGTTACAGTATCTCCAGGCACAAAGTTCTGTGAGCCTCTAGGTGAGCTTTCAGTCATTGCTTTTGGGGCCTTTGCTGGGAAAACTCAGCAGCAGTTTGACTACTGGTATATTTCTTTAGTCCTTCTTCTCTATTTTTTCTCCTCTTCTTCCTTCCCATGATGCATGACTAATTTTTATTTGGGTTGATAGTGGAAGAAAAATAAAGTGCTCATGCCTTGATATCCGATACACTCCAGGTGATATATCAAATAACAACCAAAAATTTAAATTTCTTAAATATTGATCATTAGTTGGTTTGTAAGGAATTCATCATATTACTCTTGGATTTTGATAAAAGTGTATAGCATTTTCTTTATTTATTAGCTAGATTGTTTTCCTCTACTAAAACATGAATCCACAGACCACAACTAAAACTCCACATCTTTCATCAAATCAAAAAGTCTTTATTTTTTTTAAATCTGACGATAAGTGGTAGTAATTCAGATCTTTCTCCCTTCTACATGAAGGCCTCCTGCTGCTTCCCCTTAAATATAATCACTGGAACAATTTTCTGTGAATTCTTCACAAATGTTCTATACCTATGCAAATTATACCTCTCATATTTTCAATTTTGAGAGAGAAGAGTTGTTTGTATATTATTTTTTCTATTATTGGGAAAGCATAAATGAACTTTCTACATCACATATTTCACTTAATAATATGGTAGTATATATATATATATATATATATGCATTTTTATTAAATTTACTTTTTCTCCTACCCAAACATATGCATTCTGTTGCCTTTGTTCCCTTTATCAACCAACCTTCAGAGAAATATCTCTTAATAAATAAAGAGAACCTTTTCTATCTCTGAGCTATACATCTGAGGATTTAACCAACTACAGATCAAAACATTCCAAAAAAATAAATTGTATCTGCGCTAAACATTTACAAACATTTTTCTCATCATTATTCTTACAAAACACAATACAACAACCACTACATAGTATTCATAATACATTGGGTATTATAAGTGTTAAGTTGATTTAAAGTGTATAACAGAGTATGCCTCGATCATATGCAAATACTGTGACTTTTATGCAAGTGATTTGAAGTTTCTACAGGGACTTGCATATCTTTAAGTGTACTGGAACTAATCTTCATTAGCTACTAAGGGAAGGCTCTGTTTACCAAACAAATTTCAGACTTTTACTTAGACCAAGGTAGAGGAAACTGGAAATATAATAGTAAAGCTTTGTTTAAGTGGTCTCTTTTATGAACCATTCTGTATATATTCTATAATTATAGGTTCTTTTATGGTTGGCTGAAAAGCCTTCATCTGTTCCCTATATGCTTATTTGGTAATATGAAATCATGTTAATTGATCATTTAGGGTTGGGAAGTCCGCAGTTTCTTATATCCTAGTGTCCCCGTACACATATCCTGTTCTTTCTCTAAGTGAACTTGTACCACAAAGAGGCCTACACATTCCCACTCTTTTGTCTTTGCCCAGTTTTGTTCTGCCTGGAAAATGTTTTAGTCTTCTCAATAGTGCTTTCCTAAAATAGGACAGACATCACTTTTAAATAAATTATATTGTGTATTTTATGTCTATAAGACCTTTCTCCTATTATATTAACTTGTGTAGTATGTGTTTTAGGGTGATAATTAATGATTTGAGAGTAATTTCAATGTCTTTCTTCTATGTATACCACACAGTGTTCAGCACAATACTTTAGGTAAGACAAGTGCTCTGTAAGTATTTGCAGATTTCAACTGAGTTCAATTTGGTACATTTCTACTCTGACATGGGCACAAGTTTCTGATTTATAATTAGAATCAGTGGGATATACTTCAGTTGGATTTCCTAGAAGTTATCCATTCCATTAAATGGAAGCCAGCTGCACAATAACCAAGTAGGTACTTAATATTTTTCTATAGAATGAGGGAATTGAAGTTTTCATTTAATGATAAAGATCACAAATAAAGAAAACCATCAGCAATAATAGTTTCCATTATAGTCAATGAAAATATTTGACTTTTAATAAAGAACAAACTAGATTGCATTGCTAAAGAAAAAAGTGCTAACAAACAATAATCCTTTTCCCCTAGATCTAAAGGAAGCCATTTTTTAAAGGGAAAGGCTGTTGTAGCCATGCTGTCAAAAATGAGAATGACTAGTTAATCATAAGAAGAAAAATCAAATTTTATCACTAAATAAACATCCTGAGTTGAATTTCTCACCTTGTTCAAGAAAGCAAGCTTTTCTAAGAGTTGCTTTCTGAATTGCTTTTCTAAGAGTTGCTTTCTGAACTTCTCAATTTAGATCATCCTACAGGTAAAATAAAGAAAACAGACTTCCTGGAAGATAGCAGCATGGTGAGCATCAGAGATAGGGCTTCTCTGAGACGTGGCAAGACTTGATGTTCAGACAGTGGAATATAGCAAAGTGAGGAAGAGGAAAAGAAGGAAAGTTATCTGAGGAATACGTAGGATTGGAAGTTAGGATTGAAACCCATAGGAGAGGGAAAAGACAGAGTAGGAAGAGGAGAGGAAAATGAGACAGATGAAAATGGCAGGAAGTGCTTTCTCCCTGAGTCTGCGCTCACTGTGCAGGAGGTGGAGCTCAAACTTACAGACAGAGGGCAATTGCTGGTGATCTCAGTGGCCTCCATAACAAAACACACCACTGGAGCAGAGCAGTGGATGCAGCAGGCTGAAGCAGCAGGTAAGACTTATGGAAGTTCAGAAATCACCCAAGAAAAGGTGATTGGCTAGTAGCAGTCTTGGAGAGGGGTCAGCTCCACTGAGAACTCAGAACAGATGCAGGCTGGCTCCATCTAGCAACTCCCAGTGTCAACGTGAGCCTGCCAAGTTCGGGTCAGCAGGAGGTCAGGAAGCTCAGCTCCAGCTGGCAGAGATGCAGAGAGTATTTTTGCTAAACAAATCAGGTTTCAATCTCACAATCTGAAATTAGCCTGAACTTCAGATGAACTGAATGTGCAGGCTTGCTGGGATCATCCACCACCCCACCATAAAGCTATGGTTGTCTGGCTAGGATTAGTCCACTTGCATCTGAACTCTGTCTGAACCATATCTGAACCATATTTCGACCAATGACAACAGAGACATGCCTTGAAAAGCAAGCATTTCTTCTTTTTCTTTCTTTTGTTGTTTTTATTTTGTTTTCTTTTTTTAATTGTTCTTATTTTTATATGTGTCAACATTTTTTCTAGTTATCGTTTTCTGATTCTGTTATTTTTATTTCTTCCTTATCTCTTTACTTTCTGTCTTCACCAGTTTCCAAAAGGTTTTATAATCTTCCTTGCTTTACCAGCCTTGCCTCTAATCTCTTCCTCTTCTGTTTCTCTATTTACCTCCTAAACACTTTTAAATTTTCTCCACTGTGAGAAAAATTGTCAAATTGATGGCTAATTTACTGTATACAATTTTTTATTTCATTTTGCATTTTGTTACATAGCTACCAATCTAGTTCATATGGTTAAAGGTGGATAATTAACAATTACCACAGTTTATCATTTTCCAGGCTGTGTGTGATGCTATTGTTATTGTTGACTGTAATACTTTAGTCAAGGTGATGTCATTGTTCTAATCAGTTGTTCTTCCTGGTATAACAAGCCTGACAATTCCTTTTTTATTTTTTGTCTTTTTGTTTGTGAATTTAGGACAGGGTGTACAAGGTGTACAGGGTCTCACTGCATAGATAGGACTCAGTGATTCTTCTGTTTACAGTCTCCCAAGCGCTGGGACTACAGGTGTGCACCACCATGCCCAGTCTCAATCACTGTCTCAGCCCTCAGTGGGGGCTAGGCCAGCACAGTAGGCTGGGGGAAGGACTGAGAATTTCTAAGGGTCATAAACCTTACTACAGGTCAGCAACTAAAGATAAGGGTCTGGGCCAAGTGGACTGCAACTTCCCATCCCCAGTACACTGAAGAGGCAAGATCTTGCAACTCACTCAAAAACCAAAAGTCAGCTATATCTGGAAGACATCTTTGAGTAGTCATTTCCTAAGAGTTTTTAATACTACCAAAAAAGCTACTCACCATAAGTAATTTATAAGCACAAGCGCAAGAAATAAACTTCTAAAAATAAGAACACACTAAAATAGGATGCAAGCCCAGACTTCCAACAAAAGCAAACCCAGGAGACAATGAGATGGAAAATTCCACAAGCCACCTGCCTGGTAGTGGTAAAAAGAGAAGTCGCAAAGCAGATGAATGAGGCTCTAGAAAAATAAAATGAAATTATCTGAATATTGTACTGTACATACTCTATATATCTCTTCATTTAGTGACCAATTCATTTACGGACCTGGTCACAGAAATAGAACTAGTTCATTAAATTAACACCTACACCACTTAAGCACTTACTTGCTTAATGTCAAACAACTAGTAAGAGCAGAGCAAGTGTATAAGTCCTAAACTGTCTATTCATCACTCAGTGCTACTTTTCCACATCCAAGTTTTTGGCAGCTGGCCAGCAAGATGCTTCAGCATATGTTTTTTGTCCTGAATTAGAAAGTAATCACAATATCAAGATTGATTAAAATAGAAAAATCCAGGGAAAATAGGTAAAAGTTTTTAATTTATCCAGGTTTGTATATAT
>NW_004524675.1:6434651-6448832 GCF_000260255.1 Octodon degus | reverse complement strand
AAAATAAAATAGAGAATGAGCATAATTTGCCTACTGGTTATAAAGAATGAAAATTATCACAAGTTCTGAGCACTGCAAAATACTCATACATTTGCCACTGACAGATGGGAGCTGGAAAGTCTCTGAGAAGTAAATGGGGTGGTGATGAATATTTATATTTATGAGCTATTATTTTGTTGCATTACTTGAGTTGGGGAAAGTTTTGGCAGTACTCTATTCCTTTAAAAACTGACAGAAATTTTTTTACAATGGAAAGAGGATTAGAAATCCATAACAATGGAAAGAACTAACTCTTATCTCTGCATCTCAATCTTTTCAGCCATGCAACATACCATCGTCCCTCCACAGAAGGGCTACAGAGATCACAATACCTCATATCTAGAGATAGAAAATAGAAGTATTGACTTCATTTCTGTGTGTAGGACACTATTCACACTAGAAAAACATCCAGGTTCTACTACCTGTAACCAATACTCTTGATAATAGCATGGGTTTCTATTTCTGCTATATCACTTTATGTTTGGTCTAGAACAAATGATTCAGGCTTGCTATGTAAAATGTACTCTATAGTAGTAATTGACTCGTAAGATTTTATTGAAGATCATGAAACAATAAACAAATGTAAAATGCTTATAAAAGTTCATCCCCCTTAGTAAGTCAACAGATGAGCCTCAAAGCCAATAAATGTCATCATTGCTTTTAATGCTATCATTTTTAACTCAATAGCTTTTGTTAGTTTGCCATTTAATGATATTATGACCACAATTGCCATGTGAATTTCTTTAACTTAATATATGGTACTACTTCATTTTTTGCTAGTATTAAAATATTCAAATATAACCATGATCATCCACTGAATAAAACAATTTTTCACTTAAGATATCTGTGTTGTTGGCAATAGTGCAACTAGAAAATGTTGATAATTTATTTTATCAGTTTATCAAAAATATACTGTATTCATTTTTTCTTGAATAATGATATTTGTTACCCAGTAGTTTAAAATGTTGTTTAGTTACTGCACAGTAAAAAGAAAAACAGTCCTAGGCATCAGAGTTTTGATTTAAAGACACATTGACTTTTAGTATTTTTCCTTCATTTTCAGTGCATCTATTGAATGATACAGCAGGATCCAATAGGGAAAGAATTTTGCATGACAAATATTTATTACAATAAAAAGCTGAGATTACAAAATGTTTTTAAATGTTACCATGTGAATATTGCTTCAGTTCATATATTTCTAGAGTGATGGCACTTGCCATCTGGCATTCTTGCAAATAGCTCTTCTTCCTTCACACACTGTACATCTTTTCGCCTGCCTTTCTCAGTTTGTGCCTATTCATAATTAATCTCTAGGTTCATGTAACAGGCCTCTCCTGCATGTTCTCTTAGCTAAGGAAACAAGTACTCAAGAGTGTAACATCATAGGCAGGGAACAAAGGATTCACATTCCATTCTCTGTTAGAGAGCACTGATGTGATTCTCAGGAGCCAAACTTCTCAGCAACCACAGTAAGGATTTACAACCTTCCTGCCTTCTCAGCTACCAAAGCTCTTGAAGGCTTTCAAGGGGTGACCTTCTGAGCAAAGGGTTGGATTCTTTTAATGCACTTACTTTCAAAAGGTAGCATACCTGTTTTTCCAGTGTGATGTGGACGCTATTAAAAGGGAGTTACCATGGATACAGACCTCAGTGGGAATGAAACAGGATTGTCCTCTTTGCAGACTCATTGTTGCGCCAAATATTCCTGAAACCTAGATCATGTCTCCTTTTATTCACCTTTTTGAAGATTTGCTTCTTATTTATGAAGCATCATCAGTTGTAATCAATTCATGCCTTTCTAAATGTGTAGGTTCATGTACCTAGGTATTTGTGTAGGATATTATGCCTTGTACGTGAAGGAATGGTCAGTTCATTACCTGTAATTCATTGAGCATGAATGCTGTTATGGCTCATTTATATATGACTCTAGAGAGCACACATTAATAAGAGATGTAATCTAATTCCTTTACATAGCACAGACTTTGTCAAATTTAGAACCTTCTTTAAATAATGTGAACTTGAGGTTATAACAAAACAGGACTGAGAATTCCCTTCTCTCCTCTCTCTTTTGTGGGAGAGTTACATCTACGTATACATAATGCCGTATAATTACATATTTTTGGATGTTACTATTAAAATATATAGAAGTATCTTTGTCAGGACCTAAATTATTTCATCTGTTGAGTTTACTAGCTGTCTGATAATGTTTTTTACTAGGACATCCATAAGGAAGAGGATATCAATTTTCCTTGGAGAATTCATGAAAGAATCATGCTACCCCTTCATGGAGACGTAAGATACTGCCAGGTGATGTCCTTGGTCTTGAAAACACAGTTATTGACTATCTGAGACACTTATCATAAATCAATGTGCTAATCCTCACCTGGAATGAGGGGAAGAAACCTCCAAAATGAGGATAGAATTAGAACAAGAAGCATTTTCAGATAGGAGCATCTTTTCACCATGGACAAATTTTCCAAAATCACATCAGTAGCGTCAACAATTAAACAATCCATCAAAATACTAAATATTGTGGATGTAGTTAATCAGAAATACAGGTAAGTCTGCTGGATTTGATTTTAAGGAACTTTAATGTACAAGTAGTTAGTGTTCCATCTCCTTATACTGGATATTGGTTAAAAATATGTAAATCGTGTTTTTCCATATAATTATGTTAATTAATAAGCAGGAACAATTTGAAGTCAATTTGTGCAATAAGTTTTTTCCAATACTCTAATGTCTTAATTTAAGATGTCAATTCATTGCATTTTACTGTTTATAAAAATTCAAAGCAATAAAATATCACTTAGTTTAAGCTTAGTGTACCTGTAGAAATTGGTATCTTAGCCTAACACAAACCTTACGAATTTCCACAATAATTGCATAGTTTTTGTCTGTATGTTTGTTGTGCTTTCTGCCTTGGTATTGAAAAATGGAGAAATACAAGTTTATGTTAAAAAAATATATAGTATTATTCTGATAACTGAATGTTTAATGCTATTCCTCAAATAATAATTAAAAATAATGAGCAGATTAAGAGGAAAATAAAGTATGTATTTTAAACTGAGGACAAAGTTTGATTTCCAGGTGACTTTTGGCCAATACCAGTTTTCATGAAAAAACAACTGAATATTAACAGTTAAATTATTTCTACATTAAATTATTTCTTTAATAACTTAAATTATTGAACATCTAATAATATACTTTAAATTATTCTCATTGAATTGTGGAAAATAAGCAACATATAACTATTATCAAATTTTTGAAATCGGAAGAAGTCATCTTCAGAATCTAGTCTTTATTTTTTATTATAATATTTTTAAGAAGTCAGTTTCCAAACACTTTTTTACAAAAACATTTTAATGCATGCTTGTAGCACTGCTGCTGTTTGTCTGTTTTGGAAAACAAATGAGAAAAGATATTAATTATCTTCTTAAACCCCTATACATTTCAGTCAAAAAAATTTGCATAGAAGGAAAATGTCGGAAAAACTTTCTCATAAATTCATACAAGCTTCAAGTACCACAAATAAGTGTTAGGGACAATGAGCAACTTTTTCAATTTACTGCTTGTATTTGTTCACGTAAAGAAAGTCATAAGGTATTCTACAAAAGATGATAAAATTGAAGGTTGCTGGCGCAAACCGTTATTGTTGTAAACTTGCTAAACGAGGGATGTGACCCAGGAATAAAGATGTTATTTTATCTTCTCTGTCACTTGTGTATTTCTTTCCTTTGAGTCATCAAAAAGGCAGCATTTTCCTTTGTTTTATTTCTCATCCTTGTTGGGAAAGGATGCTTATTGTTTAGTAAGCAGGATTAGAGTAGCTGAAGTTTATAGAGTCAATGGCTGACAAACAACAAGGTCAATGTCTGTCCCATCCTGGAAAAATTGAGGTGAGAGCAGGTGACATTATCATTCTATTTTGTTTTTATGGCTCTAATAGAATGCTGGTGAGTCCCTGACCTCTGCTGCCAGTCATGTCTTACTCTAATAGCAATGTGTAACCTTTGACACTCAATTAAAACCGGAAATAATGCAAAGAATGGGTTAAGATACATGTACCAATGCAAGCCTTTGAAATAAATTCCAAGGGGCTTTCAAGAAGTCATAACCCATATTCACTTGGCACATGGGCATTCAAATTATGCCCAGTAAACTAAAATGAAAAACAAAAACATGAAATAAATAAATTACCCTTATTTATTTTTACTTCTGACTCTAAAACCTCTGTATTAAGGAACCCAACAATGTAATAATTCACACATATATGTTTTGATTACTGAGGGTGGAGGCATCAGTATAATTGGTTAAATAGAATGGGATGCACATGGAAAGTTTTTCACTTGACTAGACAGATTGTTTTTATTTTAGCTGAATTTATTTTATGAATAAGAGTTTTAGAGACATCTTATCATATGGAGATTTTGAGAAGAGTTCAATATGTGAATGTCAGAACTGATACTAAGATTTAAAACCAGTTGGAAGAGTATTTACATTAGAGACAATAGGCTAGCAGAATGCTGACATATCCTACAAAACAGCAAGTTGTTTGTGATAAATGTTCCTTACACATATCCAAGACACTATCTTATATGTTATCAAGAAAATGACCAAAAATTGAGAAAAGAATATATGAAGATGAGACCTACGGCAGAAAGAGCAGGGCCCTGGGCTTGTTTAGGTTCAGATGTAAATTCCAATTTTCTTTCTTATCAAAATATGTACTTTAATAAATTAAATGAATTTTTGTGTATCATTTTAAATTAATTGAGGAAGTATTATATAACTTCTGGTGTTGCTTTTCTTTTGATATTATTTTCTACTAAATGATATGATTGCCACTTAATATTTAATTGTTCCATGACTAGCACAGAACAGGCATAAGCTCATATAGATGTTATATAACTTTCTCTATTGAAAAATTTGATTTCATCCAGTATGGTATTATTTTGTGGATCTAGAGACTATCAGGTAGCATTCTATGTAAAGTAGCCCTACATTTTAATTTCAATTAAAATAGTTTAGAGAGATTTGGGCCTACATATAACATACAAACACCCACCATGCCCCGCACACACGCCTGCCACTGGATATTCGAAAATATGTACATAAAATGTGCATTGCAGCAATCATATTGCTAGCAGGAACATGATATCTGACTATTTGACTTTCAAAATTGTACATTTATTGATTTTGTAACAGCACAAAAGACATTAATGTTTGCAGATTTATTTTGTAAAAATGCCAATTAGGTTATTGGTAATCTCTTATATAGCATCCTCTTATAAACTGTTAGATTAGAGCCATTTTTCACCTACCACACCCTACGCATTATTTTCTGTTTGCCTATATGGATAAATACGTATGTATTTGCACCACAGCAGAAGCTAGTCTCATTTTAAATGCAACTCAACCATGTTATTGCTTTAATCCAATGCACATAATATTTATTAGAAATAGGCTGGGACTGTAAGTGACATTGTATTCATTTTTTAACATTTAGAATACACCTTTGGAAAACCATCTGAACTTGGTGCTTCTTAAGCAAATGCCTCAGATAATTTTCTTTATTGTACTAATGGAATGAAACTTCTCATTTATTCTGGAGTCAGTTTTGGTAACTATGATCTCTTGATAAAAATCATCCAATAACTTGCTAGAATTTCACAATATAATTAACATTTTCGCTCATTATGTGCTCAGCTACTGAATACTTTTGGCATCGGTGTATTTTGCATTGCTCATTTGATTACATTATTCCTGGTCCCCCTGTTTTGTCTCTTTTAATGAAACTATTCTTAGTAAGTTTTGTGTTTCCCAGTGTGAGTTCTCCATTTATACTTTTAGGATGCTGCTTATCACTTTCAGAGTTTAGAATACAAAGCTCATTGCATACACGGAAGATCTACTTTATTACTTGTGCTGTTTAGGTCTTGAAGGTTCTTGCTTTTGTCACTATTTGGTCCCTCTATGGCAGAGAGAGAATTAAAGCCTCCGACTGCTTCCGTGTTTCCGCCCCTTTGCCTCACATCTCTTTCTGCTTCATGACAGCTTCTGCTTTGCTGCATGGGGGATAAATATTCATAGCTGTCATGCTATCGCTGCGAGTCACGGGTTTTATGTTTATAAACTTCAGCCTTGTTTTTGTTTCGCGCTCCTGTGCCTGCGTTCTCTCTTCTCCCTTTGCTTGCAGCCGAGTATCATCCTGCAGACCTCCAGCTTGGCTCAGTGAGCCCGCACGCGTGTGTCCTGTACACAGCAGGGACCTGCGCTTTGCTTTGTGGGCAGCGTGAAGATTTGTTCATAAGCAACTTAATCTCGTTTCAGCGTTTTGACTTAGCAATTTCTTCAGTTCTCTTACATTATTTTATGTTATGTTTATTGTACAAGATATCTTTCAGAATGAGGTGGTTTTCATTATTCTCAGTTTTCCTTTGACATTCTAATATTTAGGATTTTCTATCAATTAGGATTTTCTACCATATTGTTAAAAATGCATTTAATGCAATTACATACTTTTCTTGGGTTATTCTATTTCAGATAGGATTTTTTTTATCGTGCAGATGTGTTAACAATAAATTAGATTATATCATTTTCTTCCTGCTGTTATAACCCACTCCTTCTCTTCTGTTAATTGAAGTGACTTTATATTTTGAGTTCTTTTGTCATCATAATATATTTTAACACATGCTGAAAAAATATATTTTTCACTTCTTAGTGCTAGAATTCTTTCTTTCTGGCTCTAATAACTGTTTTGACAAGAGCTTGTTACTGATGATTCTGGATCAGTTCTCTTTTTTGCAGAATATGCTCTTCACATATGTAGATTTAGACCTTCATTTATCTCAGGTACATTTTTTCTATTATAATTTAAATATTTTTGTTTCGCTTTTTAGTGTTTTGGTTTACTATTGGATCAGCTTTGCATATGTTTAATATGTATCGCCTTACCCTATAGTCCATTTATATCTTATATCTTCTGTCATTTTATTTTTATCTCTTTGCAGTCAGATATGCTCTGTAGTGTACTATGATTTCTAATTGTTCGTTTTCAGCTTTTAATAAATTGTTCACTATTTCACAATTAATTTGTAATTGTGACATTCCTTTCTTTCTGTGTTTCTTTCTTTCTTTTTCTTTTCTTCAAGACCAGCTCAGCCTGCCCTGGGGGTGGGGCTGGTGGGCCTGGCATGGTAGCTGATGTGGGGATCAAATCGCTGTCCCTGCGCATTTTCCTAAGCTTGCCTAAGCAGGAGCTCTAGACTGCTATCTCACCGGCTTTGTGTTTTAGTTCTATTACTATTTCTAATTTATATCCAATTTTGTTTAGCTTTAGTATCTTGACGACTTTTTCTTAGTTTTCAGTTTCTTGATTTTTTTCCATAGCTAGAAGTGTATCATCAAAATATTTTCTTAATTCACATTGGAATTTATCTGTTGTTTTTTTTGTTTTTGTTTTTGTTTTTTCTGTTTGTTTCTTGTGAACTTTCTTTTGTTGTTCATATTTTCTAATTTATGATCTTTTTAATGTAACAGGTTTTTTTGTTATTACTATCATAATTATTAATGTTCTATACTTGACTAAATGGTTTGTAGTTTTTTAGTTCAGTTAGTTAGTTCTAGTAGAAAGATTTCAATATTTATAATTATTCAATGACTGGTATTTCCTCTTGTATATTATAATATCGATTTTACCTTTAAGGTACTTGTGCATTCCTTTATTTAAAATTTCTGCCTCAATTATATTTAGGTCATTCTAGAACTTCTCTCAGAGAATATGAAGTATGTGGCAGAATTATTTGCTTTTCCAAGAACAAAAATGAAAATTCACCTTTAAAATTATGAGGATTAACAATGAAGTTTTTTAAAAAATCACTTATTATTCATAACTGATATCATCGCCTCTTTACCAGCTTTGCAGCAGGTAGCATTGCTACCATTAAGCAGGTAGCACACCATTGCTCCCCACTGGTGAGTTGAAAGAAGGGGGAATCATTGTGTTGTTCAGCTGCTCCAAGTGATGTGATGGGGTCTACATGAGTGACCTGAGGGTTGCAATGAGGGTGTGAAAGTGCAGTGTAGTCTGGTATTTTATAAGATAAAAGCTCCAACAAGGCAAGAATCAACAATAACAGCTCTCAAGAAAGTTATGTTTATAGTCTCAATTTCTATTTTTTTCATTTTTATGTTAATTTTATTGAGAAAGAATACACACTTCTCAGAGGAAGAAATAGAACCACCATGTAAGCAATGAGACAGTTTCAAAACAGGTTAACAGGACAGTTACAATAATTAATTCATTGCATATTGTGGTCTTTATAGTAGTTATTCATAGTACAAAATGCAGACATGATATCTTGTCTAAACACTGTTAGTTCAAAACTTTCTTCCCAATTTCAGTGTCTCTGTCTCTTTATCTCTTTCTCACTCTCTCCCCCCTCGCTTCCTCACTCTCCTCTCTTTCTCTTTTGTATTCTCTACTTGACTGAGATGTTTCAAAGATTAGGAAACTTATTATGCGGTGATATCTATAAATAGTATGCTTATTATCTTGTTCTTTGAACATAATAAAGCAACAGCAAAGAAAAATTAAATCTCTTGACTCAACCATAAAACATATATTATAGGTGGTTGTGTGATAGTTAATATATAATATATATACACATATATATTATATTAGAAAAAATGCTTATAGATATGTCTGTGGGGTGTCTCTACAGATGACAGGACTGTAGACCAGAAAACTGAGCATCAAAGCTCTTCCTGACTGGATTGAATGATAAACACAAGAAGATGAATTTATTCTGTGCTTAAAGCTCCCATGTTTTGATGAGTGCATCTTTTGCTGCTGTCATAGCCTGTGACTGTCAGACTTTAGCTTCTTCAATCTTTAAAAATAAAGTTTTTTTTTTTTTTTTTTTTTTTTTTTTTTTTTGGTGATACCAGGGATTGAACTCAAATGTTGCATTTTCTAGGCAAGCACTTATCCTACCGAACTATTTCCCTGGCCTTCTTCAGTCTTTAAATGTGGATTTATAAGTTACTTTCCAGGGTGCTTTCAGGCCTGCAGGATTAATTTCTACTACATCTTTGATCAATTTTGCTCTTAGACATATAATGAATAGAAAAAAATCAGACCCCTCAAATTCAAAGACCCAATCTAAAAATGAGCATCTTAGATGAATACACACTTCTCAGAGGAAGAAATAGAATTGCCATGTAAGTATATGAGAAATGTTCAGCGTCACTGGTCATTTGAAACAACACTGAGATTCCATTTCACCCTGGAAAGGATGGTCATCATAAAGAAATCAACCAATAACAAATGCTGGAGGGACTGTGAGGAAAAAAGAACCCTTCTCCACTGTTGGTGGGAGTGTAGATTGGTGCAACCACTGTGGATATCAGTGTGGAGATTTCTCAAAAAAAATAGTATTAGAAGCCCATGTCACTTACATATTCTCCTTCTGGGTATCTTCCCAGAAGAATTCAAAATATACAGCAGCGATATATGCACATCCTTGTTTACAGCAGCATAATTTGTAATAGCTAAGTCTTGGAGACAAGCCACATGCCCATCAACTGAGGAATGGTTAAAAAGAGAGGTATACGATTTATAAAATGGAGTACTACTCAGGGATAAAGAAAGACAAACTTGAGACTTATAGGTAAATAGATGCCATTTGAGACCAGGCTTATAAGTGAAATAGGCCAGCAAGAGAGCTCAGCAGACTAAGCGTCTAGTAAGTGCAGAAACCAAGTGCGATCCTGCCATGCACCCCAGCACACTGAGCTGACCACCAAGACCAGGCATGGTGGTGCACGCCCATAATCCCAGCACTGGGAAGGCTGAAAAGGGGAAGATCACTACAAGTCTGAGCTTCACAGTGAGATCCCATTCCAAACACATAAAAAAATAAAATAAGTAGAAGAAAAAATAAATCAAACTCACGTGTGTAAACATCATATTGTCTCCCTGCTGTGAGAAAGCAAGAGTTAAGAAGGCCTGAAATATACAAAAGACAGGTGATAAGAGATGTAATGGAAGGGCAAAGGGAAAATGCAAATCAAGTATACTATGAGTGTCTCTGAGATGGCCCATTGAAAAGGAAGGCTTATGCTAATGCTTATTAGAGAAATTTTTAAATGCCTGTATCTTGTAATCTGGTTTTTTTTTTCTTTCTTTTTTTTTTTTTTTTTTTTTTTTTTGCTGTTGTTTTTGCTTTTGGTACTGGGAATCAAACTAATGGCCTTGTCTTTGCCAGGCAGGCACTGTGCTACTGGGCTATATCCCTGCCGTATATCTTATACTCTGAATAACCTGACCAATTTTTCATACTTATATGAGGTAATCTGAATAACTACCTTGAAGACAACAGTATGAAATATAACAGCTGTTGCTGAGTTCTTGTTATTTTGTTCCATGAAATTCTATATCATTTCTGTATATTTCTATCTTTTATTCTCTTTAAAAATAAAATTATGTCTTAAAGATAATAGCATGCAGCATATTTAACTATTACTATTTTCCTATTATTTTGTTATAAAATTTTGTTTTACATTTTTTATTAAATAAAGAAAAAGACTAAGACCAAAAATGTTCTTTTGTCCTGAGGCTTCCATCCGTTTGCACTGAACAGCTATTGGCTCCCCTGGTTCCCAAGACTGCCGATGGCCTTGGACATCCCCTCTGTGGTCTTGTAAGGATGTCTAGTAGGGCCTCTTTCAAAATTACACTTATATTTTAATTGATTCTCTTCCTCTAGAGAGGCCTTATACAGAGTGTGTGCTAAAAATAATCTGGGTTAGCCAAAGAGCTCAGTGGATTAAAGTGCCTGAAAGCAGGTGCAGGGGCTGGGGGTTCAATCCCTGGGCCTGCTGTGTCAGCCCTGCCCCCCAGAGCATGCTGAAACAACAATTGAGACTGGGCTTGGTGGTGGGTGCCTGTAATCCCAGCTCTTGGAAGGCTGTAAACAGGTGGATCACTATGAGTCTGATCTAGTAGTGAGACCCTGAACACCCAGTAGACCCTTCCCCAAAAAACAATAATAAATAAATAATCTTTGTAAGAGCGAGCTAGCATGTTTTCAAATGAATTACACTACTGGAACAGGTTAGTTTATATAAACTTGAAAAGTTCAGCTTCATTTCATCAAGCAATGACTATAATCACACTAAGTACCACTTGAAAAAAGCAAAGATACAGAAAGAGCCTAGAATGCACGTCAAGTATAAGCTAAGTGTCGCACCTTCTAGAACTGTACAGCACAGAAGCTCTGGTGAGTAGATACCCACAGAAGGGCAATAGCTCTCTCCAAAGAAACATATTCACAGTATTTCTTATAAACTTTTTATAAGCATTAATAAGTCAATCTGTTCATAATATTTTAACTAATTGATCAATTTTATTCCATAATTGTGCATGGCCATACTATCAGGTATGAAGAGACTGGATAGTTATTAAAAGCAAAACATGAATATACGGCATAAAATTCAAAATTTTATTTTAATGCTAATATAAAAGCTTTTCTTGGTAGCAGAAATCAGTTCATTGTTCAAACCTTAATATTGCTTTTTTTCTTGGTAAAACAAGTGATAGATGCAAAAAGAAGAGACAGTTTTCCTAAGAAACTTAACCACACAGCAATTTGTGATAGAAAATTCATGTTTAGCTTGAAGCCTTATATATTAATAGGACTTTGGAGCTATAGAAAATATGTAAACACAAAATCCTACTCTCATATTTTACAAATAGGTAAGGGAAAGTCAAAAAGTTGAAGGGATTTGCTCAAAGTCATATGAAGAGATACCAATAAATTTATATCTGAATTTAGTTCTTAGGCTTTTTCTATAAATCCATGAAGTAATGGGCCTCTCAGTTATTTTAAAGCCCTCAAACTTCCTACCCCTCTATCTTATCTGCAGTGCAAAAACTAGACTCTTGAGACTGAGAATGAGCCCCCTAAGAAGATTTAATCCTTTCTAATCAGGGTGCACGAACATGTGAATGACAACTCCTACTTTCAGTGAAAATCTCTTATGTAATAATCAAAATAAAATCATTTCTTCAAGAGCACTTGCTTTTAAAAGGTCAAATATTTTGCATGAGAATTGTAAAGATACTCAGGTTGGAAAAAGAAACTAAAAAGTCAGACTACAGTAGGCAAATACTTTGTAAAGAGAAAGTATACAAATATTTTAAAGTAAGAAAATTCTGCCAATCAAAAGCTATTGAAAAGGAATTTACATCATATTTACACTTAGTTATGTGTTATCAACTAGCCATAGTCAAAACTAAGGATGATAATAACTTAACTACTAAGTTAAACTATATTAAATTATCATTTTTATATTTCAAATATTATCAAAATACCAGCAAGTTTATATCATTGAACTCATAATTTTCTTACCATGTAAAGGGAGAGATTAATCTTGCTTTTCTTGAGTTTTGTAAACCTTTCATAAATAATGCTTTGTTCAGTTGAATTTGGCTCAATTTTAAATTACTTCCTACATTTACCATAAGAATTTCTAAACACATTTCTAAGTCTTTATATTTATACTTACATAAAATCAGTTGCAGTGCAATATTTGGGAATGAGAAATTTAAGGGTGTTATAAAAGGTAATTTTAAATTTATGATTTCAAGAAGTAAATCAAATTGAGATGCAAATTGATTTGTCTCTGAGTAAATTAAAGTAAAATGGTTTATTTTTATCATTAAACCTCCATAATGTTTACAATTTTCTGCAACAAACAAAATTTTTTATCTACGTAAGTCTTCTAATACCGTAGCATCTTGGGAAATTATCTAGTACATCTCTACACTAATCCAAAACTCCTGGAAAATAAAAATAAACAATTACAGAGTATCAGACAGCTCCAGTGATGATATTACTATTGGAAATAAGCTCTTGAGTTTCAAATTTTTTTATTATTTATTTTATGTATTCAGTGCAAGGCCCACAGGGTCTCACTACTAGATCAGACTCCCAGTAATCCTTCTGCTTTCAGCCTCCCACACACTGGGATTACAGACATGCCCCTCTATGCCCAGTCTCAATTGCAGTCTCAGCACTTCCCAGGGTGCCGACTCGCACGGAATACTGGGGACTGAACTCAGATCCCTGAGCCTGTCCGCTGTGCTATCGAGACAGCTTGAGTTTCAACTTTATACTTCTCACGAGAGTACAATTCACTTCCAATAAATGGCTTCTTTGTTCTTCTCCATGATTAGTTTCATCTTGTATTAAAACCATCTTTCAGCCTGAAAAGTGCCTTCCACAGTGATTCACAAAAATTCCTCCTCTTCAGTCGCTCACACTCATAAGAGAGATGCACTATGACAGAGCCTAGAGAAAAGAGCACAGAGGTGTATGAAGAATCAAGGGGACTTATTTCCATAGTAATTTTAAAAGGCTGCGATACTGTGATAGCTTCTTTGTTCTCAGGGCTGCCAGCACTTACAAGAAGAAACATGGGAAAGAAAGAAAGAGAAAGAAAAAAAGAAGAAAAAAAGAAAGAAAGAAAGAAAGAAAGAAAGAAAGAAAGAAAGAAAGAAAGAAAGAAAGAAAGGAGAAAAAGAAAGGAAGAAAAATTCAGCATCTGTCCCCAAGGAATGCTGAAGAGAGACTTCAATGTACTGGGTGTGCAAAGTTCATGGTGGAGGTCTTACCAAGTATTTAAACAGGGGAGGGGATGGGGAGCAGGACAATCTGGTTCTGGAATTCTGGCAGTTGCTTCTTCTACTTGGTACCAGGACTGCTTCAAATTAAATGACAACTGAAGCTCAGCATAAGTGGAGCTACTGGGATCAGGTGTGCGGTGCTGTGGGGAGATAACACAAAATTCTGATAACGCAAACGCTGTTTGTCAAATGGCTCTTTCTCTCCACCCAGAGATGTAAAACACCTCTGTGGGCATGAGATCAAGATGCTGAGTAAGTACTAGAAATAACTATTTCTCTTTGTGAACAAATAAAGAAGAATGAGTTTTGAACTATGAGGAAACTATGAGGAGGTAAATGATGTGGATTTTTTTTTTTTTTTTTTTTTCCCGGAACCGGGGATTAAATTCAGGTCCTTGCGCTTGCCAGGGAAGTGCTTATTCCACTGCAACATCTCCCCGGCCCAAGGTGTT
>NW_004524675.1:6430154-6434526 GCF_000260255.1 Octodon degus | reverse complement strand
TTTTTTTTTTTTTTTTGCAGAACCGGGGATTGAACTCGGGCCCTTGCGCTTGCCAGGGAAGCACTTATTCCACTGAGCCATCTCCCTGGCTTATGAGGAAGTAAATGAAGAGTGCTTAAACTTCTGTATTTCTAAGCTTATTTCTTCAGAAACACAGCTAATGTACATGCTGTATTTGCCTCAGACCTCTATCCTCATTTCTTTCTGCACTATTCTCAGTTTTGGTAACAGAAACTGATACAACATTTTGAATTCATTTAGCACTATTTGTTCAAATTTCAGTAACATTATAGATAGGAAAAGTTTTATTTATTTATTACGTTACTTACTTATTTTTGCAATGCATTGCTTATAGAGGATCATTTTCCTTGTATGTATTTTGGATCCATTCATTGCTATACAGGCAGTAAGTAAAGATTGGGTTGGAAAAATCATATAGACATATGACCATAATAACTTTAAAAATACTGCCTTTTGCATTATTATATTCCATCAAGTCCAGGAGGTGATCATTTTTTTGTAAATATTACAGCAGAAATTAAAAACTACTTTTCCTTCCAGCATTTAAGAAATTTTATTATATGTCTTACTATGACACTTATTCCTGCAATGTTCTTTTAGTTTGAGCAGATACAAATGCAAATCTTTCTTCACAATAATACTGAATTTCTCTTATTTATATTAACACAGGACTTTGATCCAAGTAAACCTTACCCACTACCTCCATGGAAAAGGGTACATTCAATTAATGAAGCACAAATTAAACATAGTAGTCCTGCGTATGAGCCATGGACTGTCAAATAATGATCAAGTATAGTTGAGTCATTTACAAACTAAAGATTTTCATTTGGTAAAATGTTCACAGTACTACAAATTAGATGAAATTCAAATATATAGGCCAGTGTTACAGGTTGAGAAATTTTTTTCAGAATAGTTGATAAAGGAAGAATAGTTAAAGAATCCAGATAATATATTTAGAACATTAAGATTATGATCAAAAACTCAGGAATATTCGTAACTGGCCTCTGAAGTCAGACCTTGAACAAAGAGTCCACTAAACTTTCTTCAAAATGTATCATTTTCTCTGTCACTGATGTCTCAGTGGCATCCCAAGTAGAATTCTTTAAGATGAAACTCTTCAGAAAGCTCTTTCCTTTCCAGAGACAACCATCCCTGAGATAGCACCATGTGTTTTCTGAGTTGGATTCCTATGTTCAGACAGTCAGGTAAGCCTTAATGTTCTTCCTTTCCCCCTATGCTGAGAGTTGAACCTGGGCCTCGCCCATGCTAGTAGAATGATCTACCACTGAGCAACTTTTCCAATTCCTTTCTATTTTTTTTAGGCAAGATCTCACAAAATTGCAAATTTTGCCTCCTATGTGGAATTCTTCTGCCTCAGCCTCCCAAGTAGTTTAACATTATGGGCAGGCACCACTATATTCCACTGTTTTTCTTATGCGATATTTCTTATTTTAGATTTCTATATTTCCAATTTTAGAGAAAGACTTCAAGCCGGCCCCTGCACCTGCCCACCTTAATCCACATCAAGTCTTCAATAGGAATTCTGAAAAATGCAATTCATTTATTCAATCACTTATTTTCTCAATAGCTATAAAAGTATATATTGAATGTCTTCTATAGAGTTGGTATGTTTCTAGGCACTGAAGATATATTTAAAAAAAGAAAGAAAAGAAAAGGAAACCCATGCCTTCAAAAAGAGTCTGGAAAAGACAAAGTCGGTAAATCTATGTCATCGACTCCAAGCTGTGAAGTTCTATTGATAAAACTACAAGAAGGAGCCCTTGAAAACCAAATTTGAGAATGGAGTATAATTAAGTAGTGATTAGGAAAGAATTCTAAAGATGATGCAAATTAAGCAAAGACGTTGAAGGAAGAGAAGAAATTCACCATGTGGAAAATTAGGTGATCAGCATTATAGATACAGGGCACAGACCACCCCAAAGCGCAGGGGTGGAAATCAGCTGGTCAGTGTCACGATGTGTGTGGCTGAAGGAGAGAGACTGCCCTGGGAAGCAGGGGGCGTGAAGGTAGCCCGCGGCGGGAGGTGACTCTTCCAGGGGCTGAGAAGTTGGATCATACACAGTGGAAGGTTATTGAGCTATACAGAAGGATGAATTAATTTCTAAGAAAATGGATCCGGAGCCGGGGAGATAGCTCAGTGGCATAAGCACCTGCCTGGTGAATGCAAGGTCCTGAGTTCAATTCTCAGTGAAAAAAAAAAAAAAAGAAAAATAAAAGAAAGAGAGAAAATGGATCAATTTAGAGATTATAATATTAAATAAGTCAGACACAGAAATTTAAAATCTCTTGCTTTCCTGCATAGCAGAAACCCAACTGTAAAGAAGCTAAGGAGGGGCCGGAGAGACGGCTCAGTGGAATAAGCGCTTCTCTGGCAAGCACAAAGGCCTGAGTTCAATCCCCGGTTCTGAAAAAAAAAAAAAAAAAAAAAAGGAAGAAGAAGAAGAAGCTAAAGAATAAAATGAGGGAGAAATTTCTGGAAGAAGGAACAAGACCAGGAAAAAAGGGATAGGAAAAAAGGTAGGGAAATTTTAAAGGAAGTCAACATTGATTAAGATAACCCAGAAAAACATAAAGTTCATGTATTGTAAGCATAGAGCGATATTCAATTTTTTAAAAATTACTGTTGAGCATAAATGCAGCCAAACCCGATTTGTGGGAGCATAAATAAGCGTGATTGCAACACAGAAGGGGCGGTGGCTGCAGTAGGCTGCAGCATGAGAGACTTCTCAGGGACTGAGGAGAAAAGAAATGGGAATGGGCTACAAGCAGCAACTGTGAACATGACAACCACGCCAATATGAGGCCGCACAGGACAGAGCGAACAGTGCTACCTACCGAGGCTACAGGCAGGCCACAGTCCTGGCAAGGGTCAGGCAGGCACTTGCCCCAAGACGGAGGACATAGTCATTTAGAATTTACACTGATATGCAGAGGATTTTATCCAGGAAGAAAGCTGGAGCATTTTGAAAATATTACATTTGATATTGCTTTAGGCTATGAATTAGCATTTGTTTATACTTTTCACGTTTGCAATTTATGCTTTTGCTTTGGAATAGTTCATTTGAGTAAAGCTTGTTACACTAAGTTCTTAGCAATCACTGGGTGGAAAGATGCTTCTTCTCGAGAATGAAGTTATCTAATAATTTTTTAAAATTCTAATATCTCCAATTTTAATACCAACTCACTACCATAATGTGCTGAAAAGTTTATCTCAGAAATTTAAGTTGGAATTCTAATATCAAATATTATAGACATGGAGGAAGAGAACCCAACAATGACGCTAGGGATGTCTTTCTAGGTGGCAGAAGCAAAAGACTGGATAACTGGGATTGATTGAAAACTTTAAAAAAGTAAACCTTTAAAAAAATTATATATTTTTACTGTCTATTTATTCTCTATCCCTTTGTGACTTCTCTATTTTTCTTTTAATTTCTGATTGTCCTGTTTCTCCCTAATTTAACACCATTCTCTCCCTGTATGATTTTCATTTGTTTTTATCTTTAAAATGTAAGTAAGGGGGTAGTCCTTTTCTTGCTGCAAAACTGATGTTCATCTTTCCCACCAGCACAGTAGGACATAAGTCGTTTTATAAGAAACACCAGCAATATGCATCCATTTGTTATTAGGGAACAATATTGCTCCTCTCCTTAGCATTTCCTGGCAAAGTTCTCTCATTAATAATTCTGGCTTCACTTGATACTACCAAGTTAGTAAGCAGTGCGCAGTGACATTTAAAACATATTTAGAATGTACAGCAATTGTGATTAAAATCAATTTTCCTGGTTCATTCTATTTTTTTAGAAACGAATAAAACTGAAACTTACAAACTAACCTCTTATCTTATTTTTATTTTAAAGAAAAAAGAACAAATAGCAAGAACAAAGACAAAAACAAAGCACCCTACAACAATAAAAGTGGTGCAGGATTTCAAAACGAGAACAGGAAATTAACAATGGTGATTGTATTACAAATTGCTATCATCAAACTTGTTGCCCAGACCACCAGCTCTAGGCATGCAAGATCGATCAGTTAAAACATGAACTTTTCCTTTCCATAAACTTTCCAACTTTTTCCTTGTCCTTTTTGCTTTTTAATTTATGTTACAGAGAGTATAAAAATAATAAATAAAGAGCAGGCCAAATAGCTCAGCGGGTTAAAGCACCTGCTTAGGCAGACACAGGGGCCAGGAGTTTGATCCGCAGGCCTGCAGCGCAGGCCTCACCCCTATGGTGCACTGAGACAGCTATTGAGACTGGGCGTGGTGGCGTACAACTGTAATCCCAGCACTTGGGAGGCTATAAACAGGAGGATCACTACGAGTCCAATCTAG
>NW_004524675.1:6383574-6430054 GCF_000260255.1 Octodon degus | reverse complement strand
AAAAGATAAGACATTAGAAATGATGCACATTAAAAAACAGAAAAAACAAAAACAAGATGAATGGTGGTCAACAGTGGTCGCTGTATTGCGCATGGCCATCTTCAGTGCAGTGGCTCGGATTACCAGTACTGGCATGCAAAATGATCAAAGTAAGAATTTTAAGCATTAACTGCTACCTTCAAAAAACCTAATAGAAATTCCTAGTACAATCATCTTAGCTATCCTGGATATATACTTCTATGATTTGTTCCCTTCTTTTTTTTCCCGATCTTTTCTCCTTTCCATCATCTCAACTGTGTATTCCTTATGTTCAGTTTCTTTCCCTTTTACCAGACTTACTGTGCCTACCAGATTTTGTTCATTTCTTCAGGTTCTTACACTAGGGAGACCACACAATGTTTACATGAGTATAGCCTTGAGCAAAAATGCTTTACAGTTCAAATAATTTTTATAAATATTTGGAATATTTTATATATTGTAGTGTTCTTAATTTTAAAAAGTCCTAATAATCTTCTTAAGGATAAAAAATCTCAAATAATATTATGGCATCTTAAAATATTTTTCTGTAACATATCTGATATAGTACAATATTCTAAATAGTAGAGTTTGGTGGTGAATTGTCACAATCCATGAAGCAAAATGTGTCATGTGACAATGGCACCTACTTACTAGATACCTAACCTTGGGTGAGGTGTTAATTTCTCTTTTTCTTATGGACAAATACAGGCAATACTTTCCTCATAGATAATTTGTCATAACTTTTTATTTTTTAAGAATATCTCATTTAGTTACTACATGACAACATCTAAATGTTTAGAAATGCAGCTCAAACATGAAACATTTGTTGAATGTTATGTCGGTTATTTTTCTCTCATTGTTGAGACAAAAATACCTGACACGGAAGATTAAGGAAAGAAAGGTGTATTTAGCTCATAGTTTGCGCAGGTTTCGGTCTATAACCAGCCAGCTCCAAGGCAGAGTGGCACATAGAAGAGGGCAGCAGTTCATGGCGGTGGCAAGCAATAAAAACAGCAAGGGCAAGAGGAGGGGGCAGCGGACCAGCAGAGAGCAAGCCTCCCTCATGTTGAAGCTGGCTGCCCACCCTAGGGCGGGTGTAGCACTCACACCCATAATCCCAGCACTGGACCATGAGTCAACCCCAAACTCCAGAAGCCTGCCTCATGTCATAACTTTGTAAATGAATCATCTTTAGAAAGGCAAGCTGATGAATGACCACAGTTAACTAAATGATTGCTAACTATATGTATGCCTACCAGATATTAATAGGACACTTTTATTTTGTGCTTTCTATCTTGGATTTCTTCTTCCTGTACTAAGATTTGAACCCAGTCCTCCATGCATGCTGAGCCAGTGCTCTATGACTGAGCAAATCCCTGCAGTAAGAGTATTTTTAAAAGCTGTACCATTATACCTAAAAAAACGAAAAGGATGATTGAAGTAAATGAAATTGAAAAAATAAAATAATTTTGCCTCCAAAAAGACCACTTAATTCTACTGGCATTAATATTTACAAATATTTTCTTATTCAGTAAACATATAGAAAATTAGTATTTTCAATATTTTTCTTAAATTAAATATGCTACTCTTTAATTATGCTAAATATTAGAAATAAATATTGAATTGTCAGATTTTTATAAATATTTCAAATATTTCTTTTTTATGTGTTTAGTACAGGGTCTATAGCGTCTCACTACAAAGATCAGACTAGTAGTGATCGTCCTGCTTTCAGCCTTTCAAGTGCTGGGATTATAGGCATGCACCACCACACCCAGTCTCAATTGCTGTCTCAGCAACCTGGGGGACAGGGCCAGCATGGCATGCCAGGGATCAAACCTCAGTCGCTGCACTTTGCCTAAGCAGGTGCTTTAGTGCACTAAGCAATCTGGCTGGCCCAGATTTTAATACTTCAATGTCTAAATTCAAACTATTTATGAATCAAAACTGTACATTTTAAATAAATTTTAGCATGCCTGGATATGAATAATCTTTGATCAGTTAATTGGAGAAGTACCAGAGAATAATTTTTAATGGCATTGTTTGTTTTTTCTCAGTCAAAAACTATGTAAAGAATTACTAAAGCTGGACACAGTGATGAATGCCTGTTAACCCAGCTCTTGGAGGCTGAGGCAGGAGAATTGTCAGAAGTTCGTGTCCAGCCTGGGCTACAGCACAAGATCCTGTCCTCAAAAGAACAAAAAATGCCTTTGTGCTGCTTTACTTTATGTTTATCTTTTTATAACAAATAGCAGCTATACCACCAGATAAATCTATTATCATCATAAATAATCGAAGTATGTAGTAGAGGAGAAGGAACACAATATATGGTAACCCTATTCCAATGTTCCTTCTAAAGCCAGTAGACACAATGTCTGACTCTGTATTTTGTCCATAAACTCTACTATATCAAGCATCAACATTACAGGCAAGTATATCAAGGAAAAACTTCCATTTCTCAGCCTGTAAAATCTGATTCAATACCTTTTTGCTCTCTATATGTTATTATTGCCTTCTAATATTTTGTTAACTAAATTGAAGTCTTCTGTTCAATTTCTTCTTTGTATCTGGCTAATTATTGATTTCCAAAGTGCAAATGTAACTTTAAAATGTGTTAACTTTAAAACAGAATTTCAAAATCCTAATTATTACTGAGATAATTCTTCATCTAATTCTCTAAAAAATTCTAGGAACTTGGTAAAGATTATGCAAGAACATTGATATTAATTAAGATTAGATAATCTAGCAAAGTTATTGTGTTGATCCTGGAGTATGGGCCCCAGAGCCTCATTTATTAACCACCTTTTTTCTATGGTGCTCCGACTTGGCCAAAATTTTGTGACTTTACAAAACAAGCAAAGGTGGGAAGAGGTGTTCACTATGCTCTAACGTACTCTGCTTTGGAGGATTCCTTGATCATATCATGAAGAAATAAATCTTAGCATCTTAAAACATCAATTAATTTTACCTTGCAAAATATTTATTTTCAAAAGTAATGATATCTTGTTGGCAATTTTTTTGTAGGGTCTCACCATGCAGCCCAAACTTCTAGTGATCCTCCTGTTTACAGCCTCCCCAGTGCTGGGATTACAGGTGTACACCACCACACTCGAACTCCGTCGCTGACTTAGAGCTCCTGGGGACAGGGCTGGCGTGGCATGCAGGACTGAACACTGGTCTCTGCACTTGCCTAAGCAGGCACTTAGCCTGCTGAGCTATCTCACTGGCCCTAACTTTTAATATTTTCAATCTTTTATTTATCATTTGGTACAGGGTTTCCCTATGCAGCTCGGACTCATAGCAATCCTCCTGTCTCCGCCTCCTCAGTGCTGGGATTACAGGCCTGTGCCACTGCACCAGGTTTTTGGGCCAGCGTGCTGAGCCCAGTGTTCCCTGCCAGCACGGCATGTGACACAGCAGATCGAACCAGGGTCCTTGCACTTTCCAGGCAGGCACTTAGGCCACTGAACTATCTTGCCAGCTCCTTTGCAGCTTTTAATATTAAATTCATTCTATCTCACAGCCAGAAGCATTCAAACAGATTCACCTCTGTAAGCATTGACTATTAAATAGATTTTTAATAAAAGTTACTTAAAAATGTGGATTACAAATTTCCATCAAATGGTCAGACACCTTCATTTCTGTTTCACGGTGTGTGTCTCTCTTCCTTTCTTTCTGGTACTTCTCTGTCAGATTCTTTTCTTTTTCTCTCAAGCACTGAAACACCTTTTACTTTCAAGAATGCCATTCTTTAGATAAAATATGTCCTCTTGCATCCGGTCCAAACTAAGTCATTCCCATCACCTCTTTAGTGCTTGCAGGATTAAGTGTATGCACGCATAAAGAAGTGTGTGCATGTGCGCGCGCGCGCGCACACACACACACACACACACACACACGTATGTATATTTCCTCCAAAGCAGTGTTTGATAGCATACTTTCTCTCTTTTAGAAATTTACCTCGGGCTGGGGAGAAAGCTCGGCTGTCTAAGCGCCAGCCTGGCAACTGCAAGGAGCTGGATTCCATCCCCAGTACCACATGCCATGCTGCCCCCACAACCCTGGCCCCACGGTGCAGAACCAAAACCAGTTGTGCTGAAGCTCGCCTCTAATCCCGGCACTGGGAAGACTGAGACAGGAGGAAGACTGAGACTATGAGTCTGAGCTGCGTAGCAAGATCCTGCACCAAATAGATAGATAGATAGATAGATAGATAGATAGATAGATAGATAGATATTTTTCAAAAAAGAAATTCACCAAAACATGTCCCTCTTGTTAAGTATCTGTGTAATCTCTCACTTATAATTTGGCTAGGCCACAGAGGTTAAAGAAAGAGAAAAAAAAGTTAATTTTTATCAAAAAATGAGGTACTCTTTTACAGAGATTTAAGATAGACACTGTTTGTAGACTTCAGTTTACAGGGAAGTGTTAAAGGAAGTGATTTAGCCAATGTTAAGAGAGGAAAGTGATGAATACGCCACAGATCCTATAGAATAATTCAAGTCAGAAAGTAGCTGGAGGATTGACAGAAGTGACTTGCTAAGAATGGAAATGAAAGCACAGTAAAATACAGTGCTTCTGAAGAAGTTAATCTTTTCAAAGTACTCTACAGAGTCACTTGTAATGTCTTTCATACCATGAAAATTGTAAGTGTAAAGGCTTATGTGCAAAAAAAATTAACTTTAAACATGTATGATTCACATTTAAACATTTCTAAAAACTTCTGAGAATTCAAAAGTGGACTTAAAATATAGCCACATCTTAGAAAAATAATTATAAATTTGTCAACCTTTCTATGAAATTTATAAGTTAATAAGTGGCCCAAACTAAAACAGATATTTATTATACTTGTACAAATTCACTTAATATTTATGTGAAAACATCTATTGAAAAATAGTTCAACCAAAATGTTTTAGAAATAAAATTGTTAGGTGAAAAGAGCAACTCAGCAAGTATGAAACCATCATAAATATATGGCACTGGTGTTAGACAAAAACAATCAAGGAAACAGGAAAATGCATAGAAATTTCAAAACTCATGTGGATTATTTGTGATTCTGACTTTTCATCATAACATTGAGGTAAAGATATTTAATTATATACCAATGCAAAACTCTTGCACCTTAGGGAGGAGTGTAAATATTTCACACTGTTACTGTATTCCTTGTAGCAATAATTATAAAAATTTGTATGCACAAGAGATTTATCTTCATGCCCATATTTGTGTGTGTGTGTGCGCATGTGTGTGTGTGAATTTTATAACAATGCTCATTAGAGGCAAATACTAGAACCAAGTAATATTTAAGTATCTTTTAAGTAGAACTAAACATCCTAAAATAGAATAGTATGTTGTCAGCAGAAATAATAAGATAACTATGTATCTATATGGAAAATTTCAATCTTATACTGTTAATGGGAAAAATGAGCAAGTCTCCATTACATTTAAAGGGGAAAATTATATATGCATAGAATTGATTTTTTATACTATTTCTAAAGTGATGTTTTCCCTCCATAGAGTGGTAAAAATAGTTGCCAGATAGAAGAGAAATTCTTTGTTGTAGGCACTTTTGTACTTTTTGATTCTTTATTAAGGGCATAAATTCTCTATTGTATAAAAAAAATAAAACAGGCTCGCGGAGCTGAGCGACCATGGTGGCTGGAGTGTGGTGGCTGATGAGGTCATCATCGAAGGCAGCCTTGCCGTCTATCTGGTGTACGACCCAGAGCTGCTCGGGCCCAGAGACAAGAGTGAGGCGACTCTGCTCCCAGTCCCTCCAAAGACTGACTTTTCCTTCGGAGAGTCCTGGAATTCAGGCATTATCAAAGTGATGTCTGCTCTGTCAGCGACCCCCACCAAGGCCCTAGAGTACTCCAAGGAGGGCTGGGAGTGCGTGAAGGAGCAGGCCAAATAGTGGGTCACCGTAAGCCACCGTCCACCCTACCAGTATGTAGGCAGGGACGGACTCCAGAATGGGACCCCACTCGGAGGGTAGCTCCCAGCCTTGCCGGCCCAACAAAGGACTTTCAGAAGAAGAAGAAAAAAATTGCAAAAGGTATTTGTAGCCGTACAGAGGAGGATCAGGACTCTTATTGGAAACTAATGCTAATTTCAGTGGCCATCTGGATTTGGTACAGCTCTAAGAAATTTATATATTCTCTGAAATCTGATTTTATTTATTGTAAGCACAAAAATATATATATTAAAAAAACACAAGCACTAGCACCCTTCTGTAATATGTACCCTGAATGAGAAATCGCTTTGATGATGTATTAAGCTCTACATCACCAGGGCCAGCTGCCACTCTGATGATGTATTAGTGTAATAAATCTCAAGGTGTGACACATTGAAAAAATATTACTCAAAAGAGAATGGTATCCAAGTTAAAAACAGATCCAACATAAAATTCGAAGAGAAAACTATAGAGAAACAATTTTTCTGTTGCCAAGAAGTGATATGCAAGAAAGATGTCCTTGCGGGGTGTGTTTTATTTTAGGCGTTAGAACTTTAGCAAGCTCAGAGGAAATCAAAACAAAGTGCTGATTCCTCCAGCATCCGAAACTGAGCTTGTAAACTTTTAGTACACACACACCCAAGGTATGATCAGAGGAGAAAGAAGGTACAAGGAGCGCTGGAGCTTCAAGTAGCGGGCCATGGAGCCGGCTAACCATGGCACTGCAGAACACAGCTCTAATGTAAGTGAGGATTTGTTCTGAAGGATGAAGACTTAAAAAATGCTATAGAGACACAGAGCTCACAGGCCTGGCAGAGGGGTGGGGTGGAAAGAAGTGGAGAATCAAGGGCACGGTACGGGTCGCATTCACAAGCACTTTGGGAAGTCAGCATATACTAGAAACTGGCCTCGCTAAGGAGATATGAGATGTTCTTTCTGGATGCTGTCATTTTGCCAATTATATAACCTTGGGAATTTCAATCTAATTTGCTTAGCATATGGGCTAGAAAGAGAAACTAGAAAAGGATAGCCAATTGATAGCTTTATCCATTATAACCCACTAAGAACATTCCTATAAAACTATAAGCATACTAAATATCTCTTGTTCCTTTGATTGGTTAGTTGCTATTCTTAGAAGTTTTTATTGCATACAGAAGGTAACTTTTCCATTTGGAAGGAAAGGGAGCATTTCTCAGTGCAGGCACTTGTTCTTTATGCAAGTCTGGTGTGTGTCAGGTTCTATGGCCAGCGCTGAGGATGCAAAGTGAGCAAACACTGTGAATACTCTTCCTTTGCTCATAGTTTGGCTCTTTCTGTCTCTTGCCTCACATGAAATTTGCCTATTCTGTCTGTGGTTAGCGCGCACACACACCTCCGATAATCATTCTTGAGCTCATTATCTAAAGCATGATCTGCCTTTTCTGCCTGCATTAAATATTAGAATTGGAAGAGACATGTTAATCTAATTTAATATTTTCATCTAACAAATGAGAAACTTAAGGCCTACAGAGATCATGTCCAGGGAACATATTAGACTCGTGTACATGCATGTGCATGTGTGCATGTGTGTGTTTTGAACTGTTTCAGGACTATTCTTCTGTTACCACATTTGTAAGTTAACAGATCTATGACAAACATTTCACATACAACCTGCACTGTCTGGGGCTTCTTACTTTTTGTGCATATAATGAACAACTATTTCTGAAGAGAACTTTTAGAGAGGGCATCTGTCTATGGAACCTCTTATCTCCTCAGCCAGAGCCTAGCCCTCTTCTGACGTAAGAAATCAACTCTGTACACATCAGTTTGCTTAGCGTCTGAGTTCACTTAATTCTGAAGAAAGAGCCATATGAGATGATCCGAACCAAGTCACTATTTTTGGATAAGTTGTGACCCTCTTCCACAATCACTATATACAAAGCAAGTTCATCTGTCTATGGGGTTGTGGCACAAAATATTAGAAGGAAAGTTAGTTCATCCTAGGGAAGGCAGCAGGACATCAACTGCCCAGTCCTGTTTAGTTTGATATCCCTTGATCCAGAGAAAAATACCTCTTGAGTGTAACAAACACATTCAACAAAATGGTCTCTGAACCCTAAAGCTTCTTCTGAATGAAATATTTGAAGTACAAAGTAAGCCAGTTGGCCAGACAGCTCAGTGGCAACAGGAAGAGAGGCTTTCGGTATAACAATGTTTTCTTTAAAGATTAGAGGCAGAAATTCTGCAATCAGCTCAGGCTAATGAAGTTGAGAATATTGCCACACATTCCTGCAGAATTATTTTAAAGATAAAAACTTAATACAAATATTAATTACATCTACACATAAGAATCACTTCCTACTCCTCCCTTTTTCAGGTTTCGTTTGAAAATCCAATTATACAGAAAAGTAGTTTTAATTATAATATTGATTTTTACTTCTTTGCTAGGAGTGGTACTAATTCAATTAGTTCTAATTATGTGTATAGAGTAGTTGTTGGACTAATCTTTCAGGATGTTGGCCCACTAATTTTATACTGCTCTTCTTCACTTCACAGTCAGAGAGGAAAATTAAAGCCTTGTGAATTGTATATATGGTTAACAAAGGACAATAAAGTAGAGCATAAACTAATATGCTAAGGAATTTGATGGTTTGACAGTGCTTTCTCAAATGTAAAATTTTGCAAATAATATTTTTGTTTAGCCTTTGAAATTATCACCCCCAGCAAGGTTTAAATAATTTTTATAAGAAGCGAAATGAAAATTAATGCTAGAGAACCAAAGAAATAGGGGCCAGAGAGATGGCTCAGTAGAATAAGCACTTCCCTGGCAAGCTCAAGAGTCTGAGTTCAATTCCCTGTTTTGCCAAAAAAAGAAAGAATATTAAGTGGCAATGACTATATTTTATTTTAAAAATCAGGTTAAAATAAAAAGATGTAGATCTAATAATTTATGTAAAAATTAGGACATTTTGTAGAATAAGAAGTGGCATATCACCGAAAAAGTAGGTTTGAATGGAAATTATAAAAGTTAAAAGGATTAGTTTGGGGTTGTAGCTCAATAGCACAAGCAACTACCCGGAAAGCACAAGGTCCTGAGTTCAATTCCAACTACCAAAAACTTTAAAAATAAATAGGAAGGATTTTGTTCAAGGATTTTGCAAAAGAGTATTCCTTGGGATCTCATCTGTGCTGAAACAAATGAGAAGATGGGGAATTGTAACCTGTCTAGTTTTGTCTATTTGTTTCACTTAAAGTAGAAGTAAACTCTTCTATCTTCATAAGCAGAGATAGTTTTACAACTTTGAGTAAGGTGCCCACTAAGGTTAGGTGGGCACCCTCCCATAAAAGCTGAAAGAATTCAAAAGGGTGGCCACTGAGTCTTTTACAAAGACATTTCTGAGTTACAAAACTGGTGTAACCATGAATGATGATATGTTAAGTTGACTGAGTTAAGCCGTGCCTAAAGGTTATCAAAGCACACATTTGGGTGGGTCGTCTTGTCCATGATCCCCACTCCCTTTCTTTCTGGCTCCCTTTCTTTCTGGCCCCGCTCTGCTTCTTAGGCTCCATGAGTTAGGTAGCTGTGCTCTGCCGGGTCCTTCCATCACGACATTTCTTCTTTAGAACTAGTCAACCACGGATTCAGCCTCCTGAAACCATGGGCCAAGAGAGAAACAAAATACAACAGCAACCAAAAAGCCCCTGTCTCCACCACTAAACTGAGGATGTCAAGTATTGAGTCAGAAGAATGGAAAACTGAATAATATAACTATAAAGTTCTTTTAAAAGGCCTTTGAGAACCAGATGACAAAGAAAAAAATTATAAATACAAATTTCCTCAAATAAATACTTAAGACAGATGTCAGGAGAAGAGATTTCAAAATGAAACCAGACTAAAGTTTAGAGTTTGGAAGACCAGCTTGGTCAATGCTTTGTAAAAGGAGAATATATGTCATTAAATGCAAAGATATAGAGACTTTCCACTTCTACTAAAACAATAGTTTTTAAAAACATAAAATTACTATCAGTGAAATGCTTCTGTATACTTTATTCTTTTTCACTTTTAAATCTAATATATAGCTTTATGTAAACATAGATCCTTCTGGTGGAAGTACCCTTGTTTTGTGTTTGAAGCACTCCTGACCTGAGTGGAGCTTTATCTCTGTTAATTAACTACAGCCTAAGACATTAAAGTTATTTTTCTTTGTCTCATGTTATTATCTCTGTTATCAAATGAAAGTTATTAGAAATTTGGGCTGTGTGATTATATCAGGTTTCTTGCCAGCATTATTTTTTACTATTGGGCATTTGTGGTCTCTATAAAATTATTTGTAATTAGAAATACGGAACCTGTTTTAAACCTAGAGTAGCAGCCTCATATCTTGCAAAAAACTTGAGCAATTGAATCATTTTCTATAATCCCATAGTAAAAATATAAGAATCGTGTAAGTCTTCTTCTCCAGCACACTTATGTACTCATTGAATACAAAACAAATCTGAGGTGCCCACCCTGTGTTTCAAACGAATTAAGAAAACTTGCTATTGACCAAAGTTCCTTGCACTCTGATGTGTGCCCAACCTCTTCCTCGGGTGTCACAATGACCTCCAGGGACCTAATGCCTCAAAAAAGATTTCTGTATTCCATCAATAGCTATTCATGAGCATGGCATTAAAGCTATTAGTTATCATCTTTCAATATTTATAAGACATGAATCACTCATAACATTTTATCTATTTAGGACACCTGCTCATATTAGCCAGATTTTTAAAAATGCTTTTTATCCCTAAGTCACCATATTCCCCCTGTGTAATGTCAATATGACTATTGTTTGCCCCTACATTGGACACTACAGATGACATCAACCAATAGGAATTCAAATAAGTGAAAATATTCATATGAAGCCATGTATTAACTTTCCTCTTAGTCATTGAAAAAAAAACTTCTTTTTATACTTCATTTTTAAACTTTTCTGCTGGATGGTTAAGACCAAGATAAAGCAAGACATATAACAAGATATGTAACTTTTGTATCGGACAAGGTCATTCAAATCCCCTCAGAATTTATCCTGAAACCCTGTACCACAGTTTGCAGATCCTTTGTCAGTGTCAGCCATGTGGATGAGTCACGGCCATTGCTTGACCAATTTGCTCTGTGTGAAAGCCTGAGAGAATGTTTTCTCTCCATGTAACTCTCTTTAGGCACACTCTATATCATTAATTACTTTCCTCTGTGGCCCCATAATCTTGATCAGAAAATTTGGGACACAACTGAGTTAATGATGTTACACTACAGGTTCTCCTACGTCCAGAGTCCTCACTGACCTTGAAAGGTAGGGACAAATGATAGCTGTCCTTGAAGCTCTTCTTTTTCTTTAATTTTTGGTCTACAAACCTAGGTTTTAAACCCTCCAGAAGAGAACCTTATTATTATTGTCCTGCAACATAGGCAGTTGAGCTTAACCTCACTATCTGTCTGAATACCAAACATCTTAACATGGAACAGGTATTTTCCATCAAATATTGATATGTTAAACTTTAAGTGCCTATAGAATATGAAGAAAAAAATTAATTAAAAAAGTATTTTATAAAAGATGGGGCCGGGGAGATGGCTCAGTGGAATAAGCACTTCTCTGGCAAGTGCAAGGGCCTGAGTTCAAGCCCCAGTTTCGCAAAAAAAAAAAAAAAAAAAAAAAAAGAAGAAAAAAGAAATAAACAATTACATATTTTATATAGAGATTAAGAAATATAAGCATAAATGGCATTATATAACATGACAATCCTGTGACTTTTTTGTCTCTTGTTTTCATTTATTATCTGCTTAAGTAAAGTCATATTAATATACTGAACTATAAAAGACTCAAGTCAACAACTTCTGACATTGCCACTCCTATGGAAAAACCAATACTATTATGGACTACTGGACTATATTGAAATATTTTGCTGAATCCATGCAGTTACAATATTTAAATGGCAATGGAATACCCTTCTCTGACAAAACTAAACAAAAAAAGGGGATGCAAATGAAGGACCATTTTGTATCTTATATTCTAAATAATTAGGATAGATATACAGCTATTTTCTCTTAATTCAATGAATAGAAAGTTTTGTTCTAATAGTGTTTGTGGACAGGATATCATGTCTGCATCTTGTACTATGAATAAGCACTAAGAAGACAATGATATTCATTGTATTAATTATTTAAATGGTCCTACTAATCACTTTTGAAATTGTCTCATTGCTATTTGTTTTTCAATAAAATTATTGAAAAATAATAATAATTTTCTCTCTGGTGACAAAGAAATGAACCGTTGTATAAATGTTAACCTTTTCTTGGAGAAGCACTGTTTAACCCATTTAAAAATGTCTCTAGAAAGTCTGGAAATTATAGTTTTAAGATGAAGGTGAGATTTTATCACATTGGCAGCATCCTACTCTAAGAGAAGTAATGTATATAATTAAAAAAGTAAACATGAACTACATAAAATTTTAGGTCTATTATAATGCTTATGAGAAGCCAAGTTATTATAAAAAACATAATAAAAGAATGCATATCAGTGATGATCTTAGATACTGTTCTAAGGGTGTTGTTTGTGTGAACTCAATTAATTCTCATTTTCATCATCTGACATAAGAGGAAAAACACAGAAAGATTAAATAACTTGACTACTCTTACAGCTTACCAATAATAAAGTGATTATTCAAAGCCAGGAAGTCTTATATATTGGAAGCTTTTTCCTAATGCCAAACTGGCTTTTAAGAATATCTTGGCAACCTGTAACTTAAGTACCAATGTATAAAATATCTTGCTTTTAGGTAAACAATATAATAATTTTTTAATATCACTTAATTAGCAAAAGTAGGATTTCATCATTGAGCATGCACTTATAAAATTATTAGCATTTGAGGAATAAAAACAATTACCTGTTAACTTTTTAAATCTTTGTCCTGTATTTCTTTGTTTCTGTTGAAGTAATATGTAGTATATTTTATGAAATGTATGTTGCAGATATGACTGCGTGTATATATGTAGGTGTCTGGGTAATGGTTTTCATTCATTTTCCTAACTAGTTTTTCTGTTCTTTTGTCATTTCTTTCTACACAGCTACCTCATTGACAAAGTGTCTGTTTAAAATGTTTAAGTGTAATTTTAAAATGTTTACAGTTTTTAAAATATATTGACTACTGTAGGCTATGTCTAACTTAGATATTATCATTATATTCAGAGTCAAAGAAAGAATCAAGAAAAATTCCCCTGATTGAAATTGAACTCAAGTTATAAATTAATATGTTGGGAATTGGGGAATTTTCATGATGACATAATTCAATATTGGAACCAAAACATGGCATTTATTTCTATTTATAATTCTTATAATTTCTTATAATTCTCAATTAATTATAAGAATTAAATAATCTGAGTGACTGTGATGAAAATGTAGGATGATTGTAATTTGTTTTCTTTTTGCTAACAGTACCCTTGCTAAACTCTATATTTAAGAAAAGAGTATTTTTCACTGATTGCATTACATTACTTCATATAAAATTATTTTCTGTGTTAATATCGATAAGTTCTGGCTTTGCTTTCATGTAAGAATACATTATTTACTTTTGTGCATTTTACTAAACCTTTTCCTCCTGATGTTCAAGTTTTATTGTATTCCTTTTTTTTATTATTTTAAGGAAGGGTCTAATAGGGTCTCACTACTAGATCGGACTCATAGTGATCTGCCTGTTTACAGCCTCTCAAGAGCTGGGATTACAGGCACATACCACCACGCCCAGTCTCAGTTGCAGTCTCAATACATCTCAGGGCAGGGCCAGCTTGGCAGGCCTGGGAATCAAACTCCCAGCTCCTGTGCTTGCTTGTAGTAGCTTTAATCCACTGAGCCATTTGGCCAGTCCAGGTTTTATTGTATTCCTGCTTGAAGAAAATTTTTCTAGACTATCAACTTCACACAGTATATTAGAATTTGGTCTAGGACTTACAATTTTACTATACATTTTTATTTGCTGTTTTATTTTATAGGTTTTCTATTCTGAGGAAGATATCTGAAGTCTTCCTAACTCCTTACACACTCTGAGGTGTATTTTGAGATAGTCTACATCAAGCTAGGCTGCTTCCTTTGCCTCAGTAAGTATAATAGGAAACAACAATCCCCAAGATATCTCTCTTAGAAAACTTCTAGGAGTCTTCTTTTATTTCCAATTTATTATGAACCTGAACTTTTCTGTCCCTTATGGTATTGGGTTTCCTGAAGAGCTACTGAGAGTAGGCCTTAAAGAAAGAAACACTGAGAGCCTAATGGTCTTAGAGGGTGTTTCATTTTAGTTTAAATAAATAAGGAGCTAGCTAGTTTTGAAGTTACTACTCAAGAGTTATGGTAACTGAGTTATAATGCCCTACCTTTTCTTCCTGGGTAGCTACACTTTTTCTCCTTAATAGTTCATTCTGACTTTGAGGAGTAGAAATTCTATGCAGGTTTAGAAAATTGCTGAGCACTGAAACATTCCTTCCTTCCTTCTGCCTGCCTGAGTAATTAGGAATTACTGATGTATCAAGAACTCTTTGCTATCTTTCTGTTGAAACAAAAATATCTCTCACACGCACAAGGTTTTAGCCAGTTACAACATTCTTGAGCCTGGAGAATTCTTTCTTGAAGATAAATTAATCTTTTCTGCTTTTTTGTGTTTCTCTCATTATCTATAGTCTGTGTTTTTCAGCTTCCAACCAAATAGGTACAACCTTTTCTTAGCAGGGCTGCTATAAGATTATTATCAAAGCTGTTGTGGTTTAAATCCATAAGATTGGACTTTTTTACTGTCATTTTTCAAAGTACTGCTGACTATGCTGTCTAAGGAATGGTAACTCACAAATTACTTCTGTGTCTGAAGATGGAAAAAAATGGTAAGTCAATTTCTTGAATTAATTAAGAGATAACATTGATATAGGAATGGGCTAGTGCCACAAATAATTATCACTTGAAATTACACAGTCAAAAAGGCCAATTAAGGAACCCAATATAGCTAATGAGAAAATGTAATTGATAATGTTTCAAGCTGCTGGCTGGTCCTTCACTTTTTCTACTGTTATAATAACAATAGCAGCAGCAACAACAAACATAAAAACAATAACAACAAAAAGAAAATCTACTGTTTTATATAAGCATGTTCCTGTGGATCTCAATTTTATTTTAGCTAAATGAACCCATTGCCTTTTCCATCCCATCACTATATATTTAGTTTAATTATTTTCACAAATAAGTCTAGTTTCTCCCAAATAAAAGCAGTTTCTACAGTTTAAACCTCTTGGGTAAAAAAATAAATTCAAATTCATTATGAAGTTCTTGTCTTTCTCTTTTCTTACCGGATGTGTATCAAACTACGTACTTTATACACAGTATTTCAAATAATCTTTCTTAAGAAAGCCTAAAAATTTTGGTTAAAATACAAAAATTACCCTTTGCAAATTAACTGATGTGCAAGTCATATAATTAGTAGTCTTTACAACCAAAAGTCAAATGAAGCAAACACACACACACACACACACACACACACACACACACACGCACACAAAAGAGTAGGGCCAGGGGTGTAGATCAGTGGCTTAAGCGCCAGCCTGGCAAGCACAAGGTCCCAAGTTCAATCCCTGGTATCACAAAAAAAAAAAAAAAAAAAAAAAAAAAAAAAAAAAAAGCAAAGAACCAAGATCCTTTAGAGGAGGACTCAAGCTGAATTTCATCTTGAGAAAATTTCCCAGTGCTCTATAATTGAGTTTGGTTCTCAAAGTTCCATAGAACACAAATATGAGAAAACCTAAACTTTATCCTCTAAGGGGAGATAACAGAAAATATAGGCATAACATATCACTGAGGGAGCTAGAAATAGCCCTTGTCTTTGCTCATATGGAGACAAAAAAATTCAGGAAGAGAAGGAAAAAGAAGAGGAAAAGAAGGAAGAGGAATGATGTACATCTCAAGAAATTGTTTTTAGAATTCAGATAATCTGTTTTTTATAAGGGTTTGCAGCCTGAATTTACACATAATTTTTCAACTAAAAGAGTGTCAAATAAATATATAATTTATTTTAAAGAAGTACTAAACCAATTATACCCTTAGGCATCTGCAAAAGGAAACAATATTTCTCAAAGAAATTCATAGTTTTAACTTACATCAAAAACATCAATTCAGAGGGTCAAAACAAGAATCCACAAGTAAAGCAGGCAAAAACTAGTGAAAACCCAATCAGATCAACAAAAACCTTTATGAGCCTTAACAGAACCTGAGGCATGTAGTGATTTAAGAAACACAATTTTAGTGGACTGTTTGGGAAATGCAAATATTGTGTGCTCTGAGGTCTTACAGATTTCAAACAAATTTTCAAGGCAGAAACCATAAAGGTAGATGTAGCAGTACACACATGTCATCCCAGTAATTGGGAGGCTGAGGCAAGATCACATTGAGTTTGAGCCCAGCCTGTAAGTTCAAGGCCAGCCAGAACTAAGTAAAGAGACACTATAAAAAAAATTTAAAAAAAAATCACAAAAGGGAGTTACTAATGGTTGTTCTCAAGACTTTAGAAATGGTATAGTCAGGACAACAAGTTGTATACTAAGAAAAGGGCTCAGTAATTTTAAAATATACGTAAAGTAGTTCTCAGAAAAGAACACAGGTAAATTCATTAAAGAGGAAGGGAAGTAGGTGAATAATGACGCCAGCGGCTATCAGTGGAATTACAAAGTTCGGTTCTAATGAAAACTAGTTCTCAGTGTGCACACCACAGCTTGTAACAGACTCTGAACTGCAGAGGTTTTCGTGTGTGCTGCAGAAAGGGCACACAGCTTGCGCAGGGTCAGAAGTTCATTCAGAAGCAGATGTGCCCAGTGCCTGCTCTGCCATGTCCACTGACTTCGTGTTTTGCCTCTGTCTATTTACTTTTAATTTGCCAAAATGTCAGACAATACATTTATCAGATATATGATTGTATTTGTCTGCTTTTTGGTTTTTTTATTAAATTTAATTTTATTTCATTTTGAAAAGTAAAAGACAAAAGCAAGAAAATCAGAAACAATGACAGAAAGAGGGTAATATGCTACAATACATACGTTACAGATTTTTCAGAACAATGGTGGACAATTTTGACACAGGGTCTCACTATGTAGTCTAGGCTGGCCTGGTACTCCTTATGTAGCCCAAGTTGGCCTCAGATTCACAGTGATCCTCCTGATTCAGGCTTCCAAGTGCTGGAGTTACAGGCATATACCAACAAGCTTGGAGAGTTTTTAATTCTTAAATAACAGGTAATTATTTAAAGAAACAAAAATGAAAAATAAAATTGAATTACTTAGAAGAATTCACATAACGTTCAACCAGATTTAAAAATTGTCTATGTCTACTTTAGAATATAAAAATATTATAAAACTATAAACACAGCATAATGTTAAATAACATCAGAAAGTGGCTACAAGAGAAGTAAAAATCTGAAAAACAGATCTGAGAAAAATATCAAGAATGCAACACAAAGAGAAATTATATAAATATGAAAATCAAGCTGTCAGCTAGTTTGAAGAACTCGGAGGTAGCAGTAATATTTTTAAAGTGCTGACAGAAAATAACTGTCAACCAAGAATCCTAAACAAAGCAAAAATATCTTTCAATGTTATTTTTTAGGTAAATAAAAATTGAGAGACATTGCCTTTTTTCTGCAGGAAACAGACTACTAAAAGAATTAACTCTGTTAGAAGGAAATGAAAGATAAATTGGAGTTCTGAGACATAAAACTGAAAAATAACTAAGATGATAAAATTTTACATAAGCCTAAGCATATCAACTATTATTAATTAAAACTAAGATCTCCCGATTGTTTTTCTTTAAAAATGAAATAAATAGCCAAAGAAATAGTGATAATTTGATGAGAACATTTAGTGTTTTAGATGCATTTTGTGATACTGAAAGCATGCATATGTAGTTTTTAAACTTTGACTTGGATTTAGATACTTTTATACAATTTCCAAAATAATAAAATAATAGAAATAGCATTGCAACTTTCTGACATATAACCCTGAAATAGGATGTAAGACATAATAATCCAAAATGAGCTGAGAAAAGCTACAAAATTTGATAGTGCAGTTAAGCTCAATCATTTATTACAATGTGTAAATGAAATATATTCCTAGCTACAAAAGAAACTGGACAGATAAAACTTTAAAAATCCATGTGTATGATTTTTACAAAAGCCATCCATAAAAATGAAAGATATTTTAGTGCACAAAGAAGATAAAGCAATTTGACGTCTATGTGTTCCTAATAACATAGCTTTAAAACATGAAGGAACGTGTGGCAGAATCCCAAAGAAAAAATTGGATCATCATATTAACTAGAGATGTTAACAGATGTCTAGTAATTGTAAAACTGACAAAACAAACAAATCAGTAAACACATTACTGGAGCAATACAATTAATTAACAAGCCTAGTGCAATAAACATGACTAGATCATTATCTAGAGACTACAATTTCACTTGAAGGACATGCAAAATATTTATGAAATTTGGCCGCATGCTGGACCATACAGAAGCTGTCAACAAATTTTTTGAGACTAACCTAAATACAGAACACCTGCTCTGACTAAAATAATTCACAACAACTCAATGAAGAAACCATAATGAAAACATTTAATATATAAAACAGATATAATGTTCAGATTTGTGAAACCCTAATAAGCAAGAGCCAAAGTGAACTTTACAAAATTTAAAGTTACTAGGAAATACCGAATATGAGATGTGTCAAACTTCCAATGTTTGGTGAAGTCCAGAAATATCAAAACCTAAATAAAATAGAAAGATAGCAATAAAAATAGGGGGTCAAATTATTTGAAATAGAAAGGAAATGTAGAATGAAGAGTATCTACAGTCACAACTTAATTCTTTGAAAAATTAAAAATTTGACAAATATGAGAATAAAAATAAATTGGTTGAGTTTTAATCCAGTACAGTTTTTACAAAATTTTTGTATTAATTTTATTGAGAAAAAACTGCAATGTGACAGCTTCAAAACAGATTGGTAGGAGAGTTACAATAATTAATACATTGCATATTGTTGTCTTTGTAGTAGTCATTCATATCTCAAGATGCAGACATGATATCCTGTCCAATCACTATTAGCACAGACCTTTCTTCTTATTGAATTAGGAGAAAGTGGCTATCTATCCTAATTATTTTGTATATACAGATACAAAGTTGTCCTTCATTTATTTATTTATTTTTAATTTTTTTTAATTTAGTACCAGGGATTGAACTCAGGCCCTTGCAGACCCTTATCAGACCTTATTCTACTGAGCTATCTCGCCAGCCCCATTGTCCTTCATTTATATCACCTTTTTTTCTTTAGTTTTGTCAGAGATAGGTATTCCATTGTCATCCAAATATTGTAGATGCATGAATTCAGCAAAAACAAAAATTAACTAATACATATAATAATGTTAAACAAGAAAAGTTGTAATTTAATGGGCATCCAATATTTTTAATTGTGCACAAAATCCATATTTAAAGATTGAAGAAAGTGGGATTTTATGTGAAGCAATTTAGGATAAAATGCATAATAATTTTCCCCTGTTGATATATAGTATATCAAGTTTCCATAGTTAGTTTCTATGTACATGATTGTCAGCTACTTTCCGTGCAGCTAGACATGCTAGAAACAAGAGTGAGAGCTAGAAGTTGCAAAGTAAAACAATTCTACTGTAAGCAAAGGAAATTTCTTCTACTCCAAATTTAAAAACAATACAATTCTAATTTCTAAGTGGCACAGTGACCTTGGTAAAACATTTAACTAAAAAAATTCCTTGTTTTTGCTCTTAAGGATTCTGTGATTCTTTCATATTTATAGAATGGAGAATTTCATCACCCTACATTGTATTATCCTGTTCATTACCCTTCATTCCCACCCTCCTACCAGAAAAAGGAGCCATGAATTTATAGACTTTTTCAATTATGAAACATGGGTATGGAAAAGTACATTCTTGGTCTGAAAGAAAAACTTTCTTAATACAGAAGTTCTTTGTAAGACCTCTTGTCTCTACAAAATGAACCCCTGAGTTTCCAAGTCAAGTGACATTTCTGTAATGAGCTCTGAATATGATTTGATTTTATGAATTTCTTCATTTTGTTTCTGTGCACACAGATGGCTAATAAATCCAAATTCTCCATTCTATGTTGGGTTTCTCCCTAAGACAGAAAGAGATTGCAAGATTTCAGCATTAACTAGAACTTTCTTTCTGGTCACCAAAGATATATCCAGTTTACTCCTACTGTACAAGGTATCATGAAGTTCCCCCACAAATTTCCTTAGTAAAATGCTCCTTATTGTGGTTGAAAACTTGAACCCAATGTTGAGAAGAAATCACCCAGGGCCAGCGAGATAGTTCAGCGGACTAACTTGCTTAGGCAAGTGCAGGGATGAGGGTTTGATCCCAGGAACCACACATTATACCGGCTCAGCTGAGCTGGCCACTGAATCCAGGTGTGGTGCTACACACCTGTAATCCCAGTGCTGGAGGCTTGAAAACAGGAGGATCACAATGAGTCTGAGCTGCATAGTGAGACTCTGTACCAAATATATAAAAAAAGAAGAAGAAGGAGAAATAACCTCATGAAATGAACCTCTCTGCTAGTGAGCCTATTAGTAGCTATGGCTATTGTCCCCTTGGGGGCCTTCTAATGAAATCTTTTGTTAATTCTGAAAATACAGTATCTTGCTTTCATGATGAGTAAGTTGGAACTCTTGGGCTGATTACACTTTATTCATCTCACTAATCAATATTACTTTCTTCCCAATTAGAAAATCCAAAAGTTGTATCTATTCTTGACCCTACATTAGACTATGGTGTCTGTGAGAAATAAAGTTTTAATATAATAATTACTAAAGGTCGACAAGATAGTGGACTTAGTGGACTAAGTGCCTGCTTAGGCAAGCAAAGGCACCAGGGATCAGATCCCCAGTATCACATGTCATGCCAGCCCTCCCCTGGGTGCACTCAGCAGGACTGAAACCGGGCATGGTGGTGCACACCTGTAATCTTCAGTGCTGGGGAGGCTGAAAACAGGAGGATTGCTATGCGTCCAAGCTGCATAGTGAGACGCTATAATATATATATATATATATATATATATATATGTATATATATAATTTCAAAGTAGCAGTTGGCCTGACTTGATCTATATGTCCTCATAAAATTATCATCTAAAGATCTTAATATGCTGTGATTATAGTCTACCATGCGCTTTGGCTGTTTTTCAGTTTCTATATACCACTGCTCCAACATAGAGTAGTATTATGCTTTGGAAAACAGAAACCAAACTTATACAGCAGAAAGTAATTGTCACTTTACAAAATTATGTTGCAATGTACTAGAAAAAGTAAAACAGAAATGTAAGATTACAGAATAATTGACCAGAGACTTTAAAAACAAAATAGACTTTTTGGAACAGTTCATTACTAGTTCCTTTCTTTTTTAATTATAAGAAGAATCTGTTCTATGTCTAAATCTGCTTTGTGCAGCTTTATGCTACAACTTGTCACCTCTTTCTCCGTCTTTTCCAATTCATTTAGCTATTTAGCAGCTGAAAGTGTACCTGCTTTGCCATTCCTAGCGACTAATTGGCACTTCCGTTAATTGCTTGAGATGTAATATCAGGGTAAAGGCACTCATCTTGTTTTGGGTCACAAGGCTGCTGGTTCTCTGGGCTCGGTAACACGTCTTTTCATTACCATATAATATCCTTTAAGTGGGGTTTTAAATTTTATTTTCAGGTATTAATTGGTGCCCCCTTGAGTCTAGGACTTGGAAATGTCAAGAGTGACAGCAGTTATCTTGTTGATAGTTCACTTCATACTTCCTTTAACTTTCACTACTTGCATAGTCTCATTATCTGATTTTTTCACCTGTTGTTAAATTGGCACAATGCAAAGTGCCTGTCCATTAACTTTTCTGCAGATTGACCCTAGAAAGGGAGTGTGTCCTAGAGAGCTAATAATTTTTTAAAGTTTAAGGAGAGAATGAAATTCTCAAGATATTATGGTCAATTATAAGTTTTCAATGAGTCAAAGATAATTACTAGACTGTAGTCATATTCAAATATAAGTGTTAGCACTTCACCTTTAAGTTAGGTTTGATGTTTATCTCTTTTCCAAAATATTTTTAAGATAAATGTATATTTTATTGTAAACTTTGATGATATCAATCCAGAACACTAATAACACTGTGTATGCATCTCCATAATATCATTGAGGTCATTGTTTTTATGGAAGGGGAGAGGTTTCAAAAAAATGTAAAGGTCCAGTGATGTTCTATTTATCAAAACTTTGTAGATAAGATAAAATTTTTCAGTGGCATCAAAGCAGTATAATTCTCTGTCATATATACAAATTTGAAAACATAAAGACACTTCTTTCTGTTCTCTAATAAGTAATTCTACTTTACATTAGGAAGTTAACATTTTCTGTTAAAAGTTTGCAGAAAAATATCTCAAAAATTAAGCACTTCATCCTACAACTAAGAGCTGTATTAGGATGGCAAACATTGAATTAGAAAACAGTGGGCTTCAACTCAGTTTTAAGTCCCTAAACTGAATGTCATTAGGAAAGGTATTTGACTTCTCTATTTCATTCTTTTACTTGAAAAATGATTTCCTTTTTTACAATGTTTTGTATATCCTACATAAAGTTAGATAAGTGGTTATTTTAGAACTGGCTATTATGGTTCCTTTAGTTTTGCAAAATAACTATTATGGTAGAAGTCACATGATATGAAAACAATGAGTCTAAATTCTAGAGCCCTTGAAAACAGATTTAGCAACAAAGTAAGATTGAAGAATAAGGCAGACTGTTAAATTTTAAAACATTTTTTAAAAGCAAAAAAAAAAAAAATCACTGTTATTAATTCCTTTTAAAACACCACCTCACTTTGAACGTATTTCTTTTGTGTTCTTCCTATTTCCTCAGACGTGCTGGTCCACTTCCCTAAATGGGAACGGCAGGGCTGCGGAGGCCATCTCGGTATGAGGAATCAGCTCAAATGCTCACAGTTCATACTCATTCTGGCCTCAGCAAAGAGCGGGAAGTTGTGCGGTGCCAATTTCAATAAATAAAAAGAAGCAGGATGCACTGTACTGTTTCCACAAGCCTCCCATCCCGCTGGATAGCACGTGGCAGCAGCTTTCGCTGTACTTTTCATCACACCTCTTAGAGACACTCACGAAAGAGCACTTTCAGAAATGCTTCGGAACATGGAAAGAACAATGAGGTAAATGTATTTGAACTGAGGGGACTTTTTTTTTGAGGGAAATGAATGGCAATATATCCTCTACAGTAATACCTTTTTTTAAAAATGAAGCATTCACTGTATAATGTAAGCATTTCACACAGGGGGAAATGTAGGAGTTGAGCACTTTGAGACAGAGAGAAAAGGGACAGATCAAGGGAAGTGGGCGTGCAGAAGGTCAGCCTTCCTGCCAGTTGAGAGCATTTTGAGGACATGTTCAGGGTGCACTGCAAACAGAGCACCTGGAGGATCTGATTTAGAGTAAGAGGTGAGAAGGAAAGCCTCAGGGCCTCAAAGCCTGACATTCTGGACACATTTTGAACAACTGGGATATAATGAACTGTGACTTTTTATAGTGAAAAAAAAGATTTGTGGGTTTCAGAACAAACATCTCTATATTAAACAGGTAATTTTAACCTTGAATAACTACTATCTTTTGGACTTTTTTACTTTCCAATTATTTTCCTGACATTTGCTCCTTCTATTGGAACCTTTTGTAATTTTATTTTTGTCTTTGATAGTTTTCAGTTTTAGTAAATATACTGGGTTTGATTTTGTTTTTCTTTCCTGCTTCTCTTTGAAGTTGTTTGGATGTGTTAACTTGAGGTCTTCTACCATTTGTTGTGTTTGTCTTTTTATTTTTAATTTGCTTCTGTTTTATGCTCCTAGTTTCAGTAGTGCATGTTTTTGTGATATAATGATGGTCTTCCTCAGTTTACTCAGGCCCTTGCCCTTGTTTCCTCTTAGCTTAATGCTCCAGTTTTGGAATAGTGTAAGCATGGAACATAATAAAAAACTTTCCTTCAAATTCTTGGTCCTTGAAATTTTCTGGGTAACACATACAAATTTAATGAAAAAATTCAAGGCATTGAAAACTTTGGCATAAATGGGTTAACTACCTCTTATCTCTATATTTCCTGGTATCATGGGAAGGACAGAGATAGATAGTTAAGATCTATCTTCAAGGGACTGACAGGAATTTTGAGGCTTTACAGAAAAAGAGAATATAGACAAAGGTTGGGGATTTGTATAGCAGGGGCTTTGCAGAGCTGGCAGGGTAGGAAACCCTAGGCAAAGTAGTCAGCTTGGTATCTCAGACCTGGTTCTGGGAGGAAGCTCCAGTGAAGTACTTCCAGTTGCAAGATGCAGTCCAGTTCTTATGAGATGTTTGCTCCTGCTGATAGAAGGTATGCTCAGTTCTGACATGGAGGAATTGCTCATCCTAGGGGTTCATCTCATCATGAAGTGATCTGTCTAGTATCTGAAGTGAGTCCAGATACTCACTTGAGTATAATAACTAGGGACCTTTAGGTGTATTCCCAAAGCTTCCAGGAAAAGATGTTTTAAAAGTTGGTAACTGAATGTCCCTACAGATCTTTAGCATGCCTTGGTTACTCTTATTTTGATATTCTTTGTCTTACAGAAGGATAGATAGGTTAGATAAATGTAGGGCCAATAAACTTTGCATTACAAGTTTTTAGATATCATTTATATGATTAACATTTCTATGTGCACAGCTAAGCACAGAGATGACTCAATGTTTTAAAGTAATAAAAGAGATGAATATAAAGTAAAGCCAATAATATCAAGCTTTATCCTGTCTTTAGTTACCCATTAGGCATTTGCAGGCCTAGCCATTCAGTCTCAGTTAGACTAATTGGCTCTTAGGAGAGGGCTATTTCCAGGGACACAGTATCGCTAAGGCTGGTACCCTCATTAGCATCTGGAGAAGCCACTGTAGTCATCAAGAGAGAGAGAGCAAGCACTTTCTCTGCCCTAGATGAACTGCTTTAGGGTAAGCTGGAATCCTCAGAAATAGAAAAGGGAACTGGGTTTGGGAGACACATCTGCAATCTCTGCATTCTGAGAGAGTGAGTCAGGAGGATCGTAAGTTGGAGTTCAACCTGGGAAACAGCAATTTAAGGAGTCTCTTTTTCAAAATAAAAAGTTATTTTAAGGAAATCTTGAGTTGTAGCTCAGTGCAAAGAGCCCAGGTTTAATTTCCAGTACCAGAAGACAAAGAGACAGAGACAGAGAGAGATGCGGGGTGTGCTATTGCATCTGATTTCTCAAACAGAATTCTGGCAGTGATGTTTCTGTTCTTTCATCCACAGCTCATCTCAGCTCTTCTTCAGGGACCACATCTGCTACTCCAATCTTTGATTCACTGCAAGAACACTCTAAATGCTCACTTGGTACCTGCTCTTCTTTCCTTTTCACTTTCTCCATAACTTCCAGATTCTTCTTGTGAACTGCATCCTAGTTTTCAGTTTCAGATCCCCGCTTTGGCTTCCCACTGCACTCACCATGCCCACTAGTTCCCTATTAGGCCTCAGATGCTGAATTAGCCCTTGGCTGCCCACCCCGTACTGCAGGCTCATCCTCCATCTTTAGGGCCTCAGCACATCAGTGATTCTGATACTTTTCTGGGTAAACAAGCACACACGTTACACATCTGACTCTTTGCTCTTCACACATGGGTCTGTCCTGATGAATCATTATATGACTCTCACCCTGCTGATACTCACATCAGTAACTGAAAGGATATCATTCATTTCTTTGTTTACTTAGTGTCTTAGGAAAGGTTTATTTAGCTCACAGTTACTGGAGGTTTCAGTTCATACTCAGCTGGGTCCAACGCAGAGTAGCACATAGCAGAGGGCAACCTTTCATGGCGGCGGCAAAGAGCAAGAGTGCAAGGGAGAAGTAGCAGCAGCTCAAGCAGCTAGCTTCTCTTCCCACCTTACATTGTAATGCAAATTGCCTGCCCCAGGGTAGGGGAAGTACTCACACCTATGGGTACTTCCCAGTACTTACCCACCTATGGGTAATCCCAGCAGTACTAAAACCCATAATCCCAGCCTTGGATCACACATAATCCCAGGGGATCATGAGTTAACACAAACTCTAGAAGTCTTCACCCCATGACTGCATGAGGCTTTGGGGGGACAACTAGACACAAACCATAACATTCCACCCCTGGACCCCCAAAGTCTCATGCACATCCCTTTGTGCAAAAGACATTTTAGTCCATCTCTAAGAGTTGCCAAATTCCCAACAGTTTCAGTATCACTGAAAAGTCCAAGTCCCAAGTCTCCTCCAAGATCCAAGGCAAGCTCTTAGCTGTGAGCCCCTGTACAAAAGAAAAAAGTTAAACACATCCAACATTCAAAGGCACAAGATAAACATTACCATTCCAAAAGGTACACACAGCAGGATACCAAGCATTGGGACCAACACAAGTCCAAAAGCCAGTAGGGCAGACATTAAGTCCTGCAGTTCCATGTGGACCACCTGAAGCAATCTGCAATGAGTTGTGGGCTCCAAAGGCCTTACGTGGCTCTACCCCTATGGCACTTCTGCTGGTAGCTCTTATGGCTTCTCTCTTTGGCCTGCTTTGCTCCTTTTTTGCAGCTTTTCTTAGACCATCCACATTCCTGGCTTTTCCAAACTTCTGAGGTTTCCACTGAGTAGGCTTCTCACTCACAGCTTCACACATTGCCCTCTCAGGGGCACAGTGCCTGGCCTCCCAGGCCTTCTTCTGAAATCGAGGTGGAAGCCTTCTTAACCTCAGAACTCCTGCATTCTGTAAGCATCTAAATCCAATGCCATGTGGGTGATGCCAAGGTCTGCTGCCAGCTGGAGCAGTAGCCAGACTTTTCTCTCTTGGCCGTAGGGGTTGAGTGCCTGTATGGCTGAGTACTCTGACCCTGATTTGGAGAAATAATTTCTCCATGCCGGTGCCATTCTGGAATCTGATGTGGCTGCTGCCTCCATTCTGGAACCTGGTGGGGCCGCTGCTTCCATTCTGGAACATGGGGCTCTGCAGCTTTCTCCTCAAAGCAAAGTCCCTCACCCTTGCCATTCTTAGGCTGTAAAGGGCAAGAACCTGCCACCTCCTGTGATGCCCTCGGGAAATCTTTTCTACTCTCCTGTTCTTTCTCAGCAATGGAGATCCTCTCAACTCCATCTTTGCAGTCTACAGCTTTCTTAGAGCTTTCTTTCTGGCCAAGCTCACATTTTAAATCATCCTTTTGGGCTCTTTGCTCTTGATTCTCAACATAAATCTGGCTAAAAGCCCCCAGCAACAACCAGGCCACTGCCCCAATATTTGGCTGCTTTGAAATATCTTTTGCCAGATTGATCAGTCCACCATGCTTAAACTCACTCTCAGGCAAAGTCTCTGGACATGAGCAAAATGCGGACAACTTTTCTGCCAAGTCAAAACACAAATGATCTGGTGCCCAACAACCAATGCAGTCCTTCCCAGCAGAAACCTCCCCAGCCTGGTCTTTCCAGGCTGGCTTCCAGACAGTCTTCTGGTCTGAGCTCTGACCAGAATCTCCCAAACAAAACAGCCAAAGCTGTTCCAGCTCTTTGCAAGTAGAGGATTTATCCAAACCTTTCCTATCTCTTCCCATAAGCCATTCCCAAAACCTTGTAATCCGCATGGTCAGGTTTATCCACAGCAATGACCCCACTCTCGGTACCAAATTCTGTCTTAGTTACTCTTCTCTAGTTGCTGGGACAAATACCCGACACTCAAAATGAAGGAAGGAAAGGTTTATTTAGCTCACAGTTACTGGAGGTTTCAGTCCATACTCAGCTGGGTCCAACGCAGAACAGCACATAGCAGAGGGCAACCTTTCATGGCGGCGGCAAAGAGCAAGAGTGCAAGGGAGAAGTAGCAGCAGCTCAAACCACTGGCTTCTCTTCCCACCTTACATTGTAATGCAAATTGCCTGCCCCAGGGTAGGGGAAGTACTCACACCTATGGGTACTTCCCAATACTTACCCACCTATGGGTAATCCCAGCAGTACTAAGACCCATAATCCCAGCCTTGGATCACACATAATCCCAGGGGATCATGAGTTAACACAAACTCTAGAAGTCTTCACCCCATGACTGCATGAGGCTTTGGGGGGACAACTAGACACAAACCATAACACTTAGGTAACAGTGTGGGAAATGCATGCCCTTGTCCAGACCTGAAAAATGGACTTCAGAGAAAAGAAGAGCAGTGAAATGTGTTCTTGCTTAATTGCAAGGTTGTGTGTCTGGTGGGAAGGACATGCAGAGGTCAAAACAAACACAGGCCTCTTCTTCCTTTCCTCACTGGCTGAGTACACAATCTTCCCTCACAGCACTATCGGTATGCTGGTCCCTCTGCAAGTTTGAGTGTGGATTTCTTCATAGTAGTGTCCACCCTGTATTGTGTATATCCACCTAGAGCTATTTTTCTTCTTAATATGTATTTCTGGTGAACACTCTCCTAACTTCTTCCTTCAGTCCATAATTTTGTTCTCTGACTTCATAAGACAATGAGCTTCAATTTGTACAAAATTAACTGCCACACTAACTTCTAATTCCATGCCAAAAAATAAAGTAAAAGTTAACTAAAGCATTATAGAAAGATTTCTTACAACCATCAAACATTCATGCAACAAAAATTTACTGATAACTAAAAATTACCACTAAATAACAAAGCAAAGTACTTAATAGGTCAATAAATATAATACTGTAGGATTATGGTTATAATTATAAAATGTAGCAATTGCAAAATAGGAGATAGGGCATGACGAATCTGTCTAGGGAAGTAGATGTGGCCTGTTAATTATTAATCCTGGAACACATACGCAGCATAGTTACAAGCCCAGCGTGTGGACATTCCACAAGAACACAAGCCCATTTTCAGTAGGATCGCTAAGTCCTGATGTCAGTCTGAGGGGTGATATTCCAGCACCACCTCTGAAGATCTACATACAGAAGCTCTCTTTGCTTCCCTGGAGCTGTGGATAACATAAAAGGACACAGAAGCCAAGAAGAGCTTTGTTACTGTGGCTTTCCTCATTACAACTCACCCCATGTCCTCCTGGGTATACTTCTATCCTGCTTTCTCTCTTTCGTTCAGCCCAAGCTTGCACTGCAGAACCAGGTTTACCCATACTGTTCACTTTTCCCTTTTCAAATAAACTTTGTTATAGTTTTTGTTTGTTTAATTCAATTAGTTGTTCAAGATGAGTAGAAGCTGGAGTCCAACTTCAGAAGGAAATACAAGCACCACAAAACTTGGAACAGATTATCAGGCCAGCCTCTTTTAGAAGAAGCTAGCTGGTAACCATTGGGCTACTAGAAAAAATAAGTGTCAAAAATAAATGGAGACATAGAAATCTTTGGAAAGCCTAAGACAGTCTTTATGGATTTGTGTCTCTAAACTACATCCCTCTTTGTTTAATAATGAGAGAGCAAATCAGTTTAGATTAAAAAGTTCTGCTGTCTGTAAGACCTGTTATGTAAAGAGAATGTTACAGAAACCTTTTGTCTAGAAAACAAGGTTCATAAAAAGTCCTAGTATGTATAGAAGACTATTTTAATGCCAAGATAAATTCTAAGATTTTTAAGAGAAATGTCTTTATTTCTTTATGCAGTTGTGCCCCCAGTTAATCTCAGCCCTCTTCCTTAAACTATACTTTGATATTTGTGAGTTAAAATTGATAGGCATGAAATTGGGGATCGCTGCAGGGTGCTTCAGGAGTACATGGTAAGGAAGCGTTAACTTTTCTGTTCTCATAATCTAAAAGAGATTATGTAACTTATTTGAGTCTCAGTTCTCTTTAAAGTATTCTAATTCATTGCACAAGTTGTAAAGGGAAAAAATATAGCATATCAAATATATTCCAGGCACAGAGTAACTATTATCATTCATTGATATGTGTTTTAATACCAATTAGGAGGAAGTACCTAATACATCTAACACTTCTGCTTAAGAATCTTCGTATTGGGCCTGGGATATAGCTCAGAGACATAGCACCTGCCTGGCAAGTGTGAGGTCCTAAGTTCAATTCCCAGTACTAAAAAAAAAAAATTAAAAATTAAATAATAAATCTTCATATTGTCCACTGAGATAGGAAAAATATAAATCCTGACTTGTTAGAAGCCAAATGTGCCGAGTTCATGGTCTTGCGAAATTAAGAAATGAAGTTATAAACCAAAGGAGGAGGTTAGGAATAAGGAGAAAAATGGCTAGCAAGATAGCTCAGAAGACTAAGTGCTTGTATGGCAAATTCAGAGATTGGGGGGTGATCCCTGGCACCAAACGTCACACCAGTCCAGTCCCCTGGGCATGCTGAACCAGCCACCAAGCCAGGTGTTTGCATGCCTGTAATCCCAGTGCTAGGGAGGCTGAAAACAGTCCAAGCTGCATAGTAAGACCCTGTACCAAGTGCATAAAGAAAGGAAATAAGGAGAAAAATAAATCACAATGTGGGTATAACATGGGTCAAACTATAAACAACCTACTGGATTATAAGTGTAATACACTGAAGTCATTTAACTATTACTGACCCAGCAGGGAAGCAAGTTAATAAGAAAGGTATATGCAAACACCAAAGCAATTCTTGAAAAGAGAAAGGACTATGGATCCAGATGTTCTGGTCACCCACCTCTGAGTGTGATGCCTATCTGGGCCCATTGGACCAAACGTTGTTAATTGAGTATAATATGCAGTTGCTTTTTATCTAGCAGGCCAGCTATTACGCCTGTCCTGAGACCTGTCTCTCTTCACATTTGCATCCAGCCACAAGTCTTATGTCTTTATTTTTTATGCTGAAAATCTTAGACTCAATCCCACATTGACTGCATAATAATATCTATCCAATTCAGCTATGTATAATAATAGGATAGAACCTCAGATCTTCTGACTGCATTCCAGTCTGTCCACAATCTGACCCAAGCTACTATTTACACTACAATATCTCCAATCAAACACATTATTATACATAATTTGGAATTATTCCCCAATATGTCCATATATACTTTTTCTGATTAAGAACAAGTCTGTTCGCGCATATAAAACCCATATACTCTTTCTGATAAATAAGCAAAGCACCTTTCTCCGTGGGTCTGCCCAGTGTTACCGCTCTGAGCAGGTGTGTTCAGTGTAGATGATCTCAGTGTTTACATTTGATACTTGGTTTCAGGAGTCCTGATTAGCTCAGGTATGGCAGTTATGAACTAAAAGCCCTTGATCACTTCATTACACACCTCTGAACAAAATAATTACTTCTGAGATGGGAACTGAGCAGGATACAAGAAAAATATGTCCAAAAATCCAAGGAAAATTATCGTTCTACAATTGTACTTTAAAGAACACTGTGTCTTTCTTCTCTAGGCCTATTTCTGTTTCCTACACTATCTTACTTGATAAAATGAGATAAAATGAAGGACAAAACCAGCCCTTAAGATTGAGAAATGGATTCAAAGATTTTGAAGAATGTCTTGGGGAAAAAAGATCACCCATCTTTAAAAATACAATACATTGGGTCTGTGCCCTTCTCCTATTCATTAAAAATGGGCTTTCTAGAGACTTATAGAGTTCACAGACTTTAAGATGTATGTCTACCTAAGAACAGTTTTGCATTTATTTTTGAATATGAGCTCTTTATAAATTTAAAATGAATGAAGTACACAATCCAATTTATGTGTCCAAATAAAGAGTTGCACAGCAATGGCAAAGGATTCTCTTTGGCCCACAGAGGTTAGTAAAATGATTAAATATTAAAGTGGAGTCAATGAAGCACCATTTGCCCTCAAATATTTCAATTTTTGTAACTTTGCTCTCTCACAGCTGAAAATCCTGCTCCTCTTTCTATAACAGAATTTAATAATTTCAAAGATTATATTCAGTCTGATACTATGAAAAAAATGTTTTTCATTGACTTTTAAGTGTGGTCTTTCTTTTATATTTGACATCTGAATCCAGAAGTCATTATCATGCTATTTGGAGAAATTTTATGCTTATCATAGTGTTTTCAGGAGAATACTGCCTTAAAAAAATCCATAAAGTTGGCCAATCAAGAAGACAAATGGTCTGCAGCTGTTTTTCCTCTCCTATTAACACTCTAGCCTTACCCAACTCCTTCATTTATCCTTCTGTTTTCAAAGGAGCTCTTAATTACTTCCATCCCCATTTCAGTTGTAAATGCTTCTTTATTGCTATTCTTTCATTAGAATAAATCCTCCAACCTATTCAAGGACCTGACACTTTGCTACTGATTCACGAGTGATCCAGTTTTATTAATCAGATCCTAGCTGTGGCTCAGGGATATCTGTTTTGCCTTTGTTGATAGCTACTGATGAAGGGTCTTCTTTTTGACTCTGTGTCTTAGAAAATATGCAGGTACATGCCCATCTTTTTATTTCAGGAAGGTTGAAATTTAAAAGAAGCATCAAAAATAGTAATTGCCTTGAAAAGACTTATTTCACGCTGCTAGTTGCACAACTACAGCTGCAGTGGGGAAAACGTGAACTGTAGAAGATTTGTCTGAAAATTTCCACTAGAAATTTCGCCTGCATAGATTCCAAGTGATTCTTGAATTCTCCATCCTGAGGATAAAACATGATGCCATGGCACATTACTATATTTATTTTATCTTTTATTTATTTATGTGGTACAAGGTCTCGCTATGCAGCTTGGACTCATAGTGATCCTCCTGTCTCCACCTCCACAGAGCTAGGATTACAAGCATGCGCCATCATGCTCAGTCTAGTTGGCCAGCTTGGTGTGGGGCCAGAGTTACATGCAGTACAAGGGAACATACCCAGGTCCTTGTGCTTGGCAGGCAGGCTTTTACACCGCTGAGCTATCTCCCTGGCCCCATGCACATTATTATAAAAGTCAAACTAGACAACACACAGGTAATCAAACTATACCGGACAGTGATAGATTTCAGTGTACCTTTGCATATTCTGAAGAATCCCTCCTTAAAATATATTTAACACATATTGAATATTATATATGTATATGTGATTATGTAATTATACTCTCTCTCTTTCTCTCTCTCTCTCTCTCTCTCTCTCTCTATATATATATATATATATATATATATATATATCTTTCACAAGCCACATTTTATAACAGTGATATAGATCCATGCTGCAATTCTATTTCTGTTCCAAGTTTTCTACTAGTTTTACTTACATGATTTAATTAGATTGGGCATCCTCTGCAATCCTTGACAATGTAAAATCAGAGAAAAGCTTGTGAAAAGTGTGTGTGGTTAGATTTTTTTTATCTGAATCCAACTGTTGTATATGCTTTTGCCAAACATCTTGCCTCAGGTGATTGGAAAATGGGAAACGAAATAGGAAAAGGAATTGTCGCTCCCCACGTGATTGTCATTCTGTGTAATATTTCTCTGACATAGAAAGAAGAAAGGAGTAGTAGATTACTATTTCGTAATTTCACACAAAATTCCTAACAGAAAGTGTGAGTTTAGAACATTGAGATTGTATCATTACTCCATTTGCCAATTGGTAGTTGTATGGATATTTGTTAGTAAAATGTGATATGTATATATACAAAACCCCCAAGATGAATGTCATTATTGCATACCACAAATATAAAAAAGTAATTCAAGAATAAATTATGTGAAGATCTGTTTTGCTACTTATAAAATAGGCTTTACATATCTAACCTGTAAGGCTGTTATGAGGACTGTATGAAATAAAGCACAGAAAATCCTCCTGGTTCCTGGAAAAGAGGGATTCCAGGTATATGTTCCAAATTTTATGATATATCAAGAGCTTATGGCAAAGACCTCAATTTCCCATGTTAAGAAAACAGAGGGAACATACTCCCTTAAAACAGAAAAATGTGTTTTGTGCAATGAAAGCTTAGGCATCTTTGTAGTTAATGAGTACTTATATTGCTTCTAGACATAATTAGTGTAATCTCTTGTTCTATTACCACCACCCATCTGCATGTGGGTTTTTATGCATTGTAAATTAGGCAGCCTTAATATATGGAACTTAGATATGTCCACATCTGCTTCTAAAACCTCCGTCTCTGTGATAGTGGCTATAGTTTTATAAAATATTGGTCTTCATAAGGTGTGCTTCCCTACACAAGCTATAGATTTCTCTGACTTATTTGAGATAAAATCTCACAAAATGAAAAAATATACTCATAATTCATATGCATGTACTTTATAATGCATATGTTAATTTATTTGTATTTTGGTAGTTTACTGCACATCCACATAAATACAATCATAATCAATAAGAACTAGGCCTATTCTTTAAATACAGTGACAGCAATTTATTGTGTCCTGTCAGATAAAACATTCAAGGGATCCCATAAGGTCCTTTGTATTTACATCAACCCAGGAAATATAACACCATTCATATTATTCATTACTCAGCCAAGTTTTAAAACTACATATATACCATTTGTTAGACAGGGCTGTATTCTGTTTCTATGACTATTCATAACATCCTCATTTGGGTCTGGTTTGTTGGTTCCTCTGATTCATAATGACCTGTGTAAGTGTTCAGTGATTTCTTTCATCATTGTCCACATTCTTTAATTCATGTTCCTCATTTCAGCAGTTAAAGGGTATTACTAGTGATATTTCTCATACTCCTCTTATTCTTCTTTTTGCCTGATCTATACACCTGGATTACAGGTAAATGTACAATACTTCCTGTACTTCTTTCATTACCTCTTGTAAATATATCTGAGATCACTTTTTAAGACCTTGAAATTTTAATGAGGTATATAAATTAAAACCATATTAATATGCTGAGCTGTGAAAGGCTCAAGTCAACAACTTCTGTGGATAACCCACTACTATTGTGGATTGCTGAACTGTGCTGGATTGTTTTGCTGAATTCAAGCACCTACAGTATTTAGATGCCAATGGAATACCCATCTCTGACAGGACTAAACAAAAAAAATGGATAAAAAGGAAGGACCATGTTGTATCTGTATATACAGAATAGTTAAGATAGATATACAGCTACTTTCACTTAATTCAAGCCATATTAATATGCTGAGCTGTGAAAGGCTCAAGTCAACAACTTCTTTGTACTAATAGTGTTTGGACAATATCACGTCTGCATCTTGTACTATGGATAACTACTAAGAAAATAACAATATACAATGTATTAACTACTGAAACTGTCCTATTAATCAGTTTTGAAACTATCTCATTACTATTTGTTTCTCAATAAAAGAAGATAAAAAAGACCTTGAAATTTTAACTTGAACATGTAAGGATATGCACCATCCAGCCTTCCACTTATTTGTGCCTAGGTTTTGCAATGCCTATAATTGTGTTAGTAATCACTGTACTTTGTTCTCATGCTTTCTGCTTTCACTACCTTTGTATTTTCCAGTTTTAATCTTCATAGGCTGACTTTTTTATTAATTTTATTGAGAAACAAATAGCAATGTGACATTTTCAAAAGAGGTTATTAGGACAGTTACAATAATTAGTACGTTGCATATTGTTGTCTTTGTAGTGTTATTCATAGCACAAGATGCAGACGTGATATCCTGTCCAAAAACTATTAGTACAATTCTTTCTTCTCATTGAATTAAAAGAAAGTAGCTGTATATCTATCCTAACTATTTTGTATATACAGATATAAAATGGTCCTGCATTTATATCCCCTTTTATTGTTTAGTTTTGTTAGAGATGGATATTCCATTGTCATTTAAATATTATAGGTGCATGAATTCAGCGAAATAATCCATTATAGTCCAGTAGCCCTAAATAGTAGTGGGTTATCCACAGGACTGGCACGTCAGAACTTGTTAACTTGAGCCTTTTACAGCTCAGCATATTAATATGGCTTTACATTTTATACCTCATTTTATGGGGCCACAGAGAAAGTGATTGGTGATGTAGAGTGTGCCTAAGGAGAGTCACATGGAGAGAAAACATTCTCTCAGGCTTTCACAGAGAGCAAACTGATCAAGCAATGGCCATGACTCATTCACATGACTGACACTGACAAAGGATCTACAAACTGTGGTACAGAGTTTTAGAGTAAATCCTGAGGGGCTTTGACTGACCTTGGCAGATACAAAAGTTACATTTCTAGTTATATAGGTCTTGCCTTATCTTGCTCTTAACCATCCAGCAGAAAAGTATAAAAATGAGATGTAAAAAGCATAAGCTGACTCTTAAACTGACATTAATCCAATCAATTTTTGAAATGCCTTCTGAGGCATCAAAATCTTTATGTGGAATTTCCTGGAATATTTAGTAATTTCCTTAGAGTGTGAAGTTACTCATCACGAAAATCAAACTGGTATTCCGTAGTCTAATGGTACCAACACAATTGCACTATCATCTCTGAGAGTTCCTTAGTTTATCTTTTGATTATTAAATCCTTCTTGAATGTACTGAGGTATTTGGTGTCTTGTTTTAATCTGTGTATTATCAAGTGCTGTGTCTTGCACGCCATGGTATAATCTGAAGAAAATATAAGCAAGCTGTGCTTGGGCTAACTCTAGTATAAGAGGCAGAATGACATTTCCTGTTCTCCTCAAAGGTGTCACAAGTTCCTAGGGGTTTCCTGATTCTACATGTGTGATTTTCATTGCCCTGTCATGGAGTTGGTCTTTTGTACTCCTCACCTTTCATCTTCATCTCAGTCTTCTCTTGTGAGCTATGCACTGGTTTTCAATTAATGATTATTGACCATGGACTGAATTCCTTGGGATCTTTGATTATAAACCATATGAATTCTAGAATGTAAAAGGATTATGAATTCATTGCTAGAATAGTATTTTGAATTTTTTACTATTTGATAATAATTATTGTCTAATATCTAAGTATAAGTTCCCAGTGTTTCAGTTAAACACTTTTCATTAATTGTAGGTCACTTGTTTATTTTACATTGCACAATTTCCTTGACTACATTATATTTCTTATTGAGACACTGTTGCCTGGATTCTATCATGCTTTCTTTTTTATTAATTTTATTTAAAAAAATAGCGGGCTGGTGAGATGGCTCAGTGGTCTAAAGCACCTACTTAGAACAAGCTTAGCAAAGCACAGGGACCACAGTTCAATCCCCAGTACCACATGCCAGCCAGCCCAGCCCCCTGGTGGGCTGAGCTGGTCACACACACACACACACACACACACACATAAAATAAATAAAAAAGTTAAAAAATAAAAATAAACAAATAACAATGAGACAGTATCAAAACAGGTTAATAGGACAGTTATGATAATTAATACATTACATATTGTTGTCTTCATAGTAGCTATTCATAGTACAAGATGCAGACATGATATCCTGTCCAAACACTATTAGCACAATTCTTTCTTCTCATTGAATTGAGAGGAAGTAGCTGTATATCTATCCTAACTATTTTGTATATGCAGATACAAAATGGTCCTTCATTTATGTCCCCTTTTTTTGTTTGATTTTGTCAGAGATGGGTATTCCATTGCCATTTAAATATTGTAGGTGCGTAAATTAAGCAGAATAATCCAATACAATCCAGTCATAGTGTCATTTAAAAAACTTTACTTGGCCAAGCAATGGCCATGGCTCATCCACATGGCTGACACTGACAAAAGATCTACAATCTGAGGTACAAGATCTCAGGAAAAGTCCTGAGGGGATTTCACTGATCTTATCAGACCCAAAAGTGGCAATTCTTGCTTTACCTTGGTCTTAGTCATCCAGCAGAAAAGTATGAAAACAAAGTATAAGAAGTAAAGCCATGGTGTTATGCTGAGCTGTAGGGGACTCAGGTCAACAATTTCCAACATTGCCAGTCAAGTGGAAGACCCAATACTATTATGGGCTACTGGACTCTTTTAGAATATTTGGCTGAGTTAACACACCTATAATATTCAAATGACTGAACTAAACAAAAAAAGGGATACAAATGAATGTCCATTTTGTGTCTGTGTATTCAAAATGGTTAGGATAGATATATATTTACATTCTCTTAATGAATAGAAGGATTTGTTCTAATGGTGTTTGTAAATAGGATATCATGTCAGCATCTTGTACAGCAAATAACCACTAGGAAGAATGTATGCAATGTGTTAATTATTGAAACTGTCCTACCAATTTGGTTTGAAACTGTCTCATTGCTATTTGTTTCTCAATAAAATTATGGAAAAAAATAAACAAAAAACTTTCCATATTAAACAAAAAACTTTGTTTTAAACATTTCAACCCTATCATAGTTTTGTATAAATCATGTCTCCACTTAGATAATACTTTCATATTTTTAATTATCTTATTTGTTTCCTGTTAGTCCTTAGCAAATTATGCAAATTTAAGTTTTTTAAGTAATAGCATTTTTATAGTCTTACTTTTCTGCAGGACAGTTGTCCAAATGGGTTAGCCAGGAGGCCTTCTTCCTGGAGGATGGGGGGAGAACGGATTTCCTTTCCTTTTGCAGCTCTGGAAGCCGCCTGATTTTGTCTCCATCAGAAAGCTAACAAAGTCCCACCTTCCGATCCTGTTGTCTCAATCAGTATGTGATAAAAATTAATAAAAACCAAACAAATCACGGCAAAAGATGAGTTTTATCTTCTTTCTATGACCACTGTTTACTTTCATTCAAGATGTATAGATTTTACAGACACAAAGCAATGCTAGAGAATGATGCAAAGAAGATATAAAATTAAAGAGAATGTCCCATAAAGCAAAAAAAAAAAAATCATTTCTTACTACTTTACCCGCTAGTTATAACACTGGAACTGGAGAAAACTCTTATGCAAATTCCGTCCTGCAAGCCCCATGTAGCTTAGGAAAACGTGTAGAAATTGATGGCGTGAGCAGTGGGGGATATTGTAGTCAGGCTCTCGGGAAGTTAATTGGGAAGTGTGGTGCAAAATCCTGATACTACGTGGAGCTCGACTGACTTCCACTGTGCCTGAGACACTCATCACACACAGTTGCTTTCCTACTTACCAAATAACTGGATGCCTCTGAGTCTCTGACGACAGTCATCAATAGCCTGCTAAGAAAGCGAAGGAGGCGGGAGTGAAGGGCTGGAGCTTCAACTTCTATAATTGGAATGAAAAGTCCCTAATCTTGTGGGGCTTTACTCCCATCATGAGATATTTTTATTTACTTACCAAGACAATCTCTTTCAGGTGTCCTCTTTCACATTGTTTTCATGAAAAATCAGAAACTGAAATTAAATTGTTTTCTTTTCTGGGTGCTTTATTCATGTATCTGTACCAATTAGGTGTCTTCACAAAACAAGCACCCCAAATTTATAATCTAAAATCCCAGGTAGCCATTTATTATTTCCTGCAAGTCTGTTGCTGTGGGTAAAGGCTTCCTCTCAGGCTTGGGGGGCTGCAGCTCGCCTCCCAAGGCTCGGAGCTTGCCCATGGTGTGTTTCTTACAGAATAGTCTTGGCATCAAGCTCTATGCCAGGAGTACGAAGATCACTACATCTATTTGGCTTTAATAGTATGGAGACTAAAAGTGGGAACTAGATATATAAATAGGACCACCTTTAAATCCCATGGGCATTAAAACAAAAGATTGTCTTGTAAAAGAGAATACCAGAGAGGAAATACCCAATCCTGCTAAGAGTAATGAGGCAGCTATCAGGATGGACTTTGCGAAAGATATTTCATAAGGCATTTTAAAATCTAAGAAACATTTTTGTAGGTCTCTTATTTAGGAAATGAGATCCCACACAGAAAGGCCAGCCATGTGAAACACACAGCACCATTTCACTGAGTCTAGTTAGTGTTTAGGGTGAATGACAGTGTGAGACAAGATTGCAGAGAGAGACAGGGGTTGTTGTTTTGGGAAGCTATATACGCCAGGCTGAACTTAGATTTTGTCTTAGCCATTACATCATGATGGGGGTGGGAGTGGTGAATTATCACCACTACTTATATTTTCACTATGGGTTAGATATTCTCCTAGTGGATTATTTCTTTATCATATGAAGATTCTATTAGTCCCATTGAAAATGCTTCTTAGTTGTACATGGTGAAGCACACCTATAATCTCTAAACTCTGGGAGGCTCAGGCAGCAGGATCTCAAGTTTAAGCAGCACTGGGAAATCTAGTAATTTAGCAAGATTTTACCTAAACAAAATTCAGAAAGGGTCATGGAATACAGCTCAGTGTAAGGGGCCTGGATATATATTGATGTAGATATTAAAGAACTCAAATATAAATATATAAAGTAGAATTCAGTGCTATATCAATCAACCTGAACTCATAACCACTAGCTTCATATTGCCCTCCAATGAAAAGGCAAAATTATAGGCTTAAGCAGCACAAGAATATGAGCAGACTGACATTTTATAACATTGGCTAGTTGCAGCACTGTGAAGGATATGGGATTAGGGAAGACAGATACTCTGAAGAACTTTTTGAGTGTTTTAAACTGGAAATGAAAGACAACTAACCATTTAGTAAGCTATAGAAATATAACGAAGATGCAAAGTCAGACAGTGGAAATGGGGACAGAACAAAAGAGACAGATTGAAAGTCTGTTTAAAACTGTCATAACATATTGGATATATGGCAGGGCAGAGAATAGAATGACTCCCAAGTTTCTGACTGAATTGACTGAACACAAGGTGAGAATGAGAGTGCTGTCCTACAGACTTTCTGGTACCTAGGTTCTGGGTAGAACTACCTGACTTTGAATTCCTGCTCTGCCATATGTCTTTGTGTCTCAGTGCTAATATCTGTGTAGTAAAGAGAGGAAACACCTTAGTAAGATATTATGAGGAATAAATATTTAAATGTATTTAAAGTGCTTAGCAGACTGTCTGATAGGAAGTTCCCTTTCAGTAAGCAGAGGAGTGAAACAAGAATTTGAGAAAAATTTGGACATGCATATTATGAGATGTGATTGGGTTGGATTGATCAATATCTAGAGTTCAGGAGAAAGATCTACAGTAAAAAGATTTTGAAGTCATTAGCATGAAAACAGTGGTTGAATTCTTTTGTGATTGGTATAGCATAAAAAATAAAAAAGGCAACTTTAAATTGTAAGAAGACTAAAATGCTAAAAAAAAATTTAAAAAGAGAGAGTGAGGACAAAAAGTATAAAGAAAGAGAAGGTTTTTGAAGTGACTTAAGGGCTACACATGGACAAATGTTATAGAGGTTAAAGTGGGTGTTTAGCAAGCACCTCAGAGATTACTGATATGCTCAAAACAAAATGGGATTTTTCTAGCTATTTTCCCATTCTCAGTAGAAGACACTGCTATTCATCTACAGGAAGAGGCCAAAATCTTAGAACATTCCTGATTATTTTATTTTTATTTGTTCATTCTTTTCAATCTCACAAAGATCAAATCCTTTTTGAAATACAAAAAGAGACATCTTGACCATTTTCATTACCTACAGTCCTAATCCCTAGTCAAAGGTGGAATACTAAAATCCTCCATTCTATTACTGAGAACAGAAAGTGCCATAGATGAGGACCCTCTAACTTTTCTGTTTGCTTTGGTTCATAGGCATACAACAGGAGCTGAATGATTAATAAGCACACAGACAATATTTGATGAATTTAAATTAGCTAATTCATCTCAACATGATGGGGAGAAGTAAAATCTTTGTAGGCTACTTAATTTTGGCAGTACAATATTTTGTGAATTCACCATAGTGCTAAACAAGTCTAGAGGGAAAAGGACTTTGACAGGCTCAACATGCTTCTTAAGCATCTTAATTAATTGTTGTGTTTGTGCTAGCATTTTATTGAAGATATTTTATGTCACTCAATATATTTCATTACAACTGAATTTATAATTATTTATATATTTCTTTTCCCAAATGAATAGTGATTGTTTCTCCTTTTTAAAAATGTTAATAATGTATGTTTCCCTTTTAATACTATGTTCTTGAAAATTTAGACATCCGAGTCATATTACCTATGTTGACCAGTTTTGAAATCCTTTTACTGGGTTTTGATGATGTTATGTAATTTATCAATTGATTTAAATATGCTTTTTATTGTATGCTAGCTTAAATTATTTGCAAAAGAGGCAAATTTTGAGCAAGAGTATTTTTTTTAAAGTTCCAGGGGAATCTTGCATGGCTCAAAACTGAGGCATATGATGGATTGAAGCAAATTATATGACAGCTTTAGTGGCTCTCATGACTAAGCGGGAGATGATTCTATAGCTGGCAGAGGATGATCAACTACACTTAACAAGGGAAGGGAAAAGGTTGTATTCAGTGAACTGAGTCCTGTGAGAAGACCTGGTATAATATAAGCATGAAGAAGTATGAAATATTTATATATTTGTTATGCAAGTGTGCTTGGTCTCATAAAAGAAGCCAGATCATGAAAAAGAGTACTTGATGCCCACAGAAGATGGGCCAGGTTGAAAAGAGACACACTGGTGAGTGAGTTGGGATGCCAACAATCCCTCAACGGTGTGTAACCTGACAGTTGAGCACCCAGTGTAATGTTATGAAGAGACAGTGAGACTTTTACTAAGGATTACACTTCTGGGGGAGTGAGCTCTCTGTCTTTTAGAGCAACATGCATTGGTTATCAAGAGTGGGATGTTATAAAGAAAGACTGGTGCCTCCCTTGAGACTATTCCACATGTTCTGCTTCTCCTCACTGTTCTTGTTGTGATACCACCTACCACATCCCAACATATGACCTTTGCCAGATGTGACCACCCAATCCTGAACTTTTCACCTCCAAATCTGTGTGGTAAACATGTGTCTTGTTCAAATAGAATACTTAGCTTCAGGTACTTTGTTATAGTGACACAAAATGGAGTGAGACAGTGAGAGAGTTTCAAGAGCACTAAAGTTTCCAAGAAAGAGTGAAATCTAGGTGACATGGGAAGCTGCTTTTATACCACTCCAACTCAATCTCCAGCAGGCACCTGGGAAAAAAAAGAAGAATGTGTTAAAACTTAAAATCCTGTGTTACCAGAGTCACTGAACTTCTAATTCAATACACACCTTTCAAAAGAGCTGAATACCATAAAAGAAAGCCATTAACCTACAGGTTAGAAACAGGAGTAGGGATGAAAGAAATAAATGAGATGATTAAGCGACCTAGGAGGCATTATTTAAGAATACTTGTCTCCTTCTTTGGGAGAACCTCAGACAGAAGTCCTGTCATTTATCAGAGAAGTATTAAATCCATAAAATAAGGGAAAGGCTATTAAAATGATTTGTATAGGTTTCGGAAACAGTCAAAGGCTATGGAAACATTATGGGGATATATACCAAAACCTTTTACCTTTTATTTGCATATAATCACTATCCCAGAACAACCCCACTTTTCTACTTTCATGATAAAATATTCTACTAATGGTCACTAATGGCCTGTTATCAAATTTAATGGATTTTTCATACTTTTATGTAATTTAATCAACATAGTTTTAAATGCTTACTAAATTCCAGGAAGTTTTCTAGATCCCTGTGATACAGTAATTAATACTTCAACAGAGAGTTTAAAGAATCAGATAATTAAAATTAGTCTCAATAATTTCTTTAACTCTTGGATTTGTTTCTTAAATTTATTTAATTTAATTTTTTTTTTTTGAGGAACCAGGGATTGAACTCAGGCCCTTGCACTTGCCAAGGAAGTTCTTATTCCACTAAGCCATCTCCCCAGCCCTGTTTCTTAAATTTATATAATTACTATAGATGAAGTTTTATTTATCGCTTCAGTTGGGGATACCTAAAATCAACTAATTCAACTATAGACATCATCCATCTCTTTCCTTACCAAGGAAGATGAATGACACATGAATAAAAACGAATGAAATCTAATTCTGTCTAGGTTTATGTGCAATACTCCATTGCAAAGATCTCTAATAAATACTCTAAAGCCTATGACACAACTCGAAGCCTAATTCAGAGATCATGTGTCTCCTAAAGGAAATGGTAACCCTAGAAAATTATTTTTAAGAGTACCCTTTTTTCTTCTTATGAATGTACCACAATTTGTCTCACCTGCCATACAATTAACTTCTACATTGTTTATATTTATTTCTATTCAAACTAATGATAAGCAAGAATTTTAAAAAATAATAATATACTGTCATTTTTGTTAGGATAAATTCATGAGAATTAGAATTATTTGATCAAATGGCATATATACTTCTATGTATTTTGTATTCAACAACGAAGATATACTCACATATTTATAACACTGTAGCATTCCAAGAGCATATGAAGCTGTGATCATTCCCCGCACTTTCTCTAGCACCAAACCCTGAAATATATTTGTTTGCAGTTTTATTGCTAGTTGGCATTTCTGTATTTGTGAATGAAGTTAAAATTAGCCTTCTAGCATATTTAGGACAGCCCATCACTCTCTCAAAACAAATTTCAAGAATAAAACAAACAAAGAAAAATTTCCTATCAGAGATCTTTCTGCAGTAAACTAACCATCTCCACTTTCCCAGGACTGCTTGGTAGGAAGTAACTGAGACCCAATCACAACCACCTTAGACAATCAAGAACATTTTAATTTGAACAATCTTAAGAAACCACAGGTATGTGAGATCTAGAAACTTAAAGAATTTCTTGTGTTATCCCTTGTTGCTGCTTCTTTTGTCTATTAGTTTTAGATTCTGGATCTTGAAGCTGGAATTAGGACAAATGTCATGTTCTGATTATAAATTTAGCCATTCTTTTCTGGATTTTTATTTTCTAAAACAGTAAAAAAAAAAAAAAAAAGTTTGTGACTGGCTTTACTCGGGTTATATATTTGTTAAGGGAATTGAATGCTACAATGGGCAGCTTTCAAAGCATTATTAAAGTACAGAGATTACATTTTTCCAAAGAAAAAATATTATTTCTGAATGTAAAAGGAAATGTCTAGGGCCAGCTAGATACCTCAGTGGATTAAAGCACCTGCTTAGCCAAGTGCAGGAACCAGGGTTCGAACCCTGGGATGCAGTGCGGAGCCTCTCCCACCTCCAGGGTGTGCTGAGGGGGCGATTGAGACTGGTGTGGTGGTGCGTGCCTGTAATCCCAGCACTTGGGAGGCTGAAAACAGGATGATCACTACAAGCCTAATCTGTGTACTGAGACCCTGCAGACCCTGTACTAAATACATAATAAAAAGAAATATCTAGACCATTTATATGTATTTACTACATTATGAGTAGTATATATTCTTAAAGTTTTCATTTTTAAAGATCTTAACCAGGGATATTCTAGTAAACCTCTTGAGTGTTTTACATCTGAAAATGAAAGATAACTATTAATTTGACTATGAGTTCCTTTCATGGTTAATTTAAGTCTTTATTCAAATGAAATCTGTTAGCAGCCAGGGAGATGGCTCAGTGGCAAAAGTGCCTGACAAATGCAAGGTCATGAGTTCAATTCCTGGTATAAATAAATAAAAAGATAAAATGAATTAGCACATCCTACTAAGAGTTAGAGATATAATAGTAGATTTTCCAAGAATTTAGGAGAAAAAAAATTCCTTGTTCATCTACCCAAACTCAGAGGTAAAAGAACCAGTGTCAAAGTCTGCCTGTCTCATAATGAAGTCCTCAGTTTCCATGAAATGATACATCTCATCGAAAAAAATCCAAGTGCGTTGCTGTCAAGTGTTTGCTGAGACACCCATACAGTGAACAAAACAAGCACCACATCATAGAGGCTCTATGTACCTCTACATAGGCACATATTAGCTAGCTTCCATTTATATAGGTATAAATAGCCTATAAATAACTGCCTGCTAACCTACAAAATAAAGGCTATATTACCTCTTCTATATTTTCAGATGTTTAAGTAAATCTCAACAAAAGCTTATTGGTAAATGGACCATAGATTATCGGTTTTACATGACCATAAATATTCACCTAATTGACCTAAATTATGAAGAATCCAAGTTAAAATTGAAATTTTTATCTGAAGAGTTATCTGTGTAGCCATATGACATTAGAAAAGGCTGTATACTACTCTCAAGCAACATATATATCATATGTTCTTATAGGTATCATTAATTTTAAAATAACTGAATTGCATATAACTTCCATCCTAAACATTTATTTATCTACAACCCTGTTCATAAGAATTTCTGATGTCTGTTCAGGGAAAACCCAAGAGGTGAGTAAATATATGAATCATGAATACATATTTCCAATATATAACTTAGTTTAACTTCAATATAGTTCAACATGAATTAATAATGATGTATTAACATTGTACTTGGAAAGCCATTGCGAAGAAGCCAAGCATTTCATGCTTGCTTGAAGGAAAAAATAATGGTACAGAGGTTTCTCTTCACCAATAAGAATCTTTATGGAGAGTTTGGCCACTGTGTCACCTAAAGAAATCTAATGCCTTAGAACATAGAAAAAACTTTCATTGAAATGCTTATCAAGGGCTGGAGAGATGGCTCAGTGGTCTAAAGCACCTACTTAGAACAAGCTTAGCAAAGCATCAGGGACCACGGTTCAATCCCCCAGCACCACATGCCAGT
>NW_004524675.1:6375411-6383474 GCF_000260255.1 Octodon degus | reverse complement strand
AAAAAAAAGAAATGCTTATCAAATTCTCTCTGTCGAGATAAATTAGAGACAAATAGGAAAAAAAAAACCAACAAAAAAATACAGTTCCCATAATCTGATATTTCCAAACTGCAACCTTGCATGGAAGATACCTTAGTCTATTTAGCATAGGTAAGACAAAAATATGTGAAACTGAGTACATTTACAATGTAAAAAAGGAAAACAAGTTCATTGTAGCTTACAGTTCTGGCAGTTTAAGATTGAGACTTGTTTCATGTGAGGGTCCCATGCTGCATGACAACATTGCAAATGGCATTATGTAGTAAAAGCCCACATAAAACTGGCAAGGAAAACATACACAAGAAGCTATGGAGCATGTTGACTCACTTTATAACGCTAGGTGTTCATAGTTACTAGTCTTAGAATTAATTTCTTCTGAAAGTGGCATGTGGAGTGACCTAATCACCTCTTAGCAAGCCCCAGCACCTCTTCAGTTTTCTCCCACTTCTCTTTCCATAACCTCGGGTACAACACCTCCAGCACATGAACCTTTCTGAAACAAATAGTATCCCAACTTTTAATAGACTTTGAACTTGTACTTTATGTGTTGTTTATTTATGAATAATGATCTACCATTTCAAAGATAAATTTTCTTCACTTCAAGTAATTAGAAACTGTGCAGCATGCAACACAAAGTGACTTAGTGGAAACAAGCCTCTTGAAATCTGCCTCTTTTAAGACATCTATGGGATTCAGTTGCTTTGGAGTTCATCAAAGGTAAGATTTACAGCTAGATAAATGGTTCCAAAAAATCACTTTCAGTTTGGACCTATGGAAACAACTTAATTGAGAACAATTAAACTATTCTAGAAGAATTTATAATGAGCTACCAAACAATATCTTACATGTCTTCATAATACCTGCATTGTATTTAGTGTAAATATAGTTCTAAATCCTTTGCTAAACCTTCCTAAAAAGACTGGTAAATTACTGGCAAACATAACAAAATACCAATTCTTATTATTCTCCAGTTATCTCCACATGAATGAGTAATCTTTTTCTGTTTGAAGTAATAATCTCTGAAACATAATACACCCAAAAGCTTTAAAAATTCTTTTGGGAATGACACTTTCAAGTATGGGGGGCATTTTGTCTTAAAAATATTTGAGGCTCTTCTAAATGTCTTATTCTTCCATTGCATATGGGCTTACATTATTAATTTGTGGATTAAATGTATTTGATCACCTACCGTGTGTGAGACAGTGTGTTAGGGACCAGAGATACAAAGTTAAATGTTCAATCTTTGGAGAGAACAGAGAGAGAGAGGGAGAGAAAAGGGGAGAGGAAGACATGGGAAGGGAGAAGAGGGAACGGGAGGGGAGAGGAGAAGAGAGAAGGGAAGGGAAAGGAAGGGAAGGGAAGAGGAAAGACAGAGACAAAGAGAAAGAGAGACAGACAGAGAGAGTCATAGTTTTATGTGTATGTTAAAGCCAAAGGAGAAAATGACGGAGCTTGAAAGGTAAAAGGAATAAAAAGTGAAAGAAAACAATATTTTCTCCGAGATTTGAAGCATGGCTTAAGAGTTTCCAGACTGAACAAGGAAGATGAGAAAAGTCATCCCAGACAAGAAAACTGACATTTTTCAACCTGCGTTCACCTTATTCCCACTATCTGACCAGTATTGTTTTTTTTTTTTTTTTTTTTTGTTTTTTTTTTTCATGCAGTATTAACCAGTGCAAATCATGAATCTGCATCCCTGCTCCTGCCATCTTTCCCAATCGTTTCCTAAGGGTGTTTTCAGCGTCCACTCTCTCCCGGTCAACTGCCTGAGATCCTCGCTCTCGGACCTTCACCGACTAGGGGAGTTCCTCAGATTGTGTCATCTCCTGCTGACCTTCCTGATGGCACACAACACGTGTCATACGCTCCACTCAGGTACAAATGGTCAGTAGTGCCTCATGCTGTCCATCACACCTCACTCAAGGGCTATGTTGCAATTACCTCCTTAATTTTATTCGGAGATAATTATTAGTGGTCATGATATTCTGCCCTTTCTGGAATACCAGCTTAATTATATTCAATAGCTTTTTAGCAAACGTGAACGTCAAGAAAATTGACCAGAGGAAGCCATCCGCTTTACAAAGGAAAGAGTTTAATCTCTACATTCTTTTATATATTTTTTACATAGAGATGTTCTGTAACAGACTTTTCTTTCTCTTACATTTGAAAAACACTTAGGACAAAGCACTCAAAAACAATTTTTTTTTTTTTTTTTTTTTTTAACGTTAACATCCCAAAAGCTGCTGCTGGGCCAAAAGAAAAGCCGTACATGGTTCACTTCTTCATGTTTCACTGTGTGGTGCTCAGCATTGATTTGAAATATAAAGATATTGGTGTTTGTGTATAATATCTTTAAAAGACTGAAAATTTATTGCCTGAAATTACATCACAGAGTGAAGCAGATACAATATCACCTTTTTAAAGCACTATCTAGAACACCAATACTATTTTAAACTGGGATGAAATCAGTGATCTTTTTATCCTTAAGGATATAAAATCATTAAGTGGAGGCCAATACCTTTTGCTTTCCTTTAAAGATGATATTCTACATAATGCTATTTGAGAGAAAAAAATTCGGTCATTATAATTTATTTTTTATTTGCATATTTAAACAATATGTGTAACTTCATTCTAGCCCTTATTTCTACACTAAAGAAATGTTAGATAATTGTCATTAGTTTCTCATATAATGATATTCTTATTTCTCCATTTGTGCAACAATCTTTATTTTTGATCATTCATTTTCTTACATCTCAAAAGTATTTTCTCAATGCATATCTTTAAATATCTCTGAAGTAGGTAGTTAATGATAGACACATGTTGTTTGAGGCTTTAAGCTTGCGTATATGCCACTTCTTTATTTTTTGGTGTGTAGTAAATATTCATTACAATCAAAGGTGATTATATTCTGAAATCATATGAAAATATGAAAATAAACTAATTTGCACATAACTCCCACAATTCTACCAACACAAAATGAAGGATGTAATGGGATTAGGTAATATCTGGCTGAAATACTAAGTCTTTCCACATTAACACAAGTAGTCCTTTATAAAGAAGCTAAAAATTCAATTCCCTCAGCTCTCTGGTATATTACTTTTTAACACTTGCTATTAATTTTAATGAAAATGATTGAAAGTAATATTCACTAAATGTTTTGGAACTTTTCCAATCTATGTTAATACTTAATTGAAGTGTGCCTAGGGCACTTAACATATATTAGCCTTACACTGATGATTGTTTGGTTTTGCATAAGACTAAGAAAAATTGTAAATAACAGCAATGCCTTTGGGCAAGGAGGCTGGAAATTACAAACTTAAGGTTAATGAAAATGACCTTAATACACAAGTGTTACTGTCAGAGGTATAAAGAATGAGTTATTTACTAGTTATGAGAAATAAAAATAGCACCCATATCTCATTTATATTTTAGAATGTATTGACTTTATGCTTTTTTCTTCTTTAAGATACGAAGTTTTGCTTTAGCTCACATGATTTTACTTTTAATTGATTCCCTAGTTTTGAGTTTCTTTTTAGTATATATGTAATACAACCATTTCTGAGGTTTTTCTTACAAAAACTCTTATGAGTAGTGATGAATTCCAAATTATACTTAAATTATACAATTAAAGAGAAACACAGAGATGTATAGCTGTAGAAATATTTTTGGATAAATTCAGCAAATATTCAACTTATTTATTTATTTAGTCTTTTCGAGCTAGGATCTGGTTATGCAGCATAAGCTGGCCTTGAGCTCACTTTGTAGAGCAGGCTGGTCTTGAACTCGCAGATTCTTTCCTGCCTTAGCCTTTTGAATGCTGCTATTACAGGAGTGTACCACCACCCCAAGCCCAGATATTTAATTTACCATTATCACCTGTATATGGTTTTGGAATGCTAGACCGCCAATTTAAAATAAAAAAAAAACAAAAAAGAAAGTGGTCTTTGATTTTAACAAAACTATAGATAAATTGGATGAAGAGATATTCACTAAAACAACTGAAGAGTCAGCTAAGGATTGTTTTTTAAAAATTATTTGTAAAGAGAATACAAAATTATAAAAAAATTAAAAATCATACAGAATTTGATTAAACAAAACAGTAGGAACTTGACCATGGTTGTTATGTTGCACAATGTTGCCTTCAAGTTACTATTTAGATTACCAGACATAAACATTCAAAATTGGTTTTAAAAAAGTTATAAGAAATTAAAAAAGAAGAAATAAATTTAAGCAATACTGTTCTTTTCAAAAGACCAACAGAAATCAACAGTTCAATTATCCAAGTTATGCTATATATATATTTCCCTTCTTTATTTTTGCTCTTTTCCTCATCCAAAGTTATTTTTAAATAAGAAAAAAAAGTAGTTTCAACTTTCATCAGACATTTTCTTCTTTAGCTATAAAAAATCAGTTTAACCATTCTCTTTATCAAAATTAACATAAAAATTAAAGCACAATATTCTGCAAAACTTTCTTAGTTAATTACTAAAAATAGCTTTCCACCCAAATATTAAAGTCACCAAACTATTCCTGAAGCTACATACTTTCTACTAATTTTACTGGAAACATTAGGAAGTTTCCTCTGAAAGATATTGAACACCCTTAATTAGAAATGTTTGAATTCACTTGAGAAATCAGAACTCTTGTTAGTCAATATTTTGTGTAAAGAACAATTGTGGTTCCACCAGAATGTAGGACTGAATACAAGACACTTAAGAAAGTATTTGTAAAGATACATAAAATTTAAAAGGAGTACAGGAAGCCTGCCCATTAGCTCAGTTGTTTAAGTGCCTGATTAAACAAAGGCAGTCAGGCTCAGGATATGTGGTTCAATCCCCAGATCTTCATGCCTTACCAGACCTGCCCTTAGGGCACCATGAGGGGGAAAAGAAATCCTTCTGAACTTTTGGAACCAAGGAGATAGCTCAGTAGAATAAGCGTTTGTCTGGCAGGCTCAAGGGCCTGAGTTCAATCGCTGGTTCTGCAATAAATAAATAAATAAATAAATAAATAAATAAATGGAGTACATATGCTCTGGATCCTCTTTTTTGAAATGTGTACCCACCACTGCCCTCCATTCCTAGTCCAACTATATGCTTTCATTCATCCAAGAAACACATCTTGATCCCCTTCTACATTTCAGTATCAACCACACTTAAATTCTATCTGCTATCATGGGTCTATTTCCATCTGATCTAGCCTTGTTTTGATTTTTCTTTCCCTATTTGAATACTTTCTTCCCTTTGCTCTCAACTTCCTAATTGTAGGGCTCCCCCAAGTTCCTGGAGCCCTACTCCTAATCCTTGCTTTTCTATTCACAATCTATGATATATTTTCATGCAGCTTCTATTGTCATCTTCCTTCAGATGGCTCAGAATCTTGCATCTCTGGGTACACATCTTGCCCCACACATTAAATGATAACTTGACCTCCCTCTCACTTGTTCCTTTCAATGTCTGTACCTGGACTTAGCACACCTTAGGCAAACCTAGTTCAAAGTCTCCAGCTGTGTTTCTCATTCTTTCTTCTTGTGCTACTACTTGTTCTCCCTACTTCATCCTTGTGCCCCACCTCCGAGACTGGATTGATATTCCTATCTTAGGTCAACATCTGTAGCTTGTGTCTACATGTTCCCCTGAAGCCTCAAGTGGCCACTGGTGGGGTTTTTTCAGAGCTGGCTGGACCTAGAGTGTAACTGACTCAGGGTACAATGCTAGGACTAAGGGTGCTACAACTAAGGGTGCCTGAGGGCAGGCAGTCTAGATACAATGTAAGGGACAAAAAGAGGCTTGCTGTGAGTTACTTGTAGTTTGTTGCTTGCTGGGAACTGTGCTATGCTCTGCTCTGGAATGCCACGCTGCTTTGGGGCTATCCAACTATGGACCAGAACCTGTAAGAGCTGAGCATCCTTTCACTGTGGGTGTTGGGTATTTTGTCTCAGCATCAAGAAAAGTAACTAACATAGGTAAGTAATAGTAACTTCAGAGCAGAAATATAATCTCTTCTTCCCTCAAAACAAGATTGAATTACCACTACTTTTCTACTAATAAAATTTCTCTTTGATCTTCTTATTTATATTCATGGCAAACATACCCTTGTCTTCCAAGGTTAAGAACTTTAAGTCTTCTCACTTTATTTCTCTTCATCATTACATGTAACTAACCCTGTAGTTTTTCATCAAAAGTCTCTGTTTTGAGTGTTTTTGTACTTTAAAGTCCTCTTTCACAAGCAAAAAATAATAGTAATTTATTTCATTTAAACCTCATTAATTTAGTAATTTTTTACTGATTCTCCCAGAGGTGTATAAGGTTTCTTTCTTCTAAATTCACTTTCTACTAGAGACTAAGCTGTTGGTGGGTTAATTCAGGTACACAGATAATTTTTGTGTCTTCTTATAACCTTATTCTTTTAGCTCCAATTGCTCCCACAGATCTTATATTGTTAAAATATTTTTCAAGTGAGAATATCATAACTCAAGAAACTAGTGTTTTAGAGAGGCACACGCATTAAAGAAGAACCTTAGCTCTCAAGATAAAACTCTACAGGGATGTGGAAATACTAAGTAGGCCATCACCAGAAACAAACAACATGGTTTGAGCAAATTATTTCATGTATTTCTTTTAATAATATTCTAGTTTTGTCTTCCTGAACATTTATTCACTGGTCTTTTAGGATTAATGACCTCTAATTCTCCTTTCTCTTGAAGGATATTATATATTTTTAAAAAATGTTTAATCTTTTATCTATGTATTCAGTTTAGGGTCTCACTATGCAGCTTGGGCTTATAGTGATTCTGTCTCAGCCTCCCCACTGCTGGGATTTACAAGTGTGTGCCACTATGCCTGATTTCTGTGGCCAGCTCAGTGTGGGGCCAGTGGTACTGGGGATCAAATCAGAGTCCTTGTGCTTGCCAAGCAGGAGCTTAGAAAGGTGAGCTATCTCCCCAGCCCCTTGAAGGATATTATATATTCAAAGCCTCAAAGCATTTCTTTTAAACATTTCACCACAATAAATGTCAGTAACCAATTTTTCACTGTAAAACCATAAAGTCTAGGCAGAAAGCAATAAAACACAATTTGAAAAAAATAGATTTGCTACCTTAATTACAGAAAAGATGAGAAAAGAAAAACAACATAATACATCAAAAAGAGCTTTTGAATGCCTCTTATGAACAAGTTTCTGTATTAGATAAACATGTTAATTCTTTTAATATTTATAATTTAGAAAGGTAGGTATTATTTCTTTTCAGGTTCAAGGAAATAAAAATCAGAAATTTTAAAATATTGAGTCACAGATCCAACTCTAAGTCTACTTTTTAATCCTCTCTAAGGCTTCAGCAACCAAAGAAACTAAATTTTCAATAAAATAAAGTAACTGTTTAAAACACACAGAACGTTCATTTTTGAGCAATGCGAAAAGGCCTTGGATTTTTAATACCATTTGCAAAATTTTGATCAATTGAACAGGTAAGATAAGATGCTATATTTGGTGTCCAAATTTCTCCCAAAATAGAGGCATAGAGCTGTTTCTCAGTAAACAAATGTTTAGCATATACACAAAATCTATAGATGCTTGGGGTTCAATAGCTATCCATGCAATTTGAATGGAAAGATAATACCTAAAAATCTCATTAGGAAGAAGTGAGGATAAGGTATGCCATTTAGGGATTATATCACAGATAGTAGCAATGACAGCAAATACATTCCTGAGGAGGCTATAAACTACAAAACCCTTTTAGTCTGATAATTATTGGTTCCAAATTGATGTCCAATAAATGAAATACAGACCTCTTCATTAATCATAATTCACTGACTTATGTCTTTAACCATTCAAGATTCCTGAAATACAACCTCCAAATCTTTGAGTTAGCAAACATATGCCTGGAGATCTTGGAGATAAACATGACAGAACTCCTAAGACCTTTGGGAACTCATGCTGCAATGTGTCTTGCCTCAGCACCAATTAAAATGGTAATTTTTATCACAACATAAATGTTAATTATTCTACCACATCCAATCTAAACT
>NW_004524675.1:6370565-6374201 GCF_000260255.1 Octodon degus | reverse complement strand
TTATGTAGTCCAGGTTGGCCTTGAAATCCCAGGGATTCTCCTGCCTCAGCCTTCCAAGTTTTGAAATCATAGGCATGCACCATCATCCCAGGCTCAGAAACAATTTTGTATATAATAAAAGTATATTTTTACAGAAGGAGAAGTGATCCCCTTCATCCATTCTTCTTAGTTGAGATATGTCTTGGCATCTTTAAAGTCTATAAATAAAACTAGATTATTCATTCAATTTCTACTCAAACGTAATTTTAGGGAAACATAAATGTTAAATTACTTTTTTTAAACTTCAGCCTACTTTTACCAAGACCGTGATTTAGGTTTCCTCAAGATTTGCTATGAATACTAATGACTCAGTAAAGAAGGTATGGATAAAGAGATTGTTTAGTGTATGTTCCTGTTCCCACAAACCATCCCTAATTTTCATAGCAGAAAATAATATAGGACGTTCAGACACCTATTTTGTAAAAAAATCTTTCAAACATTTGAAATTATGCTCACAGCTGCTGTTTACTTAGAAGAATCTTGTATCCCAACTTGAAAACAGGTATGGATCTCTGTTCTTTATTAGAGTCAACTATTTTATTATTTTTCTATGAGCCAAAAATCCTTCCATTCAACCCAGTTGATAACTTTGCTTCACATCTTTTATAGAAAATAGAAAAAATAAAGATAAAGAAAGAAAGCCTTCAGTCCTACAATAAATCTGCCAGCTTCCCTACAACTCTTCACATAGTTTTCTCTCAGGATAAAAAAGCATCATCCTTGCTTCCTTCTAAGGCAGATTCTTTTACCTAAGCTGTGTATCTACTTTTTCTGTAAGACTTAGTTACTCTACTCATCTGTCTTTCCTCTCAAACTATTAATCCTTCCTTCCCTATGATATCAGTCTATTTAAAAACAAAATAAAAACCAAAATAAATTTCACTTGATCCTCTATCCACATATTTATCTTTATGTTGTTATTATTGTTCATTTGATGATAAAAATCTTTAAAAAGGTGTTCACAGTTGCAACATTCAGGTTCCCTTTCTCACTTTCAATCTCTTTTCACATTAACTTTTGAGACCTTTTTCAATGTGACCTGTGTCCTACATGGTGCAGTATCTCATGGCCACTTCTGGGCTCTTTTCTACCTCAGCCCCTTTGCAGTATCTGGGACACTTGATAACCCCCCCCCCTTCTTGTCATAGCAAAGGCATTTGTGGGAATGACATAGGTATTCTTGTCTTGACATCCATGAAGTGCCATGTTTATAGTTTTGTTCTACTCCATACACTGCTTCTGCTAAATTTCTCATGTAGCATTACCATCTCTGGGGGAAATCCACCTGTTTAGAAGCTCAGGTCTATTTTTCCTTTCAGTTTGTATTTACAACACAGAAGATTTCTTCTCCCCTCTATATGCTACAGTGCAAATTTATATATCCATCCCTGCTATCCTTCCCATTTCAACTCCTTACATCCAAATATTTATGACAAATATTCACACGTATATCTAAAAGGGATTATTTTTATTTTTCTTAGTCCTTTCCTATCTGTTTGTGTTAGAGCTGTTAGATTATTTTAGAATGTAAAGTGAAACCGCGGCGTGCCAGCTGGCCCTGCCCCTGGGGCGTGCTGGGATGGCAATCGAAACTGGTTGTGGTGGTGCGTGCCTGTGGTCCAGCTCTTGGGAGACTGTGAACAGGCGGACCACTCCGAGTTCGATCTAATGGTGAGACTCTGAACACTCTGTAGACCCCTCCCTAAAATACAAAAAAAAAAAAAAGAGAAAAAGAATGTGAAATGAAAGTACATATTTCCAGTGCTCTAAACTATAGCTTGACCTCAAATTTAGAGTAAAATACAAATGTCTTTTCAGAGCGTAGAAGGTAGATCTAACTCTTGCCCTTCATTATTTCCACCCGCATGTCTCTTACTGTTCTCTGACCATTTCACTTTTATATATTTTTCAGACTTGGCTCGTAATATCATTAAACACACATATACACACATGCATTTTCTCATTTCAATGGCTCTTATAGGTGTGCCTTACAGCTGTTACCTATTATTCTTAATTTGTGCCACGTAACTTTGTAATAGGCCTCAGGATATGGTTTGATTGACTTAACCCTTTCATTTTTATTTTTTGATCATGCTTCTTATTGTTCAAAATTACCATGACTGAATTTTGAATACTTTAGGGAATTTGATAAAGAGTACTCTCAATGCAATTTAATCTGCAACTGAGATCATGCCAGGTCTTCCCTGGGATAAACCCACATAGAAGCAGTGAGTCCTACAGATTTTCTGATATTCAATACCCCATAGGAATTTCTCAGCTGCTTTGTTTCACTACAAAGATTAAGGGGCAATTTTCTAAAAAGTGCAGTTTTTAATAGTCATTCCACAGTTTGGTTTTACTGTAACTTCAAAATAAGAAGTAGCTATGTCTTCTTTTTCACCTTGCAAGAAAATGTAAGAAATTGCAGTTTAAGCAATTGAGGTAACATTTTATTTCAGAATATCTTTTTTTCTATCTTGTTTTGTTTCTATGTAACTTTACTTCAATGACTGAATTTAATTATATTTACTGCAATCTATGCAAATCTTTTTACAAGTAAGTGGAATATATACATTCTTATGGTATAAATTAAGCTGCAGGACAGCCTTAAGCTGCTTATCAGCCGTTCTCCTAAATGGATTTCATAGGTTTAGTAGATGAGAAGTTGAAAACATTCCTAAGCTGCATAGTATTTTTTTAAAATCACCAAATCTAAAGTTCTATTAATAAAAAATAGTGTTCAAAAGGAGACAAAATTAATTCCACTGCATCACATATTTTTTAAGCAACACTTCGATAGAAATTCAAGGGCATATTTGCTTTTAAATATTCTATAGCTACGTTAAAACAGTAAAAGAAACAAAAAATTTTTCTATTACCTTTATTTACTTCAATACTTTAAAAGTTCATTTTACATATAATTAATATTAAAGCAATGTGTGATATATTTCCTTCTTCTAAGAATTTTTAAAACTTCAAGAGCATATCTAAGGTTTTTTCCCCACAATTTCATTGATAAACAAATAGCAATGAGACAGTTACAAATCAAATTGGTAGGACAGTTTCAATAATTAACACACTGCATACATTCTTCCTAGTGGTTAATTACTGTACAAGAATCATTCTATTCATTAAGAGAATATAACTATATATCTATGCAAACCACTTTGAATACACAGATACAATCGTCTGTATACCCTTTTTTCTGTTAAGTTCCATTATTTGAATATTATAGGTGTGTTAACTCAGCAAAATATTCTAAGAGTCCAGTAGCCCATAATACTATTGGGTCTTCTGCTTGACTGGCAATGTCAGAAATTGTTGACCTGAGTCCCCCACAGCTCAATATAACAGCATGGCTTTATTTCTTATATTTTGTTTTTATACTTTTCTGCTGGATGGCCAAGACCAACATAAAGCAGGACCTATGCATCAACAGTTGTAGCTTTTGGGTCTGATAAGGTCAGTGAAATCCCCTCAGGACTTATCCCGAGATCCTGCACCTCAGATTGTAGAACCTTTGTCAGTGTCAGCCATGTAGATGAGTCACGAGCATTGCTTGGCCAATGTGCTCTCTGTGAAAGCCTGAGAGAGTGT